>NC_089843.1:49068848-49368848 GCF_035609145.1 Eleutherodactylus coqui
TTAGCCAGTAGAACATAATATGCTTGTTCTCGGGGAGAGAAGCTAATTAACCTTGCAGATAAGATTCCTTTGAATGGTCAATTGATGTTGCTGCAAGCTTTGGAAACCACTCAGGTTTCTTTTTCAGGGTTCTGATAGGATATATCTGAAGAAACATTTATACACATACTAGGCTGATGTCAAAATCCTGCTTCTAAACCAGCAACTTGAAGAAAGGTAGAAAAAGTCCTTCAAGCTTTCCTCCGTTCAACCTTTGAATGCGAAATACTCAATCAGATCGTGGAAGATCACCACCAGTAAGTGACAAACTGATCCAGTCTTTATACTTCATCCCAAGAATTGGACTCTTAATGTCACCATTTTTTCTTTGCGCTTTGCATTTTTTTTTCACACCTGCGTATTTGAGGATAGCTGCATGATCTTTCCTGGAGGCGTGGGTTCAAATCCCACCCCATGACAGCCAAGTGTTTGCTCTTACGCGTCACGGATTGGGATTCCAGCGGGGGTCTGTGTGAGGAGCGGCAAAGTTGCTCTGTTCTGCGCAAGTGCAGACTTGCAGATGTTGACAAGTGCCTCAATTTTATGCTTAACGCTTACCATGATGTCTAGTATCACCACGAAGCGCCAAAGCATACTGCCACATGAGAGTCAGGATGGCCGAGCGGTCTAAGGCGCTGCGTTCAGGTCGCAGTCTCCTCTGGAGGCGTGGGTTCGAATCCCACTTCTGACAGGCTAGCTTTTCCTTAAATATTAAGCAAGGCCATTTTTCTCAGGGCTCCCGAAGTCAACTTTGAAAGCAGTTTGAGGAACAAGAAACCCTCCATCAGAAAGGGGAAAAAAACACCACGCCAATCCCTTTTCTTCCTGCTTCATAGGCCACTGGTCTGGTTAAACCACAGGGTGTGAGTTTCATTCTCACTGGTGCCTAACTTCTAGGCTGATGCTCAAAAGGAACATTGGAACCCCGTTAGCCAGTAGAACATAATATGCTTGTTCTCGGGGAGAGAAGCTAATTAACCTTGCAGATAAGATTCCTTTGAATGGTCAATTGATGTTGCTGCAAGCTTTGGAAACCACTCAGGTTTCTTTTTCAGGGTTCTGATAGGATATATCTGAAGAAACATTTATACACATACTAGGCTGATGTCAAAATCCTGCTTCTAAACCAGCAACTTGAAGAAAGGTAGAAAAAGTCCTTCAAGCTTTCCTCCGTTCAACCTTTGAATGCGAAATACTCAATCAGATCGTGGAAGATCACCACCAGTAAGTGACAAACTGATCCAGTCTTTATACTTCATCCCAAGAATTGGACTCTTAATGTCACCATTTTTTCTTTGCGCTTTGCATTTTTTTTTCACACCTGCGTATTTGAGGATAGCTGCATGATCTTTCCTGGAGGCGTGGGTTCAAATCCCACCCCATGACAGCCAAGTGTTTGCTCTTACGCGTCACGGATTGGGATTCCAGCGGGGGTCTGTGTGAGGAGCGGCAAAGTTGCTCTGTTCTGCGCAAGTGCAGACTTGCAGATGTTGACAAGTGCCTCAATTTTATGCTTAACGCTTACCATGATGTCTAGTATCACCACGAAGTGCCAAAGCATACTGCCACATGAGAGTCAGGATGGCCGAGCGGTCTAAGGCGCTGCGTTCAGGTCGCAGTCTCCTCTGGAGGTGTGGGTTCGAATCCCACTTCTGACAGGCTAGCTTTTCCTTAAATATTAAGCAAGGCCATTTTTCTCAGGGCTCCCGAAGTCAACTTTGAAAGCAGTTTGAGGAACAAGAAACCCTCCATCAGAAAGGAGGCTAGCTTTTCCTTAAATATTAAGCAAGGCCATTTTTCTCAGGGCTCCCGAAGTCAACTTTGAAAGCAGTTTGAGGAACAAGAAACCCTCCATCAGAAAGGGGAAAAAAACACCACGCCAATCCCTTTTCTTCCTGCTTCATAGGCCACTGGTCTGGTTAAACCACGGGGTGTGAGTTTCATTCTCACTGGTGCCTAACTTCTAGGCTGATGCTCAAAAGGAACATTGGAACCCCGTTAGCCAGTAGAACATAATATGCTTGTTCTCGGGGAGAGAAGCTAATTAACCTTGCAGATAAGATTCCTTTGAATGGTCAATTGATGTTGCTGCAAGCTTTGGAAACCACTCAGGTTTCTTTTTCAGGGTTCTGATAGGATATATCTGAAGAAACATTTATACACATACTAGGCTGATGTCAAAATCCTGCTTCTAAACCAGCAACTTGAAGAAAGGTAGAAAAAGTCCTTCAAGCTTTCCTCCGTTCAACCTTTGAATGCGAAATACTCAATCAGATCGTGGAAGATCACCACCAGTAAGTGACAAACTGATCCAGTCTTTATACTTCATCCCAAGAATTGGACTCTTAATGTCACCATTTTTTCTTTGCGCTTTGCATTTTTTTTTTCACACCTGCGTATTTGAGGATAGCTGCATGATCTTTCCTGGAGGCGTGGGTTCAAATCCCACCCCATGACAGCCAAGTGTTTGCTCTTACGCGTCACGGATTGGGATTCCAGCGGGGGTCTGTGTGAGGAGCGGCAAAGTTGCTCTGTTCTGCGCAAGTACAGACTTGCAGATGTTGACAAGTGCCTCAATTTTATGCTTAACGCTTACCATGATGTCTAGTATCACCACGAAGCGCCAAAGCATACTGCCACATGAGAGTCAGGATGGCCGAGTGGTCTAAGGCGCTGCGTTCAGGTCGCAGTCTCCTCTGGAGGCGTGGGTTCGAATCCCACTTCTGACAGGCTAGCTTTTCCTTAAATATTAAGCAAGGCCATTTTTCTCAGGGCTCCCGAAGTCAACTTTGAAAGCAGTTTGAGGAACAAGAAACCCTCCATCAGAAAGGGGAAAAAAACACCACGCCAATCCCTTTTCTTCCTGCTTCATAGGCCACTGGTCTGGTTAAACCACAGGGTGTGAGTTTCATTCTCACTGGTGCCTAACTTCTAGGCTGATGCTCAAAAGGAACATTGGAACCCCGTTAGCCAGTAGAACATAATATGCTTGTTCTCGGGGAGAGAAGCTAATTAACCTTGCAGATAAGATTCCTTTGAATGGTCAATTGATGTTGCTGCAAGCTTTGGAAACCACTCAGGTTTCTTTTTCAGGGTTCTGATAGGATATATCTGAAGAAACATTTATACACATACTAGGCTGATGTCAAAATCCTGCTTCTAAACCAGCAACTTGAAGAAAGGTAGAAAAAGTCCTTCAAGCTTTCCTCCGTTCAACCTTTGAATGCGAAATACTCAATCAGATCGTGGAAGATCACCACCAGTAAGTGACAAACTGATCCAGTCTTTATACTTCATCCCAAGAATTGGACTCTTAATGTCACCATTTTTTCTTTGCGCTTTGCATTTTTTTTTCACACCTGCGTATTTGAGGATAGCTGCATGATCTTTCCTGGAGGCGTGGGTTCAAATCCCACCCCATGACAGCCAAGTGTTTGCTCTTACGCGTCACGGATTGGGATTCCAGCGGGGGTCTGTGTGAGGAGCGGCAAAGTTGCTCTGTTCTGCGCAAGTGCAGACTTGCAGATGTTGACAAGTGCCTCAATTTTATGCTTAACGCTTACCATGATGTCTAGTATCACCACGAAGCGCCAAAGCATACTGCCACATGAGAGTCAGGATGGCCGAGCGGTCTAAGGCGCTGCGTTCAGGTCGCAGTCTCCTCTGGAGGCGTGGGTTCGAATCCCACTTCTGACAGGCTAGCTTTTCCTTAAATATTAAGCAAGGCCATTTTTCTCAGGGCTCCCGAAGTCAACTTTGAAAGCAGTTTGAGGAACAAGAAACCCTCCATCAGAAAGGGGAAAAAAACACCACGCCAATCCCTTTTCTTCCTGCTTCATAGGCCACTGGTCTGGTTAAACCACAGGGTGTGAGTTTCATTCTCACTGGTGCCTAACTTCTAGGCTGATGCTCAAAAGGAACATTGGAACCCCGTTAGCCAGTAGAACATAATATGCTTGTTCTCGGGGAGAGAAGCTAATTAACCTTGCAGATAAGATTCCTTTGAATGGTCAATTGATGTTGCTGCAAGCTTTGGAAACCACTCAGGTTTCTTTTTCAGGGTTCTGATAGGATATATCTGAAGAAACATTTATACACATACTAGGCTGATGTCAAAATCCTGCTTCTAAACCAGCAACTTGAAGAAAGGTAGAAAAAGTCCTTCAAGCTTTCCTCCGTTCAACCTTTGAATGCGAAATACTCAATCAGATCGTGGAAGATCACCACCAGTAAGTGACAAACTGATCCAGTCTTTATACTTCATCCCAAGAATTGGACTCTTAATGTCACCATTTTTTCTTTGCGCTTTGCATTTTTTTTTCACACCTGCGTATTTGAGGATAGCTGCATGATCTTTCCTGGAGGCGTGGGTTCAAATCCCACCCCATGACAGCCAAGTGTTTGCTCTTACGCGTCACGGATTGGGATTCCAGCGGGGGTCTGTGTGAGGAGCGGCAAAGTTGCTCTGTTCTGCGCAAGTGCAGACTTGCAGATGTTGACAAGTGCCTCAATTTTATGCTTAACGCTTACCATGATGTCTAGTATCACCACGAAGCGCCAAAGCATACTGCCACATGAAAGTCAGGATGGCCGAGCGGTCTAAGGCGCTGCGTTCAGGTCGCAGTCTCCTCTGGAGGCGTGGGTTCGAATCCCACTTCTGACAGGCTAGCTTTTCCTTAAATATTAAGCAAGGCCATTTTTCTCAGGGCTCCCGAAGTCAACTTTGAAAGCAGTTTGAGGAACAAGAAACCCTCCATCAGAAAGGAGGCTAGCTTTTCCTTAAATATTAAGCAAGGCCATTTTTCTCAGGGCTCCCGAAGTCAACTTTGAAAGCAGTTTGAGGAACAAGAAACCCTCCATCAGAAAGGGGAAAAAAACACCACGCCAATCCCTTTTCTTCCTGCTTCATAGGCCACTGGTCTGGTTAAACCACGGGGTGTGAGTTTCATTCTCACTGGTGCCTAACTTCTAGGCTGATGCTCAAAAGGAACATTGGAACCCCGTTAGCCAGTAGAACATAATATGCTTGTTCTCGGGGAGAGAAGCTAATTAACCTTGCAGATAAGATTCCTTTGAATGGTCAATTGATGTTGCTGCAAGCTTTGGAAACCACTCAGGTTTCTTTTTCAGGGTTCTGATAGGATATATCTGAAGAAACATTTATACACATACTAGGCTGATGTCAAAATCCTGCTTCTAAATCAGCAACTTGAAGAAAGGTAGAAAAAGTCCTTCAAGCTTTCCTCCGTTCAACCTTTGAATGCGAAATACTCAATCAGATCGTGGAAGATCACCACCAGTAAGTGACAAACTGATCCAGTCTTTATACTTCATCCCAAGAATTGGACTCTTAATGTCACCATTTTTTCTTTGCGCTTTGCATTTTTTTTTCACACCTGCGTATTTGAGGATAGCTGCATGATCTTTCCTGGAGGCGTGGGTTCAAATCCCACCCCATGACAGCCAAGTGTTTGCTCTTACGCGTCACGGATTGGGATTCCAGCGGGGGTCTGTGTGAGGAGCGGCAAAGTTGCTCTGTTCTGCGCAAGTACAGACTTGCAGATGTTGACAAGTGCCTCAATTTTATGCTTAACGCTTACCATGATGTCTAGTATCACCACGAAGCGCCAAAGCATACTGCCACATGAGAGTCAGGATGGCCGAGTGGTCTAAGGCGCTGCGTTCAGGTCGCAGTCTCCTCTGGAGGCGTGGGTTCGAATCCCACTTCTGACAGGCTAGCTTTTCCTTAAATATTAAGCAAGGCCATTTTTCTCAGGGCTCCCGAAGTCAACTTTGAAAGCAGTTTGAGGAACAAGAAACCCTCCATCAGAAAGGGGAAAAAAACACCACGCCAATCCCTTTTCTTCCTGCTTCATAGGCCACTGGTCTGGTTAAACCACGGGGTGTGAGTTTCATTCTCACTGGTGCCTAACTTCTAGGCTGATGCTCAAAAGGAACATTGGAACCCCGTTAGCCAGTAGAACATAATATGCTTGTTCTCGGGGAGAGAAGCTAATTAACCTTGCAGATAAGATTCCTTTGAATGGTCAATTGATGTTGCTGCAAGCTTTGGAAACCACTCAGGTTTCTTTTTCAGGGTTCTGATAGGATATATCTGAAGAAACATTTATACACATACTAGGCTGATGTCAAAATCCTGCTTCTAAACCAGCAACTTGAAGAAAGGTAGAAAAAGTCCTTCAAGCTTTCCTCCGTTCAACCTTTGAATGCGAAATACTCAATCAGATCGTGGAAGATCACCACCAGTAAGTGACAAACTGATCCAGTCTTTATACTTCATCCCAAGAATTGGACTCTTAATGTCACCATTTTTTCTTTGCGCTTTGCATTTTTTTTTCACACCTGCGTATTTGAGGATAGCTGCATGATCTTTCCTGGAGGCGTGGGTTCAAATCCCACCCCATGACAGCCAAGTGTTTGCTCTTACGCGTCACGGATTGGGATTCCAGCGGGGGTCTGTGTGAGGAGCGGCAAAGTTGCTCTGTTCTGCGCAAGTACAGACTTGCAGATGTTGACAAGTGCCTCAATTTTATGCTTAACGCTTACCATGATGTCTAGTATCACCACAAAGCGCCAAAGCATACTGCCACATGAGAGTCAGGATGGCCGAGCGTTCTAAGGCGCTGCGTTCAGGTCGCAGTCTCCTCTGGAGGCGTGGGTTCGAATCCCACTTCTGACAGGCTAGCTTTTCCTTAAATATTAAGCAAGGCCATTTTTCTCAGGGCTCCCGAAGTCAACTTTGAAAGCAGTTTGAGGAACAAGAAACCCTCCATCAGAAAGGGGAAAAAAACACCACGCCAATCCCTTTTCTTCCTGCTTCATAGGCCACTGGTCTGGTTAAACCACAGGGTGTGAGTTTCATTCTCACTGGTGCCTAACTTCTAGGCTGATGCTCAAAAGGAACATTGGAACCCCGTTAGCCAGTAGAACATAATATGCTTGTTCTCGGGGAGAGAAGCTAATTAACCTTGCAGATAAGATTCCTTTGAATGGTCAATTGATGTTGCTGCAAGCTTTGGAAACCACTCAGGTTTCTTTTTCAGGGTTCTGATAGGATATATCTGAAGAAACATTTATACACATACTAGGCTGATGTCAAAATCCTGCTTCTAAACCAGCAACTTGAAGAAAGGTAGAAAAAGTCCTTCAAGCTTTCCTCCGTTCAACCTTTGAATGCGAAATACTCAATCAGATCGTGGAAGATCACCACCAGTAAGTGACAAACTGATCCAGTCTTTATACTTCATCCCAAGAATTGGACTCTTAATGTCACCATTTTTTCTTTGCGCTTTGCATTTTTTTTTCACACCTGCGTATTTGAGGATAGCTGCATGATCTTTCCTGGAGGCGTGGGTTCAAATCCCACCCCATGACAGCCAAGTGTTTGCTCTTACGCGTCACGGATTGGGATTCCAGCGGGGGTCTGTGTGAGGAGCGGCAAAGTTGCTCTGTTCTGCGCAAGTGCAGACTTGCAGATGTTGACAAGTGCCTCAATTTTATGCTTAACGCTTACCATGATGTCTAGTATCACCACGAAGTGCCAAAGCATACTGCCACATGAGAGTCAGGATGGCCGAGCGGTCTAAGGCGCTGCGTTCAGGTCGCAGTCTCCTCTGGAGGCGTGGGTTCGAATCCCACTTCTGACAGGCTAGCTTTTCCTTAAATATTAAGCAAGGCCATTTTTCTCAGGGCTCCCGAAGTCAACTTTGAAAGCAGTTTGAGGAACAAGAAACCCTCCATCAGAAAGGGGAAAAAAACACCACGCCAATCCCTTTTCTTCCTGCTTCATAGGCCACTGGTCTGGTTAAACCACGGGGTGTGAGTTTCATTCTCACTGGTGCCTAACTTCTAGGCTGATGCTCAAAAGGAACATTGGAACCCCGTTAGCCAGTAGAACATAATATGCTTGTTCTCGGGGAGAGAAGCTAATTAACCTTGCAGATAAGATTCCTTTGAATGGTCAATTGATGTTGCTGCAAGCTTTGGAAACCACTCAGGTTTCTTTTTCAGGGTTCTGATAGGATATATCTGAAGAAACATTTATACACATACTAGGCTGATGTCAAAATCCTGCTTCTAAACCAGCAACTTGAAGAAAGGTAGAAAAAGTCCTTCAAGCTTTCCTCCGTTCAACCTTTGAATGCGAAATACTCAATCAGATCGTGGAAGATCACCACCAGTAAGTGACAAACTGATCCAGTCTTTATACTTCATCCCAAGAATTGGACTCTTAATGTCACCATTTTTTCTTTGCGCTTTGCATTTTTTTTTCACACCTGCGTATTTGAGGATAGCTGCATGATCTTTCCTGGAGGCGTGGGTTCAAATCCCACCCCTTGACAGCCAAGTGTTTGCTCTTACGCGTCACGGATTGGGATTCCAGCGGGGGTCTGTGTGAGGAGCGGCAAAGTTGCTCTGTTCTGCGCAAGTACAGACTTGCAGATGTTGACAAGTGCCTCAATTTTATGCTTAACGCTTACCATGATGTCTAGTATCACCACGAAGCGCCAAAGCATACTGCCACATGAGAGTCAGGATGGCCGAGCGGTCTAAGGCGCTGCGTTCAGGTCGCAGTCTCCTCTGGAGGCGTGGGTTCGAATCCCACTTCTGACAGGCTAGCTTTTCCTTAAATATTAAGCAAGGCCATTTTTCTCAGGGCTCCCGAAGTCAACTTTGAAAGCAGTTTGAGGAACAAGAAACCCTCCATCAGAAAGGGGAAAAAAACACCACGCCAATCCCTTTTCTTCCTGCTTCATAGGCCACTGGTCTGGTTAAACCACGGGGTGTGAGTTTCATTCTCACTGGTGCCTAACTTCTAGGCTGATGCTCAAAAGGAACATTGGAACCCCGTTAGCCAGTAGAACATAATATGCTTGTTCTCGGGGAGAGAAGCTAATTAACCTTGCAGATAAGATTCCTTTGAATGGTCAATTGATGTTGCTGCAAGCTTTGGAAACCACTCAGGTTTCTTTTTCAGGGTTCTGATAGGATATATCTGAAGAAACATTTATACACATACTAGGCTGATGTCAAAATCCTGCTTCTAAACCAGCAACTTGAAGAAAGGTAGAAAAAGTCCTTCAAGCTTTCCTCCGTTCAACCTTTGAATGCGAAATACTCAATCAGATCGTGGAAGATCACCACCAGTAAGTGACAAACTGATCCAGTCTTTATACTTCATCCCAAGAATTGGACTCTTAATGTCACCATTTTTTCTTTGCGCTTTGCATTTTTTTTTCACACCTGCGTATTTGAGGATAGCTGCATGATCTTTCCTGGAGGCGTGGGTTCAAATCCCACCCCATGACAGCCAAGTGTTTGCTCTTACGCGTCACGGATTGGGATTCCAGCGGGGGTCTGTGTGAGGAGCGGCAAAGTTGCTCTGTTCTGCGCAAGTACAGACTTGCAGATGTTGACAAGTGCCTCAATTTTATGCTTAACGCTTACCATGATGTCTAGTATCACCACGAAGCGCCAAAGCATACTGCCACATGAGAGTCAGGATGGCCGAGCGGTCTAAGGCGCTGCGTTCAGGTCGCAGTCTCCTCTGGAGGCGTGGGTTCGAATCCCACTTCTGACAGGCTAGCTTTTCCTTAAATATTAAGCAAGGCCATTTTTCTCAGGGCTCCCGAAGTCAACTTTGAAAGCAGTTTGAGGAACAAGAAACCCTCCATCAGAAAGGGGAAAAAAACACCACGCCAATCCCTTTTCTTCCTGCTTCATAGGCCACTGGTCTGGTTAAACCACGGGGTGTGAGTTTCATTCTCACTGGTGCCTAACTTCTAGGCTGATGCTCAAAAGGAACATTGGAACCCCGTTAGCCAGTAGAACATAATATGCTTGTTCTCGGGGAGAGAAGCTAATTAACCTTGCAGATAAGATTCCTTTGAATGGTCAATTGATGTTGCTGCAAGCTTTGGAAACCACTCAGGTTTCTTTTTCAGGGTTCTGATAGGATATATCTGAAGAAACATTTATACACATACTAGGCTGATGTCAAAATCCTGCTTCTAAACCAGCAACTTGAAGAAAGGTAGAAAAAGTCCTTCAAGCTTTCCTCCGTTCAACCTTTGAATGCGAAATACTCAATCAGATCGTGGAAGATCACCACCAGTAAGTGACAAACTGATCCAGTCTTTATACTTCATCCCAAGAATTGGACTCTTAATGTCACCATTTTTTCTTTGCGCTTTGCATTTTTTTTTCACACCTGCGTATTTGAGGATAGCTGCATGATCTTTCCTGGAGGCGTGGGTTCAAATCCCACCCCATGACAGCCAAGTGTTTGCTCTTACGCGTCACGGATTGGGATTCCAGCGGGGGTCTGTGTGAGGAGCGGCAAAGTTGCTCTGTTCTGCGCAAGTGCAGACTTGCAGATGTTGACAAGTGCCTCAATTTTATGCTTAACGCTTACCATGATGTCTAGTATCACCACGAAGTGCCAAAGCATACTGCCACATGAGAGTCAGGATGGCCGAGCGGTCTAAGGCGCTGCGTTCAGGTCGCAGTCTCCTCTGGAGGTGTGGGTTCGAATCCCACTTCTGACAGGCTAGCTTTTCCTTAAATATTAAGCAAGGCCCGAAGTCAACTTTGAAAGCAGTTTGAGGAACAAGAAACACTCCATCAGAAAGGGGAAAAAAACACCACGCCAATCCCTTTTCTTCCTGCTTCATAGGCCACTGGTCTGGTTAAACCACGGGGTGTGAGTTTCATTCTCACTGGTGCCTAACTTCTAGGCTGATGCTCAAAAGGAACATTGGAACCCCGTTAGCCAGTAGAACATAATATGCTTGTTCTCGGGGAGAGAAGCTAATTAACCTTGCAGATAAGATTCCTTTGAATGGTCAATTGATGTTGCTGCAAGCTTTGGAAACCACTCAGGTTTCTTTTTCAGGGTTCTGATAGGATATATCTGAAGAAACATTTATACACATACTAGGCTGATGTCAAAATCCTGCTTCTAAACCAGCAACTTGAAGAAAGGTAGAAAAAGTCCTTCAAGCTTTCCTCCGTTCAACCTTTGAATGCGAAATACTCAATCAGATCGTGGAAGATCACCACCAGTAAGTGACAAACTGATCCAGTCTTTATACTTCATCCCAAGAATTGGACTCTTAATGTCACCATTTTTTCTTTGCGCTTTGCATTTTTTTTTCACACCTGCGTATTTGAGGATAGCTGCATGATCTTTCCTGGAGGCGTGGGTTCAAATCCCACCCCTTGACAGCCAAGTGTTTGCTCTTACGCGTCACGGATTGGGATTCCAGCGGGGGTCTGTGTGAGGAGCGGCAAAGTTGCTCTGTTCTGCGCAAGTACAGACTTGCAGATGTTGACAAGTGCCTCAATTTTATGCTTAACGCTTACCATGATGTCTAGTATCACCACGAAGCGCCAAAGCATACTGCCACATGAGAGTCAGGATGGCCGAGCGGTCTAAGGCGCTGCGTTCAGGTCGCAGTCTCCTCTGGAGGCGTGGGTTCGAATCCCACTTCTGACAGGCTAGCTTTTCCTTAAATATTAAGCAAGGCCATTTTTCTCAGGGCTCCCGAAGTCAACTTTGAAAGCAGTTTGAGGAACATCAGAAAGGGGAAAAAAACACCACGCCAATCCCTTTTCTTCCTGCTTCATAGGCCACTGGTCTGGTTAAACCACAGGGTGTGAGTTTCATTCTCACTGGTGCCTAACTTCTAGGCTGATGCTCAAAAGGAACATTGGAACCCCGTTAGCCAGTAGAACATAATATGCTTGTTCTCGGGGAGAGAAGCTAATTAACCTTGCAGATAAGATTCCTTTGAATGGTCAATTGATGTTGCTGCAAGCTTTGGAAACCACTCAGGTTTCTTTTTCTGGGTTCTGATAGGATATATCTGAAGAAACATTTATACACATACTAGGCTGATGTCAAAATCCTGCTTCTAAACCAGCAACTTGAAGAAAGGTAGAAAAAGTCCTTCAAGCTTTCCTCCGTTCAACCTTTGAATGCGAAATACTCAATCAGATCGTGGAAGATCACCACCAGTAAGTGACAAACTGATCCAGTCTTTATACTTCATCCCAAGAATTGGACTCTTAATGTCACCATTTTTTCTTTGCGCTTTGCATTTTTTTTTCACACCTGCGTATTTGAGGATAGCTGCATGATCTTTCCTGGAGGCGTGGGTTCAAATCCCACCCCTTGACAGCCAAGTGTTTGCTCTTACGCGTCACGGATTGGGATTCCAGCGGGGGTCTGTGTGAGGAGCGGCAAAGTTGCTCTGTTCTGCGCAAGTACAGACTTGCAGATGTTGACAAGTGCCTCAATTTTATGCTTAACGCTTACCATGATGTCTAGTATCACCACGAAGCGCCAAAGCATACTGCCACATGAGAGTCAGGATGGCCGAGCGGTCTAAGGCGCTGCGTTCAGGTCGCAGTCTCCTCTGGAGGCGTGGGTTCGAATCCCACTTCTGACAGGCTAGCTTTTCCTTAAATATTAAGCAAGGCCATTTTTCTCAGGGCTCCCGAAGTCAACTTTGAAAGCAGTTTGAGGAACAAGAAACCCTCCATCAGAAAGGGGAAAAAAACACCACGCCAATCCCTTTTCTTCCTGCTTCATAGGCCACTGGTCTGGTTAAACCACGGGGTGTGAGTTTCATTCTCACTGGTGCCTAACTTCTAGGCTGATGCTCAAAAGGAACATTGGAACCCCGTTAGCCAGTAGAACATAATATGCTTGTTCTCGGGGAGAGAAGCTAATTAACCTTGCAGATAAGATTCCTTTGAATGGTCAATTGATGTTGCTGCAAGCTTTGGAAACCACTCAGGTTTCTTTTTCAGGGTTCTGATAGGATATATCTGAAGAAACATTTATACACATACTAGGCTGATGTCAAAATCCTGCTTCTAAACCAGCAACTTGAAGAAAGGTAGAAAAAGTCCTTCAAGCTTTCCTCCGTTCAACCTTTGAATGCGAAATACTCAATCAGATCGTGGAAGATCACCACCAGTAAGTGACAAACTGATCCAGTCTTTATACTTCATCCCAAGAATTGGACTCTTAATGTCACCAGTTTTTCTTTGCGCTTTGCATTTTTTTTTCACACCTGCGTATTTGAGGATAGCTGCATGATCTTTCCTGGAGGCGTGGGTTCAAATCCCACCCCATGACAGCCAAGTGTTTGCTCTTACGCGTCACGGATTGGGATTCCAGCGGGGGTCTGTGTGAGGAGCGGCAAAGTTGCTCTGTTCTGCGCAAGTACAGACTTGCAGATGTTGACAAGTGCCTCAATTTTATGCTTAACGCTTACCATGATGTCTAGTATCACCACGAAGCGCCAAAGCATACTGCCACATGAGAGTCAGGATGGCCGAGCGGTCTAAGGCGCTGCGTTCAGGTCGCAGTCTCCTCTGGAGGCGTGGGTTCGAATCCCACTTCTGACAGGCTAGCTTCCGAAGTCAACTTTGAAAGCAGTTTGAGGAACAAGAAACCCTCCATCAGAAAGGGGAAAAAAACACCACGCCAATCCCTTTTCTTCCTGCTTCATAGGCCACTGGTCTGGTTAAACCACGGGGTGTGAGTTTCATTCTCACTGGTGCCTAACTTCTAGGCTGATGCTCAAAAGGAACATTGGAACCCCGTTAGCCAGTAGAACATAATATGCTTGTTCTCGGGGAGAGAAGCTAATTAACCTTGCAGATAAGATTCCTTTGAATGGTCAATTGATGTTGCTGCAAGCTTTGGAAACCACTCAGGTTTCTTTTTCAGGGTTCTGATAGGATATATCTGAAGAAACATTTATACACATACTAGGCTGATGTCAAAATCCTGCTTCTAAACCAGCAACTTGAAGAAAGGTAGAAAAAGTCCTTCAAGCTTTCCTCCGTTCAACCTTTGAATGCGAAATACTCAATCAGATCGTGGAAGATCACCACCAGTAAGTGACAAACTGATCCAGTCTTTATACTTCATCCCAAGAATTGGACTCTTAATGTCACCATTTTTTCTTTGCGCTTTGCATTTTTTTTTCACACCTGCGTATTTGAGGATAGCTGCATGATCTTTCCTGGAGGCGTGGGTTCAAATCCCACCCCATGACAGCCAAGTGTTTGCTCTTACGCGTCACGGATTGGGATTCCAGCGGGGGTCTGTGTGAGGAGCGGCAAAGTTGCTCTGTTCTGCGCAAGTGCAGACTTGCAGATGTTGACAAGTGCCTCAATTTTATGCTTAACGCTTACCATGATGTCTAGTATCACCACGAAGCGCCAAAGCATACTGCCACATGAGAGTCAGGATGGCCGAGCGGTCTAAGGCGCAGCGTTCAGGTCGCAGTCTCCTCTGGAGGCGTGGGTTCGAATCCCACTTCTGACAGGCTAGCTTTTCCTTAAATATTAAGCAAGGCCATTTTTCTCAGGGCTCCCGAAGTCAACTTTGAAAGCAGTTTGAGGAACAAGAAACCCTCCATCAGAAAGGGGAAAAAAACACCACGCCAATCCCTTTTCTTCCTGCTTCATAGGCCACTGGTCTGGTTAAACCACGGGGTGTGAGTTTCATTCTCACTGGTGCCTAACTTCTAGGCTGATGCTCAAAAGGAACATTGGAACCCCGTTAGCCAGTAGAACATAATATGCTTGTTCTCGGGGAGAGAAGCTAATTAACCTTGCAGATAAGATTCCTTTGAATGGTCAATTGATGTTGCTGCAAGCTTTGGAAACCACTCAGGTTTCTTTTTCAGGGTTCTGATAGGATATATCTGAAGAAACATTTATACACATACTAGGCTGATGTCAAAATCCTGCTTCTAAACCAGCAACTTGAAGAAAGGTAGAAAAAGTCCTTCAAGCTTTCCTCCGTTCAACCTTTGAATGCGAAATACTCAATCAGATCGTGGAAGATCACCACCAGTAAGTGACAAACTGATCCAGTCTTTATACTTCATCCCAAGAATTGGACTCTTAATGTCACCATTTTTTCTTTGCGCTTTGCATTTTTTTTTCACACCTGCGTATTTGAGGATAGCTGCATGATCTTTCCTGGAGGCGTGGGTTCAAATCCCACCCCATGACAGCCAAGTGTTTGCTCTTACGCGTCACGGATTGGGATTCCAGCGGGGGTCTGTGTGAGGAGCGGCAAAGTTGCTCAGTTCTGCGCAAGTACAGACTTGCAGATGTTGACAAGTGCCTCAATTTTATGCTTAACGCTTACCATGATGTCTAGTATCACCACGAAGCGCCAAAGCATACTGCCACATGAGAGTCAGGATGGCCGAGCGGTCTAAGGCGCTGCGTTCAGGTCGCAGTCTCCTCTGGAGGCGTGGGTTCGAATCCCACTTCTGACAGGCTAGCTTTTCCTTAAATATTAAGCAAGGCCATTTTTCTCAGGGCTCCCGAAGTCAACTTTGAAAGCAGTTTGAGGAACAAGAAACCCTCCATCAGAAAGGGGAAAAAAACACCACGCCAATCCCTTTTCTTCCTGCTTCATAGGCCACTGGTCTGGTTAAACCACAGGGTGTGAGTTTCATTCTCACTGGTGCCTAACTTCTAGGCTGATGCTCAAAAGGAACATTGGAACCCCGTTAGCCAGTAGAACATAATATGCTTGTTCTCGGGGAGAGAAGCTAATTAACCTTGCAGATAAGATTCCTTTGAATGGTCAATTGATGTTGCTGCAAGCTTTGGAAACCACTCAGGTTTCTTTTTCAGGGTTCTGATAGGATATATCTGAAGAAACATTTATACACATACTAGGCTGATGTCAAAATCCTGCTTCTAAACCAGCAACTTGAAGAAAGGTAGAAAAAGTCCTTCAAGCTTTCCTCCGTTCAACCTTTGAATGCGAAATACTCAATCAGATCGTGGAAGATCACCACCAGTAAGTGACAAACTGATCCAGTCTTTATACTTCATCCCAAGAATTGGACTCTTAATGTCACCATTTTTTCTTTGCGCTTTGCATTTTTTTTTCACACCTGCGTATTTGAGGATAGCTGCATGATCTTTCCTGGAGGCGTGGGTTCAAATCCCACCCCATGACAGCCAAGTGTTTGCTCTTACGCGTCACGGATTGGGATTCCAGCGGGGGTCTGTGTGAGGAGCGGCAAAGTTGCTCTGTTCTGCGCAAGTGCAGACTTGCAGATGTTGACAAGTGCCTCAATTTTATGCTTAACGCTTACCATGATGTCTAGTATCACCACGAAGTGCCAAAGCATACTGCCACATGAGAGTCAGGATGGCCGAGCGGTCTAAGGCGCTGCGTTCAGGTCGCAGTCTCCTCTGGAGGTGTGGGTTCGAATCCCACTTCTGACAGGCTAGCTTTTCCTTAAATATTAAGCAAGGCCATTTTTCTCAGGGCTCCCGAAGTCAACTTTGAAAGCAGTTTGAGGAACAAGAAACCCTCCATCAGAAAGGGGAAAAAAACACCACGCCAATCCCTTTTCTTCCTGCTTCATAGGCCACTGGTCTGGTTAAACCACGGGGTGTGAGTTTCATTCTCACTGGTGCCTAACTTCTAGGCTGATGCTCAAAAGGAACATTGGAACCCCGTTAGCCAGTAGAACATAATATGCTTGTTCTCGGGGAGAGAAGCTAATTAACCTTGCAGATAAGATTCCTTTGAATGGTCAATTGATGTTGCTGCAAGCTTTGGAAACCACTCAGGTTTCTTTTTCAGGGTTCTGATAGGATATATCTGAAGAAACATTTATACACATACTAGGCTGATGTCAAAATCCTGCTTCTAAACCAGCAACTTGAAGAAAGGTAGAAAAAGTCCTTCAAGCTTTCCTCCGTTCAACCTTTGAATGCGAAATACTCAATCAGATCGTGGAAGATCACCACCAGTAAGTGACAAACTGATCCAGTCTTTATACTTCATCCCAAGAATTGGACTCTTAATGTCACCATTTTTTCTTTGCGCTTTGCATTTTTTTTTCACACCTGCGTATTTGAGGATAGCTGCATGATCTTTCCTGGAGGCGTGGGTTCAAATCCCACCCCATGACAGCCAAGTGTTTGCTCTTACGCGTCACGGATTGGGATTCCAGCGGGGGTCTGTGTGAGGAGCGGCAAAGTTGCTCTGTTCTGCGCAAGTGCAGACTTGCAGATGTTGACAAGTGCCTCAATTTTATGCTTAACGCTTACCATGATGTCTAGTATCACCACGAAGCGCCAAAGCATACTGCCACATGAGAGTCAGGATGGCCGAGCGGTCTAAGGCGCTGCGTTCAGGTCGCAGTCTCCTCTGGAGATGTGGGTTCGAATCCCACTTCTGACAGGCTGGGTTTTCCTTAAATATTAAGCAAGGCCATTTTTCTCAGGGCTCCCGAAGTCAACTTTGAAAGCAGTTTGAGGAACAAGAAACCCTCCATCAGAAAGGGGAAAAAAACACCACGCCAATCCCTTTTCTTCCTGCTTCATAGGCCACTGGTCTGGTTAAACCACGGGGTGTGAGTTTCATTCTCACTGGTGCCTAACTTCTAGGCTGATGCTCAAAAGGAACATTGGAACCCCGTTAGCCAGTAGAACATAATATGCTTGTTCTCGGGGAGAGAAGCTAATTAACCTTGCAGATAAGATTCCTTTGAATGGTCAATTGATGTTGCTGCAAGCTTTGGAAACCACTCAGGTTTCTTTTTCAGGGTTCTGATAGGATATATCTGAAGAAACATTTATACACATACTAGGCTGATGTCAAAATCCTGCTTCTAAACCAGCAACTTGAAGAAAGGTAGAAAAAGTCCTTCAAGCTTTCCTCCGTTCAACCTTTGAATGCGAAATACTCAATCAGATCGTGGAAGATCACCACCAGTAAGTGACAAACTGATCCAGTCTTTATACTTCATCCCAAGAATTGGACTCTTAATGTCACCATTTTTTCTTTGCGCTTTGCATTTTTTTTTCACACCTGCGTATTTGAGGATAGCTGCATGATCTTTCCTGGAGGCGTGGGTTCAAATCCCACCCCATGACAGCCAAGTGTTTGCTCTTACGCGTCACGGATTGGGATTCCAGCGGGGGTCTGTGTGAGGAGCGGCAAAGTTGCTCTGTTCTGCGCAAGTGCAGACTTGCAGATGTTGACAAGTGCCTCAATTTTATGCTTAACGCTTACCATGATGTCTAGTATCACCACGAAGCGCCAAAGCATACTGCCACATGAGAGTCAGGATGGCCGAGCGGTCTAAGGCGCTGCGTTCAGGTCGCAGTCTCCTCTGGAGGTGTGGGTTCGAATCCCACTTCTGACAGGCTAGCTTTTCCTTAAATATTAAGCAAGGCCATTTTTCTCAGGGCTCCCGAAGTCAACTTTGAAAGCAGTTTGAGGAACAAGAAACCCTCCATCAGAAAGGAGGCTAGCTTTTCCTTAAATATTAAGCAAGGCCATTTTTCTCAGGGCTCCCGAAGTCAACTTTGAAAGCAGTTTGAGGAACAAGAAACCCTCCATCAGAAAGGGGAAAAAAACACCACGCCAATCCCTTTTCTTCCTGCTTCATAGGCCACTGGTCTGGTTAAACCACGGGGTGTGAGTTTCATTCTCACTGGTGCCTAACTTCTAGGCTGATGCTCAAAAGGAACATTGGAACCCCGTTAGCCAGTAGAACATAATATGCTTGTTCTCGGGGAGAGAAGCTAATTAACCTTGCAGATAAGATTCCTTTGAATGGTCAATTGATGTTGCTGCAAGCTTTGGAAACCACTCAGGTTTCTTTTTCAGGGTTCTGATAGGATATATCTGAAGAAACATTTATACACATACTAGGCTGATGTCAAAATCCTGCTTCTAAACCAGCAACTTGAAGAAAGGTAGAAAAAGTCCTTCAAGCTTTCCTCCGTTCAACCTTTGAATGCGAAATACTCAATCAGATCGTGGAAGATCACCACCAGTAAGTGACAAACTGATCCAGTCTTTATACTTCATCCCAAGAATTGGACTCTTAATGTCACCATTTTTTCTTTGCGCTTTGCATTTTTTTTTCACACCTGCGTATTTGAGGATAGCTGCATGATCTTTCCTGGAGGCGTGGGTTCAAATCCCACCCCATGACAGCCAAGTGTTTGCTCTTACGCGTCACGGATTGGGATTCCAGCGGGGGTCTGTGTGAGGAGCGGCAAAGTTGCTCTGTTCTGCGCAAGTACAGACTTGCAGATGTTGACAAGTGCCTCAATTTTATGCTTAACGCTTACCATGATGTCTAGTATCACCACGAAGCGCCAAAGCATACTGCCACATGAGAGTCAGGATGGCCGAGCGGTCTAAGGCGCTGCGTTCAGGTCGCAGTCTCCTCTGGAGGTGTGGGTTCGAATCCCACTTCTGACAGGCTAGCTTTTCCTTAAATATTAAGCAAGGCCATTTTTCTCAGGGCTCCCGAAGTCAACTTTGAAAGCAGTTTGAGGAACAAGAAACCCTCCATCAGAAAGGAGGCTAGCTTTTCCTTAAATATTAAGCAAGGCCATTTTTCTCAGGGCTCCCGAAGTCAACTTTGAAAGCAGTTTGAGGAACAAGAAACCCTCCATCAGAAAGGGGAAAAAAACACCACGCCAATCCCTTTTCTTCCTGCTTCATAGGCCACTGGTCTGGTTAAACCACGGGGTGTGAGTTTCATTCTCACTGGTGCCTAACTTCTAGGCTGATGCTCAAAAGGAACATTGGAACCCCGTTAGCCAGTAGAACATAATATGCTTGTTCTCGGGGAGAGAAGCTAATTAACCTTGCAGATAAGATTCCTTTGAATGGTCAATTGATGTTGCTGCAAGCTTTGGAAACCACTCAGGTTTCTTTTTCAGGGTTCTGATAGGATATATCTGAAGAAACATTTATACACATACTAGGCTGATGTCAAAATCCTGCTTCTAAACCAGCAACTTGAAGAAAGGTAGAAAAAGTCCTTCAAGCTTTCCTCCGTTCAACCTTTGAATGCGAAATACTCAATCAGATCGTGGAAGATCACCACCAGTAAGTGACAAACTGATCCAGTCTTTATACTTCATCCCAAGAATTGGACTCTTAATGTCACCATTTTTTCTTTGCGCTTTGCATTTTTTTTTCACACCTGCGTATTTGAGGATAGCTGCATGATCTTTCCTGGAGGCGTGGGTTCAAATCCCACCCCATGACAGCCAAGTGTTTGCTCTTACGCGTCACGGATTGGGATTCCAGCGGGGGTCTGTGTGAGGAGCGGCAAAGTTGCTCTGTTCTGCGCAAGTGCAGACTTGCAGATGTTGACAAGTGCCTCAATTTTATGCTTAACGCTTACCATGATGTCTAGTATCACCACGAAGCGCCAAAGCATACTGCCACATGAGAGTCAGGATGGCCGAGCGGTCTAAGGCGCTGCGTTCAGGTCGCAGTCTCCTCTGGAGGTGTGGGTTCGAATCCCACTTCTGACAGGCTGGGTTTTCCTTAAATATTAAGCAAGGCCATTTTTCTCAGGGCTCCCGAAGTCAACTTTGAAAGCAGTTTGAGGAACAAGAAACCCTCCATCAGAAAGGGGAAAAAAACACCACGCCAATCCCTTTTCTGATGTCAAAATCCTGCTTCTAAACCAGCAACTTGAAGAAAGGTAGAAAAAGTCCTTCAAGCTTTCCTCCGTTCAACCTTTGAATGCGAAATACTCAATCAGATCGTGGAAGATCACCACCAGTAAGTGACAAACTGATCCAGTCTTTATACTTCATCCCAAGAATTGGACTCTTAATGTCACCATTTTTTCTTTGCGCTTTGCATTTTTTTTTCACACCTGCGTATTTGAGGATAGCTGCATGATCTTTCCTGGAGGCGTGGGTTCAAATCCCACCCCATGACAGCCAAGTGTTTGCTCTTACGCGTCACGGATTGGGATTCCAGCGGGGGTCTGTGTGAGGAGCGGCAAAGTTGCTCTGTTCTGCGCAAGTACAGACTTGCAGATGTTGACAAGTGCCTCAATTTTATGCTTAACGCTTACCATGATGTCTAGTATCACCACGAAGCGCCAAAGCATACTGCCACATGAGAGTCAGGATGGCCGAGCGGTCTAAGGCGCTGCGTTCAGGTTGCAGTCTCCTCTGGAGGCGTGGGTTCGAATCCCACTTCTGACAGGCTAGCTCCCGAAGTCAACTTTGAAAGCAGTTTGAGGAACAAGAAACCCTCCATCAGAAAGGGGAAAAAAACACCACGCCAATCCCTTTTCTTCCTGCTTCATAGGCCACTGGTCTGGTTAAACCACGGGGTGTGAGTTTCATTCTCACTGGTGCCTAACTTCTAGGCTGATGCTCAAAAGGAACATTGGAACCCCGTTAGCCAGTAGAACATAATATGCTTGTTCTCGGGGAGAGAAGCTAATTAACCTTGCAGATAAGATTCCTTTGAATGGTCAATTGATGTTGCTGCAAGCTTTGGAAACCACTCAGGTTTCTTTTTCAGGGTTCTGATAGGATATATCTGAAGAAACATTTATACACATACTAGGCTGATGTCAAAATCCTGCTTCTAAACCAGCAACTTGAAGAAAGGTAGAAAAAGTCCTTCAAGCTTTCCTCCGTTCAACCTTTGAATGCGAAATACTCAATCAGATCGTGGAAGATCACCACCAGTAAGTGACAAACTGATCCAGTCTTTATACTTCATCCCAAGAATTGGACTCTTAATGTCACCATTTTTTCTTTGCGCTTTGCATTTTTTTTTCACACCTGCGTATTTGAGGATAGCTGCATGATCTTTCCTGGAGGCGTGGGTTCAAATCCCACCCCATGACAGCCAAGTGTTTGCTCTTACGCGTCACGGATTGGGATTCCAGCGGGGGTCTGTGTGAGGAGCGGCAAAGTTGCTCTGTTCTGCGCAAGTGCAGACTTGCAGATGTTGACAAGTGCCTCAATTTTATGCTTAACGCTTACCATGATGTCTAGTATCACCACGAAGCGCCAAAGCATACTGCCACATGAGAGTCAGGATGGCCGAGCGGTCTAAGGCGCTGCGTTCAGGTCGCAGTCTCCTCTGGAGGTGTGGGTTCGAATCCCACTTCTGACAGGCTAGCTTTTCCTTAAATATTAAGCAAGGCCATTTTTCTCAGGGCTCCCGAAGTCAACTTTGAAAGCAGTTTGAGGAACAAGAAACCCTCCATCAGAAAGGAGGCTAGCTTTTCCTTAAATATTAAGCAAGGCCATTTTTCTCAGGGCTCCCGAAGTCAACTTTGAAAGCAGTTTGAGGAACAAGAAACCCTCCATCAGAAAGGGGAAAAAAACACCACGCCAATCCCTTTTCTTCCTGCTTCATAGGCCACTGGTCTGGTTAAACCACGGGGTGTGAGTTTCATTCTCACTGGTGCCTAACTTCTAGGCTGATGCTCAAAAGGAACATTGGAACCCCGTTAGCCAGTAGAACATAATATGCTTGTTCTCGGGGAGAGAAGCTAATTAACCTTGCAGATAAGATTCCTTTGAATGGTCAATTGATGTTGCTGCAAGCTTTGGAAACCACTCAGGTTTCTTTTTCAGGGTTCTGATAGGATATATCTGAAGAAACATTTATACACATACTAGGCTGATGTCAAAATCCTGCTTCTAAACCAGCAACTTGAAGAAAGGTAGAAAAAGTCCTTCAAGCTTTCCTCCGTTCAACCTTTGAATGCGAAATACTCAATCAGATCGTGGAAGATCACCACCAGTAAGTGACAAACTGATCCAGTCTTTATACTTCATCCCAAGAATTGGACTCTTAATGTCACCATTTTTTCTTTGCGCTTTGCATTTTTTTTTCACACCTGCGTATTTGAGGATAGCTGCATGATCTTTCCTGGAGGCGTGGGTTCAAATCCCACCCCATGACAGCCAAGTGTTTGCTCTTACGCGTCACGGATTGGGATTCCAGCGGGGGTCTGTGTGAGGAGCGGCAAAGTTGCTCTGTTCTGCGCAAGTACAGACTTGCAGATGTTGACAAGTGCCTCAATTTTATGCTTAACGCTTACCATGATGTCTAGTATCACCACGAAGCGCCAAAGCATACTGCCACATGAGAGTCAGGATGGCCGAGCGGTCTAAGGCGCTGCGTTCAGGTCGCAGTCTCCTCTGGAGGTGTGGGTTCGAATCCCACTTCTGACAGGCTAGCTTTTCCTTAAATATTAAGCAAGGCCATTTTTCTCAGGGCTCCCGAAGTCAACTTTGAAAGCAGTTTGAGGAACAAGAAACCCTCCATCAGAAAGGAGGCTAGCTTTTCCTTAAATATTAAGCAAGGCCATTTTTCTCAGGGCTCCCGAAGTCAACTTTGAAAGCAGTTTGAGGAACAAGAAACCCTCCATCAGAAAGGGGAAAAAAACACCACGCCAATCCCTTTTCTTCCTGCTTCATAGGCCACTGGTCTGGTTAAACCACGGGGTGTGAGTTTCATTCTCACTGGTGCCTAACTTCTAGGCTGATGCTCAAAAGGAACATTGGAACCCCGTTAGCCAGTAGAACATAATATGCTTGTTCTCGGGGAGAGAAGCTAATTAACCTTGCAGATAAGATTCCTTTGAATGGTCAATTGATGTTGCTGCAAGCTTTGGAAACCACTCAGGTTTCTTTTTCAGGGTTCTGATAGGATATATCTGAAGAAACATTTATACACATACTAGGCTGATGTCAAAATCCTGCTTCTAAACCAGCAACTTGAAGAAAGGTAGAAAAAGTCCTTCAAGCTTTCCTCCGTTCAACCTTTGAATGCGAAATACTCAATCAGATCGTGGAAGATCACCACCAGTAAGTGACAAACTGATCCAGTCTTTATACTTCATCCCAAGAATTGGACTCTTAATGTCACCATTTTTTCTTTGCGCTTTGCATTTTTTTTTCACACCTGCGTATTTGAGGATAGCTGCATGATCTTTCCTGGAGGCGTGGGTTCAAATCCCACCCCATGACAGCCAAGTGTTTGCTCTTACGCGTCACGGATTGGGATTCCAGCGGGGGTCTGTGTGAGGAGCGGCAAAGTTGCTCTGTTCTGCGCAAGTGCAGACTTGCAGATGTTGACAAGTGCCTCAATTTTATGCTTAACGCTTACCATGATGTCTAGTATCACCACGAAGCGCCAAAGCATACTGCCACATGAGAGTCAGGATGGCCGAGCGGTCTAAGGCGCTGCGTTCAGGTCGCAGTCTCCTCTGGAGGTGTGGGTTCGAATCCCACTTCTGACAGGCTGGGTTTTCCTTAAATATTAAGCAAGGCCATTTTTCTCAGGGCTCCCGAAGTCAACTTTGAAAGCAGTTTGAGGAACAAGAAACCCTCCATCAGAAAGGGGAAAAAAACACCACGCCAATCCCTTTTCTGATGTCAAAATCCTGCTTCTAAACCAGCAACTTGAAGAAAGGTAGAAAAAGTCCTTCAAGCTTTCCTCCGTTCAACCTTTGAATGCGAAATACTCAATCAGATCGTGGAAGATCACCACCAGTAAGTGACAAACTGATCCAGTCTTTATACTTCATCCCAAGAATTGGACTCTTAATGTCACCATTTTTTCTTTGCGCTTTGCATTTTTTTTTCACACCTGCGTATTTGAGGATAGCTGCATGATCTTTCCTGGAGGCGTGGGTTCAAATCCCACCCCATGACAGCCAAGTGTTTGCTCTTACGCGTCACGGATTGGGATTCCAGCGGGGGTCTGTGTGAGGAGCGGCAAAGTTGCTCTGTTCTGCGCAAGTACAGACTTGCAGATGTTGACAAGTGCCTCAATTTTATGCTTAACGCTTACCATGATGTCTAGTATCACCACGAAGCGCCAAAGCATACTGCCACATGAGAGTCAGGATGGCCGAGCGGTCTAAGGCGCTGCGTTCAGGTTGCAGTCTCCTCTGGAGGCGTGGGTTCGAATCCCACTTCTGACAGGCTAGCTCCCGAAGTCAACTTTGAAAGCAGTTTGAGGAACAAGAAACCCTCCATCAGAAAGGGGAAAAAAACACCACGCCAATCCCTTTTCTTCCTGCTTCATAGGCCACTGGTGCCTAACTTCTAGGCTGATGCTCAAAAGGAACATTGGAACCCCGTTAGCCAGTAGAACATAATATGCTTGTTCTCGGGGAGAGAAGCTAATTAACCTTGCAGATAAGATTCCTTTGAATGGTCAATTGATGTTGCTGCAAGCTTTGGAAACCACTCAGGTTTCTTTTTCAGGGTTCTGATAGGATATATCTGAAGAAACATTTATACACATACTAGGCTGATGTCAAAATCCTGCTTCTAAACCAGCAACTTGAAGAAAGGTAGAAAAAGTCCTTCAAGCTTTCCTCCGTTCAACCTTTGAATGCGAAATACTCAATCAGATCGTGGAAGATCACCACCAGTAAGTGACAAACTGATCCAGTCTTTATACTTCATCCCAAGAATTGGACTCTTAATGTCACCATTTTTTCTTTGCGCTTTGCATTTTTTTTTCACACCTGCGTATTTGAGGATAGCTGCATGATCTTTCCTGGAGGCGTGGGTTCAAATCCCACCCCATGACAGCCAAGTGTTTGCTCTTACGCGTCACGGATTGGGATTCCAGCGGGGGTCTGTGTGAGGAGCGGCAAAGTTGCTCTGTTCTGCGCAAGTACAGACTTGCAGATGTTGACAAGTGCCTCAATTTTATGCTTAACGCTTACCATGATGTCTAGTATCACCACGAAGCGCCAAAGCATACTGCCACATGAGAGTCAGGATGGCCGAGCGGTCTAAGGCGCTGCGTTCAGGTCGCAGTCTCCTCTGGAGGCGTGGGTTCGAATCCCACTTCCTTAAATATTAAGCAAGGCCATTTTTCTCAGGGCTCCCGAAGTCAACTTTGAAAGCAGTTTGAGGAACAATAAACCCTCCATCAGAAAGGGGAAAAAAACACCACGCCAATCCCTTTTCTTCCTGCTTCATAGGCCACTGGTCTGGTTAAACCACAGGGTGTGAGTTTCATTCTCACTGGTGCCTAACTTCTAGGCTGATGCTCAAAAGGAACATTGGAACCCCGTTAGCCAGTAGAACATAATATGCTTGTTCTCGGGGAGAGAAGCTAATTAACCTTGCAGATAAGATTCCTTTGAATGGTCAATTGATGTTGCTGCAAGCTTTGGAAACCACTCAGGTTTCTTTTTCAGGGTTCTGATAGGATATATCTGAAGAAACATTTATACACATACTAGGCTGATGTCAAAATCCTGCTTCTAAACCAGCAACTTGAAGAAAGGTAGAAAAAGTCCTTCAAGCTTTCCTCCGTTCAACCTTTGAATGCGAAATACTCAATCAGATCGTGGAAGATCACCACCAGTAAGTGACAAACTGATCCAGTCTTTATACTTCATCCCAAGAATTGGACTCTTAATGTCACCATTTTTTCTTTGCGCTTTGCATTTTTTTTTCACACCTGCGTATTTGAGGATAGCTGCATGATCTTTCCTGGAGGCGTGGGTTCAAATCCCACCCCATGACAGCCAAGTGTTTGCTCTTACGCGTCACGGATTGGGATTCCAGCGGGGGTCTGTGTGAGGAGCGGCAAAGTTGCTCTGTTCTGCGCAAGTACAGACTTGCAGATGTTGACAAGTGCCTCAATTTTATGCTTAACGCTTACCATGATGTCTAGTATCACCACGAAGCGCCAAAGCATACTGCCACATGAGAGTCAGGATGGCCGAGCGGTCTAAGGCGCTGCGTTCAGGTCGCAGTCTCCTCTGGAGGCGTGGGTTCGAATCCCACTTCTGACAGGCTAGCTTTTCCTTAAATATTAAGCAAGGCCATTTTTCTCAAGGCTCCCGAAGTCAACTTTGAAAGCAGTTTGAGGAACAAGAAACCCTCCATCAGAAAGGGGAAAAAAACACCACGCCAATCCCTTTTCTTCCTGCTTCATAGGCCACTGGTCTGGTTAAACCACAGGGTGTTGACAAGTGCCTCAATTTTATGCTTAACGCTTACCATGATGTCTAGTATCACCACGAAGCGCCAAAGCATACTGCCACATGAGAGTCAGGATGGCCGAGCGGTCTAAGGCGCTGCGTTCAGGTCGCAGTCTCCTCTGGAGGCGTGGGTTCGAATCCCACTTCCTTAAATATTAAGCAAGGCCATTTTTCTCAGGGCTCCCGAAGTCAACTTTGAAAGCAGTTTGAGGAACAATAAACCCTCCATCAGAAAGGGGAAAAAAACACCACGCCAATCCCTTTTCTTCCTGCTTCATAGGCCACTGGTCTGGTTAAACCACAGGGTGTGAGTTTCATTCTCACTGGTGCCTAACTTCTAGGCTGATGCTCAAAAGGAACATTGGAACCCCGTTAGCCAGTAGAACATAATATGCTTGTTCTCGGGGAGAGAAGCTAATTAACCTTGCAGATAAGATTCCTTTGAATGGTCAATTGATGTTGCTGCAAGCTTTGGAAACCACTCAGGTTTCTTTTTCAGGGTTCTGATAGGATATATCTGAAGAAACATTTATACACATACTAGGCTGATGTCAAAATCCTGCTTCTAAACCAGCAACTTGAAGAAAGGTAGAAAAAGTCCTTCAAGCTTTCCTCCGTTCAACCTTTGAATGCGAAATACTCAATCAGATCGTGGAAGATCACCACCAGTAAGTGACAAACTGATCCAGTCTTTATACTTCATCCCAAGAATTGGACTCTTAATGTCACCATTTTTTCTTTGCGCTTTGCATTTTTTTTTCACACCTGCGTATTTGAGGATAGCTGCATGATCTTTCCTGGAGGCGTGGGTTCAAATCCCACCCCATGACAGCCAAGTGTTTGCTCTTACGCGTCACGGATTGGGATTCCAGCGGGGGTCTGTGTGAGGAGCGGCAAAGTTGCTCTGTTCTGCGCAAGTACAGACTTGCAGATGTTGACAAGTGCCTCAATTTTATGCTTAACGCTTACCATGATGTCTAGTATCACCACGAAGCGCCAAAGCATACTGCCACATGAGAGTCAGGATGGCCGAGCGGTCTAAGGCGCTGCGTTCAGGTCGCAGTCTCCTCTGGAGGCGTGGGTTCGAATCCCACTTCCTTAAATATTAAGCAAGGCCATTTTTCTCAGGGCTCCCGAAGTCAACTTTGAAAGCAGTTTGAGGAACAATAAACCCTCCATCAGAAAGGGGAAAAAAACACCACGCCAATCCCTTTTCTTCCTGCTTCATAGGCCACTGGTCTGGTTAAACCACAGGGTGTGAGTTTCATTCTCACTGGTGCCTAACTTCTAGGCTGATGCTCAAAAGGAACATTGGAACCCCGTTAGCCAGTAGAACATAATATGCTTGTTCTCGGGGAGAGAAGCTAATTAACCTTGCAGATAAGATTCCTTTGAATGGTCAATTGATGTTGCTGCAAGCTTTGGAAACCACTCAGGTTTCTTTTTCAGGGTTCTGATAGGATATATCTGAAGAAACATTTATACACATACTAGGCTGATGTCAAAATCCTGCTTCTAAACCAGCAACTTGAAGAAAGGTAGAAAAAGTCCTTCAAGCTTTCCTCCGTTCAACCTTTGAATGCGAAATACTCAATCAGATCGTGGAAGATCACCACCAGTAAGTGACAAACTGATCCAGTCTTTATACTTCATCCCAAGAATTGGACTCTTAATGTCACCATTTTTTCTTTGCGCTTTGCATTTTTTTTTCACACCTGCGTATTTGAGGATAGCTGCATGATCTTTCCTGGAGGCGTGGGTTCAAATCCCACCCCATGACAGCCAAGTGTTTGCTCTTACGCGTCACGGATTGGGATTCCAGCGGGGGTCTGTGTGAGGAGCGGCAAAGTTGCTCTGTTCTGCGCAAGTACAGACTTGCAGATGTTGACAAGTGCCTCAATTTTATGCTTAACGCTTACCATGATGTCTAGTATCACCACGAAGCGCCAAAGCATACTGCCACATGAGAGTCAGGATGGCCGAGCGGTCTAAGGCGCTGCGTTCAGGTCGCAGTCTCCTCTGGAGGCGTGGGTTCGAATCCCACTTCTGACAGGCTAGCTTTTCCTTAAATATTAAGCAAGGCCATTTTTCTCAAGGCTCCCGAAGTCAACTTTGAAAGCAGTTTGAGGAACAAGAAACCCTCCATCAGAAAGGGGAAAAAAACACCACGCCAATCCCTTTTCTTCCTGCTTCATAGGCCACTGGTCTGGTTAAACCACAGGGTGTTGACAAGTGCCTCAATTTTATGCTTAACGCTTACCATGATGTCTAGTATCACCACGAAGCGCCAAAGCATACTGCCACATGAGAGTCAGGATGGCCGAGCGGTCTAAGGCGCTGCGTTCAGGTCGCAGTCTCCTCTGGAGGCGTGGGTTCGAATCCCACTTCCTTAAATATTAAGCAAGGCCATTTTTCTCAGGGCTCCCGAAGTCAACTTTGAAAGCAGTTTGAGGAACAATAAACCCTCCATCAGAAAGGGGAAAAAAACACCACGCCAATCCCTTTTCTTCCTGCTTCATAGGCCACTGGTCTGGTTAAACCACAGGGTGTGAGTTTCATTCTCACTGGTGCCTAACTTCTAGGCTGATGCTCAAAAGGAACATTGGAACCCCGTTAGCCAGTAGAACATAATATGCTTGTTCTCGGGGAGAGAAGCTAATTAACCTTGCAGATAAGATTCCTTTGAATGGTCAATTGATGTTGCTGCAAGCTTTGGAAACCACTCAGGTTTCTTTTTCAGGGTTCTGATAGGATATATCTGAAGAAACATTTATACACATACTAGGCTGATGTCAAAATCCTGCTTCTAAACCAGCAACTTGAAGAAAGGTAGAAAAAGTCCTTCAAGCTTTCCTCCGTTCAACCTTTGAATGCGAAATACTCAATCAGATCGTGGAAGATCACCACCAGTAAGTGACAAACTGATCCAGTCTTTATACTTCATCCCAAGAATTGGACTCTTAATGTCACCATTTTTTCTTTGCGCTTTGCATTTTTTTTTCACACCTGCGTATTTGAGGATAGCTGCATGATCTTTCCTGGAGGCGTGGGTTCAAATCCCACCCCATGACAGCCAAGTGTTTGCTCTTACGCGTCACGGATTGGGATTCCAGCGGGGGTCTGTGTGAGGAGCGGCAAAGTTGCTCTGTTCTGCGCAAGTACAGACTTGCAGATGTTGACAAGTGCCTCAATTTTATGCTTAACGCTTACCATGATGTCTAGTATCACCACGAAGCGCCAAAGCATACTGCCACATGAGAGTCAGGATGGCCGAGCGGTCTAAGGCGCTGCGTTCAGGTCGCAGTCTCCTCTGGAGGCGTGGGTTCGAATCCCACTTCTGACAGGCTAGCTCCCGAAGTCAACTTTGAAAGCAGTTTGAGGAACAAGAAACCCTCCATCAGAAAGGGGAAAAAAACACCACGCCAATCCCTTTTCTTCCTGCTTCATAGGCCACTGGTCTGGTTAAACCACGGGGTGTGAGTTTCATTCTCACTGGTGCCTAACTTCTAGGCTGATGCTCAAAAGGAACATTGGAACCCCGTTAGCCAGTAGAACATAATATGCTTGTTCTCGGGGAGAGAAGCTAATTAACCTTGCAGATAAGATTCCTTTGAATGGTCAATTGATGTTGCTGCAAGCTTTGGAAACCACTCAGGTTTCTTTTTCAGGGTTCTGATAGGATATATCTGAAGAAACATTTATACACATACTAGGCTGATGTCAAAATCCTGCTTCTAAACCAGCAACTTGAAGAAAGGTAGAAAAAGTCCTTCAAGCTTTCCTCCGTTCAACCTTTGAATGCGAAATACTCAATCAGATCGTGGAAGATCACCACCAGTAAGTGACAAACTGATCCAGTCTTTATACTTCATCCCAAGAATTGGACTCTTAATGTCACCATTTTTTCTTTGCGCTTTGCATTTTTTTTTCACACCTGCGTATTTGAGGATAGCTGCATGATCTTTCCTGGAGGCGTGGGTTCAAATCCCACCCCATGACAGCCAAGTGTTTGCTCTTACGCGTCACGGATTGGGATTCCAGCGGGGGTCTGTGTGAGGAGCGGCAAAGTTGCTCTGTTCTGCGCAAGTGCAGACTTGCAGATGTTGACAAGTGCCTCAATTTTATGCTTAACGCTTACCATGATGTCTAGTATCACCACGAAGCGCCAAAGCATACTGCCACATGAGAGTCAGGATGGCCGAGCGGTCTAAGGCGCTGCGTTCAGGTCGCAGTCTCCTCTGGAGGCGTGGGTTCGAATCCCACTTCTGACAGGCTAGCTTTTCCTTAAATATTAAGCAAGGCCATTTTTCTCAGGGCTCCCGAAGTCAACTTTGAAAGCAGTTTGAGGAACAAGAAACCCTCCATCAGAAAGGGGAAAAAAACACCACGCCAATCCCTTTTCTTCCTGCTTCATAGGCCACTGGTCTGGTTAAACCACGGGGTGTGAGTTTCATTCTCACTGGTGCCTAACTTCTAGGCTGATGCTCAAAAGGAACATTGGAACCCCGTTAGCCAGTAGAACATAATATGCTTGTTCTCGGGGAGAGAAGCTAATTAACCTTGCAGATAAGATTCCTTTGAATGGTCAATTGATGTTGCTGCAAGCTTTGGAAACCACTCAGGTTTCTTTTTCAGGGTTCTGATAGGATATATCTGAAGAAACATTTATACACATACTAGGCTGATGTCAAAATCCTGCTTCTAAACCAGCAACTTGAAGAAAGGTAGAAAAAGTCCTTCAAGCTTTCCTCCGTTCAACCTTTGAATGCGAAATACTCAATCAGATCGTGGAAGATCACCACCAGTAAGTGACAAACTGATCCAGTCTTTATACTTCATCCCAAGAATTGGACTCTTAATGTCACCATTTTTTCTTTGCGCTTTGCATTTTTTTTTCACACCTGCGTATTTGAGGATAGCTGCATGATCTTTCCTGGAGGCGTGGGTTCAAATCCCACCCCATGACAGCCAAGTGTTTGCTCTTACGCGTCACGGATTGGGATTCCAGCGGGGGTCTGTGTGAGGAGCGGCAAAGTTGCTCTGTTCTGCGCAAGTGCAGACTTGCAGATGTTGACAAGTGCCTCAATTTTATGCTTAACGCTTACCATGATGTCTAGTATCACCACGAAGCGCCAAAGCATACTGCCACATGAGAGTCAGGATGGCCGAGCGGTCTAAGGCGCTGCGTTCAGGTCGCAGTCTCCTCTGGAGGCGTGGGTTCGAATCCCACTTCTGACAGGCTAGCTTTTCCTTAAATATTAAGCAAGGCCATTTTTCTCAGGGCTCCCGAAGTCAACTTTGAAAGCAGTTTGAGGAACAAGAAACCCTCCATCAGAAAGGGGAAAAAAACACCACGCCAATCCCTTTTCTTCCTGCTTCATAGGCCACTGGTCTGGTTAAACCACGGGGTGTGAGTTTCATTCTCACTGGTGCCTAACTTCTAGGCTGATGCTCAAAAGGAACATTGGAACCCCGTTAGCCAGTAGAACATAATATGCTTGTTCTCGGGGAGAGAAGCTAATTAACCTTGCAGATAAGATTCCTTTGAATGGTCAATTGATGTTGCTGCAAGCTTTGGAAACCACTCAGGTTTCTTTTTCAGGGTTCTGATAGGATATATCTGAAGAAACATTTATACACATACTAGGCTGATGTCAAAATCCTGCTTCTAAACCAGCAACTTGAAGAAAGGTAGAAAAAGTCCTTCAAGCTTTCCTCCGTTCAACCTTTGAATGCGAAATACTCAATCAGATCGTGGAAGATCACCACCAGTAAGTGACAAACTGATCCAGTCTTTATACTTCATCCCAAGAATTGGACTCTTAATGTCACCATTTTTTCTTTGCGCTTTGCATTTTTTTTTCACACCTGCGTATTTGAGGATAGCTGCATGATCTTTCCTGGAGGCGTGGGTTCAAATCCCACCCCATGACAGCCAAGTGTTTGCTCTTACGCGTCACGGATTGGGATTCCAGCGGGGGTCTGTGTGAGGAGCGGCAAAGTTGCTCTGTTCTGCGCAAGTACAGACTTGCAGATGTTGACAAGTGCCTCAATTTTATGCTTAACGCTTACCATGATGTCTAGTATCACCACGAAGCGCCAAAGCATACTGCCACATGAGAGTCAGGATGGCCGAGCGGTCTAAGGCGCTGCGTTCAGGTCGCAGTCTCCTCTGGAGGCGTGGGTTCGAATCCCACTTCTGACAGGCTAGCTCCCGAAGTCAACTTTGAAAGCAGTTTGAGGAACAAGAAACCCTCCATCAGAAAGGGGAAAAAAACACCACGCCAATCCCTTTTCTTCCTGCTTCATAGGCCACTGGTCTGGTTAAACCACGGGGTGTGAGTTTCATTCTCACTGGTGCCTAACTTCTAGGCTGATGCTCAAAAGGAACATTGGAACCCCGTTAGCCAGTAGAACATAATATGCTTGTTCTCGGGGAGAGAAGCTAATTAACCTTGCAGATAAGATTCCTTTGAATGGTCAATTGATGTTGCTGCAAGCTTTGGAAACCACTCAGGTTTCTTTTTCAGGGTTCTGATAGGATATATCTGAAGAAACATTTATACACATACTAGGCTGATGTCAAAATCCTGCTTCTAAACCAGCAACTTGAAGAAAGGTAGAAAAAGTCCTTCAAGCTTTCCTCCGTTCAACCTTTGAATGCGAAATACTCAATCAGATCGTGGAAGATCACCACCAGTAAGTGACAAACTGATCCAGTCTTTATACTTCATCCCAAGAATTGGACTCTTAATGTCACCATTTTTTCTTTGCGCTTTGCATTTTTTTTTCACACCTGCGTATTTGAGGATAGCTGCATGATCTTTCCTGGAGGCGTGGGTTCAAATCCCACCCCATGACAGCCAAGTGTTTGCTCTTACGCGTCACGGATTGGGATTCCAGCGGGGGTCTGTGTGAGGAGCGGCAAAGTTGCTCTGTTCTGCGCAAGTGCAGACTTGCAGATGTTGACAAGTGCCTCAATTTTATGCTTAACGCTTACCATGATGTCTAGTATCACCACGAAGCGCCAAAGCATACTGCCACATGAGAGTCAGGATGGCCGAGCGGTCTAAGGCGCTGCGTTCAGGTCGCAGTCTCCTCTGGAGGCGTGGGTTCGAATCCCACTTCTGACAGGCTAGCTTTTCCTTAAATATTAAGCAAGGCCATTTTTCTCAGGGCTCCCGAAGTCAACTTTGAAAGCAGTTTGAGGAACAAGAAACCCTCCATCAGAAAGGGGAAAAAAACACCACGCCAATCCCTTTTCTTCCTGCTTCATAGGCCACTGGTCTGGTTAAACCACGGGGTGTGAGTTTCATTCTCACTGGTGCCTAACTTCTAGGCTGATGCTCAAAAGGAACATTGGAACCCCGTTAGCCAGTAGAACATAATATGCTTGTTCTCGGGGAGAGAAGCTAATTAACCTTGCAGATAAGATTCCTTTGAATGGTCAATTGATGTTGCTGCAAGCTTTGGAAACCACTCAGGTTTCTTTTTCAGGGTTCTGATAGGATATATCTGAAGAAACATTTATACACATACTAGGCTGATGTCAAAATCCTGCTTCTAAACCAGCAACTTGAAGAAAGGTAGAAAAAGTCCTTCAAGCTTTCCTCCGTTCAACCTTTGAATGCGAAATACTCAATCAGATCGTGGAAGATCACCACCAGTAAGTGACAAACTGATCCAGTCTTTATACTTCATCCCAAGAATTGGACTCTTAATGTCACCATTTTTTCTTTGCGCTTTGCATTTTTTTTTCACACCTGCGTATTTGAGGATAGCTGCATGATCTTTCCTGGAGGCGTGGGTTCAAATCCCACCCCATGACAGCCAAGTGTTTGCTCTTACGCGTCACGGATTGGGATTCCAGCGGGGGTCTGTGTGAGGAGCGGCAAAGTTGCTCTGTTCTGCGCAAGTACAGACTTGCAGATGTTGACAAGTGCCTCAATTTTATGCTTAACGCTTACCATGATGTCTAGTATCACCACGAAGCGCCAAAGCATACTGCCACATGAGAGTCAGGATGGCCGAGCGGTCTAAGGCGCTGCGTTCAGGTCGCAGTCTCCTCTGGAGGCGTGGGTTCGAATCCCACTTCTGACAGGCTAGCTTTTCCTTAAATATTAAGCAAGGCCATTTTTCTCAGGGCTCCCGAAGTCAACTTTGAAAGCAGTTTGAGGAACAAGAAACCCTCCATCAGAAAGGGGAAAAAAACACCACGCCAATCCCTTTTCTTCCTGCTTCATAGGCCACTGGTCTGGTTAAACCACAGGGTGTGAGTTTCATTCTCACTGGTGCCTAACTTCTAGGCTGATGCTCAAAAGGAACATTGGAACCCCGTTAGCCAGTAGAACATAATATGCTTGTTCTCGGGGAGAGAAGCTAATTAACCTTGCAGATAAGATTCCTTTGAATGGTCAATTGATGTTGCTGCAAGCTTTGGAAACCACTCAGGTTTCTTTTTCAGGGTTCTGATAGGATATATCTGAAGAAACATTTATACACATACTAGGCTGATGTCAAAATCCTGCTTCTAAACCAGCAACTTGAAGAAAGGTAGAAAAAGTCCTTCAAGCTTTCCTCCGTTCAACCTTTGAATGCGAAATACTCAATCAGATCGTGGAAGATCACCACCAGTAAGTGACAAACTGATCCAGTCTTTATACTTCATCCCAAGAATTGGACTCTTAATGTCACCATTTTTTCTTTGCGCTTTGCATTTTTTTTTCACACCTGCGTATTTGAGGATAGCTGCATGATCTTTCCTGGAGGCGTGGGTTCAAATCCCACCCCATGACAGCCAAGTGTTTGCTCTTACGCGTCACGGATTGGGATTCCAGCGGGGGTCTGTGTGAGGAGCGGCAAAGTTGCTCTGTTCTGCGCAAGTGCAGACTTGCAGATGTTGACAAGTGCCTCAATTTTATGCTTAACGCTTACCATGATGTCTAGTATCACCACGAAGCGCCAAAGCATACTGCCACATGAGAGTCAGGATGGCCGAGCGGTCTAAGGCGCTGCGTTCAGGTCGCAGTCTCCTCTGGAGGCGTGGGTTCGAATCCCACTTCTGACAGGCTAGCTTTTCCTTAAATATTAAGCAAGGCCATTTTTCTCAGGGCTCCCGAAGTCAACTTTGAAAGCAGTTTGAGGAACAAGAAACCCTCCATCAGAAAGGGGAAAAAAACACCACGCCAATCCCTTTTCTTCCTGCTTCATAGGCCACTGGTCTGGTTAAACCACGGGGTGTGAGTTTCATTCTCACTGGTGCCTAACTTCTAGGCTGATGCTCAAAAGGAACATTGGAACCCCGTTAGCCAGTAGAACATAATATGCTTGTTCTCGGGGAGAGAAGCTAATTAACCTTGCAGATAAGATTCCTTTGAATGGTCAATTGATGTTGCTGCAAGCTTTGGAAACCACTCAGGTTTCTTTTTCAGGGTTCTGATAGGATATATCTGAAGAAACATTTATACACATACTAGGCTGATGTCAAAATCCTGCTTCTAAACCAGCAACTTGAAGAAAGGTAGAAAAAGTCCTTCAAGCTTTCCTCCGTTCAACCTTTGAATGCGAAATACTCAATCAGATCGTGGAAGATCACCACCAGTAAGTGACAAACTGATCCAGTCTTTATACTTCATCCCAAGAATTGGACTCTTAATGTCACCATTTTTTCTTTGCGCTTTGCATTTTTTTTTCACACCTGCGTATTTGAGGATAGCTGCATGATCTTTCCTGGAGGCGTGGGTTCAAATCCCACCCCATGACAGCCAAGTGTTTGCTCTTACGCGTCACGGATTGGGATTCCAGCGGGGGTCTGTGTGAGGAGCGGCAAAGTTGCTCTGTTCTGCGCAAGTACAGACTTGCAGATGTTGACAAGTGCCTCAATTTTATGCTTAACGCTTACCATGATGTCTAGTATCACCACGAAGCGCCAAAGCATACTGCCACATGAGAGTCAGGATGGCCGAGCGGTCTAAGGCGCTGCGTTCAGGTCGCAGTCTCCTCTGGAGGCGTGGGTTCGAATCCCACTTCTGACAGGCTAGCTTTTCCTTAAATATTAAGCAAGGCCATTTTTCTCAGGGCTCCCGAAGTCAACTTTGAAAGCAGTTTGAGGAACAAGAAACCCTCCATCAGAAAGGGGAAAAAAACACCACGCCAATCCCTTTTCTTCCTGCTTCATAGGCCACTGGTCTGGTTAAACCACGGGGTGTGAGTTTCATTCTCACTGGTGCCTAACTTCTAGGCTGATGCTCAAAAGGAACATTGGAACCCCGTTAGCCAGTAGAACATAATATGCTTGTTCTCGGGGAGAGAAGCTAATTAACCTTGCAGATAAGATTCCTTTGAATGGTCAATTGATGTTGCTGCAAGCTTTGGAAACCACTCAGGTTTCTTTTTCAGGGTTCTGATAGGATATATCTGAAGAAACATTTATACACATACTAGGCTGATGTCAAAATCCTGCTTCTAAACCAGCAACTTGAAGAAAGGTAGAAAAAGTCCTTCAAGCTTTCCTCCGTTCAACCTTTGAATGCGAAATACTCAATCAGATCGTGGAAGATCACCACCAGTAAGTGACAAACTGATCCAGTCTTTATACTTCATCCCAAGAATTGGACTCTTAATGTCACCATTTTTTCTTTGCGCTTTGCATTTTTTTTTCACACCTGCGTATTTGAGGATAGCTGCATGATCTTTCCTGGAGGCGTGGGTTCAAATCCCACCCCATGACAGCCAAGTGTTTGCTCTTACGCGTCACGGATTGGGATTCCAGCGGGGGTCTGTGTGAGGAGCGGCAAAGTTGCTCTGTTCTGCGCAAGTACAGACTTGCAGATGTTGACAAGTGCCTCAATTTTATGCTTAACGCTTACCATGATGTCTAGTATCACCACGAAGCGCCAAAGCATACTGCCACATGAGAGTCAGGATGGCCGAGCGGTCTAAGGCGCTGCGTTCAGGTCGCAGTCTCCTCTGGAGGCGTGGGTTCGAATCCCACTTCTGACAGGCTAGCTCCCGAAGTCAACTTTGAAAGCAGTTTGAGGAACAAGAAACCCTCCATCAGAAAGGGGAAAAAAACACCACGCCAATCCCTTTTCTTCCTGCTTCATAGGCCACTGGTCTGGTTAAACCACGGGGTGTGAGTTTCATTCTCACTGGTGCCTAACTTCTAGGCTGATGCTCAAAAGGAACATTGGAACCCCGTTAGCCAGTAGAACATAATATGCTTGTTCTCGGGGAGAGAAGCTAATTAACCTTGCAGATAAGATTCCTTTGAATGGTCAATTGATGTTGCTGCAAGCTTTGGAAACCACTCAGGTTTCTTTTTCAGGGTTCTGATAGGATATATCTGAAGAAACATTTATACACATACTAGGCTGATGTCAAAATCCTGCTTCTAAACCAGCAACTTGAAGAAAGGTAGAAAAAGTCCTTCAAGCTTTCCTCCGTTCAACCTTTGAATGCGAAATACTCAATCAGATCGTGGAAGATCACCACCAGTAAGTGACAAACTGATCCAGTCTTTATACTTCATCCCAAGAATTGGACTCTTAATGTCACCATTTTTTCTTTGCGCTTTGCATTTTTTTTTCACACCTGCGTATTTGAGGATAGCTGCATGATCTTTCCTGGAGGCGTGGGTTCAAATCCCACCCCATGACAGCCAAGTGTTTGCTCTTACGCGTCACGGATTGGGATTCCAGCGGGGGTCTGTGTGAGGAGCGGCAAAGTTGCTCTGTTCTGCGCAAGTGCAGACTTGCAGATGTTGACAAGTGCCTCAATTTTATGCTTAACGCTTACCATGATGTCTAGTATCACCACGAAGCGCCAAAGCATACTGCCACATGAGAGTCAGGATGGCCGAGCGGTCTAAGGCGCTGCGTTCAGGTCGCAGTCTCCTCTGGAGGCGTGGGTTCGAATCCCACTTCTGACAGGCTAGCTTTTCCTTAAATATTAAGCAAGGCCATTTTTCTCAGGGCTCCCGAAGTCAACTTTGAAAGCAGTTTGAGGAACAAGAAACCCTCCATCAGAAAGGGGAAAAAAACACCACGCCAATCCCTTTTCTTCCTGCTTCATAGGCCACTGGTCTGGTTAAACCACGGGGTGTGAGTTTCATTCTCACTGGTGCCTAACTTCTAGGCTGATGCTCAAAAGGAACATTGGAACCCCGTTAGCCAGTAGAACATAATATGCTTGTTCTCGGGGAGAGAAGCTAATTAACCTTGCAGATAAGATTCCTTTGAATGGTCAATTGATGTTGCTGCAAGCTTTGGAAACCACTCAGGTTTCTTTTTCAGGGTTCTGATAGGATATATCTGAAGAAACATTTATACACATACTAGGCTGATGTCAAAATCCTGCTTCTAAACCAGCAACTTGAAGAAAGGTAGAAAAAGTCCTTCAAGCTTTCCTCCGTTCAACCTTTGAATGCGAAATACTCAATCAGATCGTGGAAGATCACCACCAGTAAGTGACAAACTGATCCAGTCTTTATACTTCATCCCAAGAATTGGACTCTTAATGTCACCATTTTTTCTTTGCGCTTTGCATTTTTTTTTCACACCTGCGTATTTGAGGATAGCTGCATGATCTTTCCTGGAGGCGTGGGTTCAAATCCCACCCCATGACAGCCAAGTGTTTGCTCTTACGCGTCACGGATTGGGATTCCAGCGGGGGTCTGTGTGAGGAGCGGCAAAGTTGCTCTGTTCTGCGCAAGTACAGACTTGCAGATGTTGACAAGTGCCTCAATTTTATGCTTAACGCTTACCATGATGTCTAGTATCACCACGAAGCGCCAAAGCATACTGCCACATGAGAGTCAGGATGGCCGAGCGGTCTAAGGCGCTGCGTTCAGGTCGCAGTCTCCTCTGGAGGCGTGGGTTCGAATCCCACTTCTGACAGGCTAGCTCCCGAAGTCAACTTTGAAAGCAGTTTGAGGAACAAGAAACCCTCCATCAGAAAGGGGAAAAAAACACCACGCCAATCCCTTTTCTTCCTGCTTCATAGGCCACTGGTCTGGTTAAACCACGGGGTGTGAGTTTCATTCTCACTGGTGCCTAACTTCTAGGCTGATGCTCAAAAGGAACATTGGAACCCCGTTAGCCAGTAGAACATAATATGCTTGTTCTCGGGGAGAGAAGCTAATTAACCTTGCAGATAAGATTCCTTTGAATGGTCAATTGATGTTGCTGCAAGCTTTGGAAACCACTCAGGTTTCTTTTTCAGGGTTCTGATAGGATATATCTGAAGAAACATTTATACACATACTAGGCTGATGTCAAAATCCTGCTTCTAAACCAGCAACTTGAAGAAAGGTAGAAAAAGTCCTTCAAGCTTTCCTCCGTTCAACCTTTGAATGCGAAATACTCAATCAGATCGTGGAAGATCACCACCAGTAAGTGACAAACTGATCCAGTCTTTATACTTCATCCCAAGAATTGGACTCTTAATGTCACCATTTTTTCTTTGCGCTTTGCATTTTTTTTTCACACCTGCGTATTTGAGGATAGCTGCATGATCTTTCCTGGAGGCGTGGGTTCAAATCCCACCCCATGACAGCCAAGTGTTTGCTCTTACGCGTCACGGATTGGGATTCCAGCGGGGGTCTGTGTGAGGAGCGGCAAAGTTGCTCTGTTCTGCGCAAGTGCAGACTTGCAGATGTTGACAAGTGCCTCAATTTTATGCTTAACGCTTACCATGATGTCTAGTATCACCACGAAGCGCCAAAGCATACTGCCACATGAGAGTCAGGATGGCCGAGCGGTCTAAGGCGCTGCGTTCAGGTCGCAGTCTCCTCTGGAGGCGTGGGTTCGAATCCCACTTCTGACAGGCTAGCTTTTCCTTAAATATTAAGCAAGGCCATTTTTCTCAGGGCTCCCGAAGTCAACTTTGAAAGCAGTTTGAGGAACAAGAAACCCTCCATCAGAAAGGGGAAAAAAACACCACGCCAATCCCTTTTCTTCCTGCTTCATAGGCCACTGGTCTGGTTAAACCACGGGGTGTGAGTTTCATTCTCACTGGTGCCTAACTTCTAGGCTGATGCTCAAAAGGAACATTGGAACCCCGTTAGCCAGTAGAACATAATATGCTTGTTCTCGGGGAGAGAAGCTAATTAACCTTGCAGATAAGATTCCTTTGAATGGTCAATTGATGTTGCTGCAAGCTTTGGAAACCATTCAGGTTTCTTTTTCAGGGTTCTGATAGGATATATCTGAAGAAACATTTATACACATACTAGGCTGATGTCAAAATCCTGCTTCTAAACCAGCAACTTGAAGAAAGGTAGAAAAAGTCCTTCAAGCTTTCCTCCGTTCAACCTTTGAATGCGAAATACTCAATCAGATCGTGGAAGATCACCACCAGTAAGTGACAAACTGATCCAGTCTTTATACTTCATCCCAAGAATTGGACTCTTAATGTCACCATTTTTTCTTTGCGCTTTGCATTTTTTTTTCACACCTGCGTATTTGAGGATAGCTGCATGATCTTTCCTGGAGGCGTGGGTTCAAATCCCACCCCATGACAGCCAAGTGTTTGCTCTTACGCGTCACGGATTGGGATTCCAGCGGGGGTCTGTGTGAGGAGCGGCAAAGTTGCTCTGTTCTGCGCAAGTACAGACTTGCAGATGTTGACAAGTGCCTCAATTTTATGCTTAACGCTTACCATAATGTCTAGTATCACCACGAAGCGCCAAAGCATACTGCCACATGAGAGTCAGGATGGCCGAGCGGTCTAAGGCGCTGCGTTCAGGTCGCAGTCTCCTCTGGAGGCGTGGGTTCGAATCCCACTTCTGACAGGCTAGCTTTTCCTTAAATATTAAGCAAGGCCATTTTTCTCAGGGCTCCCGAAGTCAACTTTGAAAGCAGTTTGAGGAACAAGAAACCCTCCATCAGAAAGGGGAAAAAAACACCACGCCAATCCCTTTTCTTCCTGCTTCATAGGCCACTGGTCTGGTTAAACCACAGGGTGTGAGTTTCATTCTCACTGGTGCCTAACTTCTAGGCTGATGCTCAAAAGGAACATTGGAACCCCGTTAGCCAGTAGAACATAATATGCTTGTTCTCGGGGAGAGAAGCTAATTAACCTTGCAGATAAGATTCCTTTGAATGGTCAATTGATGTTGCTGCAAGCTTTGGAAACCACTCAGGTTTCTTTTTCAGGGTTCTGATAGGATATATCTGAAGAAACATTTATACACATACTAGGCTGATGTCAAAATCCTGCTTCTAAACCAGCAACTTGAAGAAAGGTAGAAAAAGTCCTTCAAGCTTTCCTCCGTTCAACCTTTGAATGCGAAATACTCAATCAGATCGTGGAAGATCACCACCAGTAAGTGACAAACTGATCCAGTCTTTATACTTCATCCCAAGAATTGGACTCTTAATGTCACCATTTTTTCTTTGCGCTTTGCATTTTTTTTTCACACCTGCGTATTTGAGGATAGCTGCATGATCTTTCCTGGAGGCGTGGGTTCAAATCCCACCCCATGACAGCCAAGTGTTTGCTCTTACGCGTCACGGATTGGGATTCCAGCGGGGGTCTGTGTGAGGAGCGGCAAAGTTGCTCTGTTCTGCGCAAGTACAGACTTGCAGATGTTGACAAGTGCCTCAATTTTATGCTTAACGCTTACCATGATGTCTAGTATCACCACGAAGCGCCAAAGCATACTGCCACATGAGAGTCAGGATGGCCGAGCGGTCTAAGGCGCTGCGTTCAGGTCGCAGTCTCCTCTGGAGGCGTGGGTTCGAATCCCACTTCTGACAGGCTAGCTTTTCCTTAAATATTAAGCAAGGCCATTTTTCTCAGGGCTCCCGAAGTCAACTTTGAAAGCAGTTTGAGGAACAAGAAACCCTCCATCAGAAAGGGGAAAAAAACACCACGCCAATCCCTTTTCTTCCTGCTTCATAGGCCACTGGTCTGGTTAAACCACGGGGTGTGAGTTTCATTCTCACTGGTGCCTAACTTCTAGGCTGATGCTCAAAAGGAACATTGGAACCCCGTTAGCCAGTAGAACATAATATGCTTGTTCTCGGGGAGAGAAGCTAATTAACCTTGCAGATAAGATTCCTTTGAATGGTCAATTGATGTTGCTGCAAGCTTTGGAAACCACTCAGGTTTCTTTTTCAGGGTTCTGATAGGATATATCTGAAGAAACATTTATACACATACTAGGCTGATGTCAAAATCCTGCTTCTAAACCAGCAACTTGAAGAAAGGTAGAAAAAGTCCTTCAAGCTTTCCTCCGTTCAACCTTTGAATGCGAAATACTCAATCAGATCGTGGAAGATCACCACCAGTAAGTGACAAACTGATCCAGTCTTTATACTTCATCCCAAGAATTGGACTCTTAATGTCACCATTTTTTCTTTGCGCTTTGCATTTTTTTTTCACACCTGCGTATTTGAGGATAGCTGCATGATCTTTCCTGGAGGCGTGGGTTCAAATCCCACCCCATGACAGCCAAGTGTTTGCTCTTACGCGTCACGGATTGGGATTCCAGCGGGGGTCTGTGTGAGGAGCGGCAAAGTTGCTCTGTTCTGCGCAAGTACAGACTTGCAGATGTTGACAAGTGCCTCAATTTTATGCTTAACGCTTACCATGATGTCTAGTATCACCACGAAGCGCCAAAGCATACTGCCACATGAGAGTCAGGATGGCCGAGCGGTCTAAGGCGCTGCGTTCAGGTCGCAGTCTCCTCTGGAGGCGTGGGTTCGAATCCCACTTCTGACAGGCTAGCTTTTCCTTAAATATTAAGCAAGGCCATTTTTCTCAGGGCTCCCGAAGTCAACTTTGAAAGCAGTTTGAGGAACAAGAAACCCTCCATCAGAAAGGGGAAAAAAACACCACGCCAATCCCTTTTCTTCCTGCTTCATAGGCCACTGGTCTGGTTAAACCACAGGGTGTGAGTTTCATTCTCACTGGTGCCTAACTTCTAGGCTGATGCTCAAAAGGAACATTGGAACCCCGTTAGCCAGTAGAACATAATATGCTTGTTCTCGGGGAGAGAAGCTAATTAACCTTGCAGATAAGATTCCTTTGAATGGTCAATTGATGTTGCTGCAAGCTTTGGAAACCACTCAGGTTTCTTTTTCAGGGTTCTGATAGGATATATCTGAAGAAACATTTATACACATACTAGGCTGATGTCAAAATCCTGCTTCTAAACCAGCAACTTGAAGAAAGGTAGAAAAAGTCCTTCAAGCTTTCCTCCGTTCAACCTTTGAATGCGAAATACTCAATCAGATCGTGGAAGATCACCACCAGTAAGTGACAAACTGATCCAGTCTTTATACTTCATCCCAAGAATTGGACTCTTAATGTCACCATTTTTTCTTTGCGCTTTGCATTTTTTTTTCACACCTGCGTATTTGAGGATAGCTGCATGATCTTTCCTGGAGGCGTGGGTTCAAATCCCACCCCATGACAGCCAAGTGTTTGCTCTTACGCGTCACGGATTGGGATTCCAGCGGGGGTCTGTGTGAGGAGCGGCAAAGTTGCTCTGTTCTGCGCAAGTGCAGACTTGCAGATGTTGACAAGTGCCTCAATTTTATGCTTAACGCTTACCATGATGTCTAGTATCACCACGAAGCGCCAAAGCATACTGCCACATGAGAGTCAGGATGGCCGAGCGGTCTAAGGCGCTGCGTTCAGGTCGCAGTCTCCTCTGGAGGCGTGGGTTCGAATCCCACTTCTGACAGGCTAGCTTTTCCTTAAATATTAAGCAAGGCCATTTTTCTCAGGGCTCGAAGTCCCCCCGAAGTCAACTTTGAAAGCAGTTTGAGGAACAAGAAACCCTCCATCAGAAAGGAGGCTAGCTTTTCCTTAAATATTAAGCAAGGCCATTTTTCTCAGGGCTCCCGAAGTCAACTTTGAAAGCAGTTTGAGGAACAAGAAACCCTCCATCAGAAAGGAGGCTAGCTTTTCCTTAAATATTAAGCAAGGCCATTTTTCTCAGGGCTCGAAGTCCCCCCGAAGTCAACTTTGAAAGCAGTTTGAGGAACAAGAAACCCTCCATCAGAAAGGAGGCTAGCTTTTCCTTAAATATTAAGCAAGGCCATTTTTCTCAGGGCTCCCGAAGTCAACTTTGAAAGCAGTTTGAGGAACAAGAAACCCTCCATCAGAAAGGAGGCTAGCTTTTCCTTAAATATTAAGCAAGGCCATTTTTCTCAGGGCTCCCGAAGTCAACTTTGAAAGCAGTTTGAGGAACAAGAAACCCTCCATCAGAAAGGGGAAAAAAACACCACGCCAATCCCTTTTCTTCCTGCTTCATAGGCCACTGGTCTGGTTAAACCACGGGGTGTGAGTTTCATTCTCACTGGTGCCTAACTTCTAGGCTGATGCTCAAAAGGAACATTGGAACCCCGTTAGCCAGTAGAACATAATATGCTTGTTCTCGGGGAGAGAAGCTAATTAACCTTGCAGATAAGATTCCTTTGAATGGTCAATTGATGTTGCTGCAAGCTTTGGAAACCACTCAGGTTTCTTTTTCAGGGTTCTGATAGGATATATCTGAAGAAACATTTATACACATACTAGGCTGATGTCAAAATCCTGCTTCTAAACCAGCAACTTGAAGAAAGGTAGAAAAAGTCCTTCAAGCTTTCCTCCGTTCAACCTTTGAATGCGAAATACTCAATCAGATCGTGGAAGATCACCACCAGTAAGTGACAAACTGATCCAGTCTTTATACTTCATCCCAAGAATTGGACTCTTAATGTCACCATTTTTTCTTTGCGCTTTGCATTTTTTTTTCACACCTGCGTCTTTGAGGATAGCTGCATGATCTTTCCTGGAGGCGTGGGTTCAAATCCCACCCCATGACAGCCAAGTGTTTGCTCTTAGTGCGCAAGTGCAGACTTGCAGATGTTGACAAGTGCCTCAATTTTATGCTTAACGCTTACCATAATGTCTAGTATCACCACGAAGCGCCAAAGCATACTGCCACATGAGAGTCAGGATGGCCGAGCGGTCTAAGGCGCTGCGTTCAGGTCGCAGTCTCCTCTGGAGGCGTGGGTTCGAATCCTATTTCTGACAGGCTAGCTTTTCCTTAAATATTAAGCAAGGCCATTTTTCTCAGGGCTCCCGAAGTCAACTTTGAAAGCAGTTTGAGGAACAAGAAACCCTCCATCAGAAAGGAGGCTAGCTTTTCCTTAAATATTAAGCAAGGCCATTTTTCTCAGGGCTCCCGAAGTCAACTTTGAAAGCAGTTTGAGGAACAAGAAACCCTCCATCAGAAAGGGGAAAAAAACACCACGCCAATCCCTTTTCTTCCTGCTTCATAGGCCACTGGTCTGGTTAAACCACGGGGTGTGAGTTTCATTCTCACTGGTGCCTAACTTCTAGGCTGATGCTCAAAAGGAACATTGGAACCCCGTTAGCCAGTAGAACATAATATGCTTGTTCTCGGGGAGAGAAGCTAATTAACCTTGCAGATAAGATTCCTTTGAATGGTCAATTGATGTTGCTGCAAGCTTTGGAAACCACTCAGGTTTCTTTTTCAGGGTTCTGATAGGATATATCTGAAGAAACATTTATACACATACTAGGCTGATGTCAAAATCCTGCTTCTAAACCAGCAACTTGAAGAAAGGTAGAAAAAGTCCTTCAAGCTTTCCTCCGTTCAACCTTTGAATGCAAAATACTCAATCAGATCGTGGAAGATCACCACCAGTAAGTGACAAACTGATCCAGTCTTTATACTTCATCCCAAGAATTGGACTCTTAATGTCACCATTTTTTCTTTGCGCTTTGCATTTTTTTTTCACACCTGCGTATTTGAGGATAGCTGCATGATCTTTCCTGGAGGCGTGGGTTCAAATCCCACCCCATGACAGCCAAGTGTTTGCTCTTAGTGCGCAAGTGCAGACTTGCAGATGTTGACAAGTGCCTCAATTTTATGCTTAACGCTTACCATAATGTCTAGTATCACCACGAAGCGCCAAAGCATACTGCCACATGAGAGTCAGGATGGCCGAGCGGTCTAAGGCGCTGCGTTCAGGTCGCAGTCTCCTCTGGAGGCGTGGGTTCGAATCCCACTTCTGACAGGCTAGCTTTTCCTTAAATATTAAGCAAGGCCATTTTTCTCAGGGCTCCCGAAGTCAACTTTGAAAGCAGTTTGAGGAACAAGAAACCCTCCATCAGAAAGGGGAAAAAAACACCACGCCAATCCCTTTTCTTCCTGCTTCATAGGCCACTGGTCTGGTTAAACCACGGGGTGTGAGTTTCATTCTCACTGGTGCCTAACTTCTAGGCTGATGCTCAAAAGGAACATTGGAACCCCGTTAGCCAGTAGAACATAATATGCTTGTTCTCGGGGAGAGAAGCTAATTAACCTTGCAGATAAGATTCCTTTGAATGGTCAATTGATGTTGCTGCAAGCTTTGGAAACCACTCAGGTTTCTTTTTCAGGGTTCTGATAGGATATATCTGAAGAAACATTTATACACATACTAGGCTGATGTCAAAATCCTGCTTCTAAACCAGCAACTTGAAGAAAGGTAGAAAAAGTCCTTCAAGCTTTCCTCCGTTCAACCTTTGAATGCGAAATACTCAATCAGATCGTGGAAGATCACCACCAGTAAGTGACAAACTGATCCAGTCTTTATACTTCATCCCAAGAATTGGACTCTTAATGTCACCATTTTTTCTTTGCGCTTTGCATTTTTTTTTCACACCTGCGTATTTGAGGATAGCTGCATGATCTTTCCTGGAGGCGTGGGTTCAAATCCCACCCCATGACAGCCAAGTGTTTGCTCTTACGCGTCACGGATTGGGATTCCAGCGGGGGTCTGTGTGAGGAGCGGCAAAGTTGCTCTGTTCTGCGCAAGTGCAGACTTGCAGATGTTGACAAGTGCCTCAATTTTATGCTTAACGCTTACCATGATGTCTAGTATCACCACGAAGCGCCAAAGCATACTGCCACATGAGAGTCAGGATGGCCGAGCGGTCTAAGGCGCTGCGTTCAGGTTGCAGTCTCCTCTGGAGGCGTGGGTTCGAATCCCACTTCTGACAGGCTAGCTCCCGAAGTCAACTTTGAAAGCAGTTTGAGGAACAAGAAACCCTCCATCAGAAAGGGGAAAAAAACACCACGCCAATCCCTTTTCTTCCTGCTTCATAGGCCACTGGTCTGGTTAAACCACAGGGTGTGAGTTTCATTCTCACTGGTGCCTAACTTCTAGGCTGATGCTCAAAAGGAACATTGGAACCCCGTTAGCCAGTAGAACATAATATGCTTGTTCTCGGGGAGAGAAGCTAATTAACCTTGCAGATAAGATTCCTTTGAATGGTCAATTGATGTTGCTGCAAGCTTTGGAAACCACGCAGGTTTCTTTTTCAGGGTTCTGATAGGATATATCTGAAGAAACATTTATACACATACTAGGCTGATGTCAAAATCCTGCTTCTAAACCAGCAACTTGAAGAAAGGTAGAAAAAGTCCTTCAAGCTTTCCTCCGTTCAACCTTTGAATGCGAAATACTCAATCAGATCGTGGAAGATCACCACCAGTAAGTGACAAACTGATCCAGTCTTTATACTTCATCCCAAGAATTGGACTCTTAATGTCACCATTTTTTCTTTGCGCTTTGCATTTTTTTTTCACACCTGCGTATTTGAGGATAGCTGCATGATCTTTCCTGGAGGCGTGGGTTCAAATCCCACCCCATGACAGCCAAGTGTTTGCTCTTACGCGTCACGGATTGGGATTCCAGCGGGGGTCTGTGTGAGGAGCGGCAAAGTTGCTCTGTTCTGCGCAAGTGCAGACTTGCAGATGTTGACAAGTGCCTCAATTTTATGCTTAACGCTTACCATGATGTCTAGTATCACCACGAAGCGCCAAAGCATACTGCCACATGAGAGTCAGGATGGCCGAGCGGTCTAAGGCGCTGCGTTCAGGTCGCAGTCTCCTCTGGAGGCGTGGGTTCGAATCCCACTTCTGACAGGCTAGCTTTTCCTTAAATATTAAGCAAGGCCATTTTTCTCAGGGCTCGAAGTCCCCCCGAAGTCAACTTTGAAAGCAGTTTGAGGAACAAGAAAGGAGGCTAGCTTTTCCTTAAATATTAAGCAAGGCCATTTTTCTCAGGGCTCCCGAAGTCAACTTTGAAAGCAGTTTGAGGAACAAGAAACCCTCCATCAGAAAGGAGGCTAGCTTTTCCTTAAATATTAAGCAAGGCCATTTTTCTCAGGGCTCCCGAAGTCAACTTTGAAAGCAGTTTGAGGAACAAGAAACCCTCCATCAGAAAGGGGAAAAAAACACCACGCCAATCCCTTTTCTTCCTGCTTCATAGGCCACTGGTCTGGTTAAACCACGGGGTGTGAGTTTCATTCTCACTGGTGCCTAACTTCTAGGCTGATGCTCAAAAGGAACATTGGAACCCCGTTAGCCAGTAGAACATAATATGCTTGTTCTCGGGGAGAGAAGCTAATTAACCTTGCAGATAAGATTCCTTTGAATGGTCAATTGATGTTGCTGCAAGCTTTGGAAACCACTCAGGTTTCTTTTTCAGGGTTCTGATAGGATATATCTGAAGAAACATTTATACACATACTAGGCTGATGTCAAAATCCTGCTTCTAAACCAGCAACTTGAAGAAAGGTAGAAAAAGTCCTTCAAGCTTTCCTCCGTTCAACCTTTGAATGCGAAATACTCAATCAGATCGTGGAAGATCACCACCAGTAAGTGACAAACTGATCCAGTCTTTATACTTCATCCCAAGAATTGGACTCTTAATGTCACCATTTTTTCTTTGCGCTTTGCATTTTTTTTTCACACCTGCGTATTTGAGGATAGCTGCATGATCTTTCCTGGAGGCGTGGGTTCAAATCCCACCCCATGACAGCCAAGTGTTTGCTCTTACGCGTCACGGATTGGGATTCCAGCGGGGGTCTGTGTGAGGAGCGGCAAAGTTGCTCTGTTCTGCGCAAGTGCAGACTTGCAGATGTTGACAAGTGCCTCAATTTTATGCTTAACGCTTACCATGATGTCTAGTATCACCACGAAGCGCCAAAGCATACTGCCACATGAGAGTCAGGATGGCCGAGCGGTCTAGGGCGCTGCGTTCAGGTCGCAGTCTCCTCTGGAGGCGTGGGTTCGAATCCCACTTCTGACAGGCTAGCTTTTCCTTAAATATTAAGCAAGGCCATTTTTCTCAGGGCTCGAAGTCCCCCCGAAGTCAACTTTGAAAGCAGTTTGAGGAACAAGAAACCCTCCATCAGAAAGGAGGCTAGCTTTTCCTTAAATATTAAGCAAGGCCATTTTTCTCAGGGCTCCCGAAGTCAACTTTGAAAGCAGTTTGAGGAACAAGAAACCCTCCATCAGAAAGGAGGCTAGCTTTTCCTTAAATATTAAGCAAGGCCATTTTTCTCAGGGCTCCCGAAGTCAACTTTGAAAGCAGTTTGAGGAACAAGAAACCCTCCATCAGAAAGGGGAAAAAAACACCACGCCAATCCCTTTTCTTCCTGCTTCATAGGCCACTGGTCTGGTTAAACCACGGGGTGTGAGTTTCATTCTCACTGGTGCCTAACTTCTAGGCTGATGCTCAAAAGGAACATTGGAACCCCGTTAGCCAGTAGAACATAATATGCTTGTTCTCGGGGAGAGAAGCTAATTAACCTTGCAGATAAGATTCCTTTGAATGGTCAATTGATGTTGCTGCAAGCTTTGGAAACCACTCAGGTTTCTTTTTCAGGGTTCTGATAGGATATATCTGAAGAAACATTTATACACATACTAGGCTGATGTCAAAATCCTGCTTCTAAACCAGCAACTTGAAGAAAGGTAGAAAAAGTCCTTCAAGCTTTCCTCCGTTCAACCTTTGAATGCGAAATACTCAATCAGATCGTGGAAGATCACCACCAGTAAGTGACAAACTGATCCAGTCTTTATACTTCATCCCAAGAATTGGACTCTTAATGTCACCATTTTTTCTTTGCGCTTTGCATTTTTTTTTCACACCTGCGTATTTGAGGATAGCTGCATGATCTTTCCTGGAGGCGTGGGTTCAAATCCCACCCCATGACAGCCAAGTGTTTGCTCTTAGTGCGCAAGTGCAGACTTGCAGATGTTGACAAGTGCCTCAATTTTATGCTTAACGCTTACCATAATGTCTAGTATCACCACGAAGCGCCAAAGCATACTGCCACATGAGAGTCAGGATGGCCGAGCGGTCTAAGGCGCTGCGTTCAGGTCGCAGTCTCCTCTGGAGGCGTGGGTTCGAATCCTATTTCTGACAGGCTAGCTTTTCCTTAAATATTAAGCAAGGCCATTTTTCTCAGGGCTCCCGAAGTCAACTTTGAAAGCAGTTTGAGGAACAAGAAACCCTCCATCAGAAAGGGGAAAAAAACACCACGCCAATCCCTTTTCTTCCTGCTTCATAGGCCACTGGTCTGGTTAAACCACGGGGTGTGAGTTTCATTCTCACTGGTGCCTAACTTCTAGGCTGATGCTCAAAAGGAACATTGGAACCCCGTTAGCCAGTAGAACATAATATGCTTCTTCTCGGGGAGAGAAGCTAATTAACCTTGCAGATAAGATTCCTTTGAATGGTCAATTGATGTTGCTGCAAGCTTTGGAAACCACTCAGGTTTCTTTTTCAGGGTTCTGATAGGATATATCTGAAGAAACATTTATACACATACTAGGCTGATGTCAAAATCCTGCTTCTAAACCAGCAACTTGAAGAAAGGTAGAAAAAGTCCTTCAAGCTTTCCTCCGTTCAACCTTTGAATGCGAAATACTCAATCAGATCGTGGAAGATCACCACCAGTAAGTGACAAACTGATCCAGTCTTTATACTTCATCCCAAGAATTGGACTCTTAATGTCACCATTTTTTCTTTGCGCTTTGCATTTTTTTTTCACACCTGCGTATTTGAGGATAGCTGCATGATCTTTCCTGGAGGCGTGGGTTCAAATCCCACCCCATGACAGCCAAGTGTTTGCTCTTACGCGTCACGGATTGGGATTCCAGCGGGGGTCTGTGTGAGGAGCGGCAAAGTTGCTCTGTTCTGCGCAAGTACAGACTTGCAGATGTTGACAAGTGCCTCAATTTTATGCTTAACGCTTACCATGATGTCTAGTATCACCACGAAGCGCCAAAGCATACTGCCACATGAGAGTCAGGATGGCCGAGCGGTCTAAGGCGCTGCGTTCAGGTCGCAGTCTCCTCTGGAGGCGTGGGTTCGAATCCCACTTCTGACAGGCTAGCTTTTCCTTAAATATTAAGCAAGGCCATTTTTCTCAGGGCTCCCGAAGTCAACTTTGAAAGCAGTTTGAGGAACAAGAAACCCTCCATCAGAAAGGGGAAAAAAACACCACGCCAATCCCTTTTCTTCCTGCTTCATAGGCCACTGGTCTGGTTAAACCACGGGGTGTGAGTTTCATTCTCACTGGTGCCTAACTTCTAGGCTGATGCTCAAAAGGAACATTGGAACCCCGTTAGCCAGTAGAACATAATATGCTTGTTCTCGGGGAGAGAAGCTAATTAACCTTGCAGATAAGATTCCTTTGAATGGTCAATTGATGTTGCTGCAAGCTTTGGAAACCACTCAGGTTTCTTTTTCAGGGTTCTGATAGGATATATCTGAAGAAACATTTATACACATACTAGGCTGATGTCAAAATCCTGCTTCTAAACCAGCAACTTGAAGAAAGGTAGAAAAAGTCCTTCAAGCTTTCCTCCGTTCAACCTTTGAATGCGAAATACTCAATCAGATCGTGGAAGATCACCACCAGTAAGTGACAAACTGATCCAGTCTTTATACTTCATCCCAAGAATTGGACTCTTAATGTCACCATTTTTTCTTTGCGCTTTGCATTTTTTTTTCACACCTGCGTATTTGAGGATAGCTGCATGATCTTTCCTGGAGGCGTGGGTTCAAATCCCACCCCATGACAGCCAAGTGTTTGCTCTTACGCGTCACGGATTGGGATTCCAGCGGGGGTCTGTGTGAGGAGCGGCAAAGTTGCTCTGTTCTGCGCAAGTGCAGACTTGCAGATGTTGACAAGTGCCTCAATTTTATGCTTAACGCTTACCATGATGTCTAGTATCACCACGAAGCGCCAAAGCATACTGCCACATGAGAGTCAGGATGGCCGAGCGGTCTAAGGCGCTGCGTTCAGGTCGCAGTCTCCTCTGGAGGCGTGGGTTCGAATCCCACTTCTGACAGGCTAGCTCCCGAAGTCAACTTTGAAAGCAGTTTGAGGAACAAGAAACCCTCCATCAGAAAGGGGAAAAAAACACCACGCCAATCCCTTTTCTTCCTGCTTCATAGGCCACTGGTCTGGTTAAACCACAGGGTGTGAGTTTCATTCTCACTGGTGCCTAACTTCTAGGCTGATGCTCAAAAGGAACATTGGAACCCCGTTAGCCAGTAGAACATAATATGCTTGTTCTCGGGGAGAGAAGCTAATTAACCTTGCAGATAAGATTCCTTTGAATGGTCAATTGATGTTGCTGCAAGCTTTGGAAACCACTCAGGTTTCTTTTTCAGGGTTCTGATAGGATATATCTGAAGAAACATTTATACACATACTAGGCTGATGTCAAAATCCTGCTTCTAAACCAGCAACTTGAAGAAAGGTAGAAAAAGTCCTTCAAGCTTTCCTCCGTTCAACCTTTGAATGCGAAATACTCAATCAGATCGTGGAAGATCACCACCAGTAAGTGACAAACTGATCCAGTCTTTATACTTCATCCCAAGAATTGGACTCTTAATGTCACCATTTTTTCTTTGCGCTTTGCATTTTTTTTTCACACCTGCGTATTTGAGGATAGCTGCATGATCTTTCCTGGAGGCGTGGGTTCAAATCCCACCCCATGACAGCCAAGTGTTTGCTCTTACGCGTCACGGATTGGGATTCCAGCGGGGGTCTGTGTGAGGAGCGGCAAAGTTGCTCTGTTCTGCGCAAGTGCAGACTTGCAGATGTTGACAAGTGCCTCAATTTTATGCTTAACGCTTACCATGATGTCTAGTATCACCACGAAGCGCCAAAGCATACTGCCACATGAGAGTCAGGATGGCCGAGCGGTCTAAGGCGCTGCGTTCAGGTCGCAGTCTCCTCTGGAGGCGTGGGTTCGAATCCCACTTCTGACAGGCTAGCTTTTCCTTAAATATTAAGCAAGGCCATTTTTCTCAGGGCTCGAAGTCCCCCCGAAGTCAACTTTGAAAGCAGTTTGAGGAACAAGAAACCCTCCATCAGAAAGGAGGCTAGCTTTTCCTTAAATATTAAGCAAGGCCATTTTTCTCAGGGCTCCCGAAGTCAACTTTGAAAGCAGTTTGAGGAACAAGAAACCCTCCATCAGAAAGGAGGCTAGCTTTTCCTTAAATATTAAGCAAGGCCATTTTTCTCAGGGCTCCCGAAGTCAACTTTGAAAGCAGTTTGAGGAACAAGAAACCCTCCATCAGAAAGGGGAAAAAAACACCACGCCAATCCCTTTTCTTCCTGCTTCATAGGCCACTGGTCTGGTTAAACCACGGGGTGTGAGTTTCATTCTCACTGGTGCCTAACTTCTAGGCTGATGCTCAAAAGGAACATTGGAACCCCGTTAGCCAGTAGAACATAATATGCTTGTTCTCGGGGAGAGAAGCTAATTAACCTTGCAGATAAGATTCCTTTGAATGGTCAATTGATGTTGCTGCAAGCTTTGGAAACCACTCAGGTTTCTTTTTCAGGGTTCTGATAGGATATATCTGAAGAAACATTTATACACATACTAGGCTGATGTCAAAATCCTGCTTCTAAACCAGCAACTTGAAGAAAGGTAGAAAAAGTCCTTCAAGCTTTCCTCCGTTCAACCTTTGAATGCGAAATACTCAATCAGATCGTGGAAGATCACCACCAGTAAGTGACAAACTGATCCAGTCTTTATACTTCATCCCAAGAATTGGACTCTTAATGTCACCATTTTTTCTTTGCGCTTTGCATTTTTTTTTCACACCTGCGTATTTGAGGATAGCTGCATGATCTTTCCTGGAGGCGTGGGTTCAAATCCCACCCCATGACAGCCAAGTGTTTGCTCTTACGCGTCACGGATTGGGATTCCAGCGGGGGTCTGTGTGAGGAGCGGCAAAGTTGCTCTGTTCTGCGCAAGTGCAGACTTGCAGATGTTGACAAGTGCCTCAATTTTATGCTTAACGCTTACCATGATGTCTAGTATCACCACGAAGCGCCAAAGCATACTGCCACATGAGAGTCAGGATGGCCGAGCGGTCTAAGGCGCTGCGTTCAGGTCGCAGTCTCCTCTGGAGGCGTGGGTTCGAATCCCACTTCTGACAGGCTAGCTTTTCCTTAAATATTAAGCAAGGCCATTTTTCTCAGGGCTCGAAGTCCCCCCGAAGTCAACTTTGAAAGCAGTTTGAGGAACAAGAAACCCTCCATCAGAAAGGAGGCTAGCTTTTCCTTAAATATTAAGCAAGGCCATTTTTCTCAGGGCTCCCGAAGTCAACTTTGAAAGCAGTTTGAGGAACAAGAAACCCTCCATCAGAAAGGAGGCTAGCTTTTCCTTAAATATTAAGCAAGGCCATTTTTCTCAGGGCTCCCGAAGTCAACTTTGAAAGCAGTTTGAGGAACAAGAAACCCTCCATCAGAAAGGGGAAAAAAACACCACGCCAATCCCTTTTCTTCCTGCTTCATAGGCCACTGGTCTGGTTAAACCACAGGGTGTGAGTTTCATTCTCACTGGTGCCTAACTTCTAGGCTGATGCTCAAAAGGAACATTGGAACCCCGTTAGCCAGTAGAACATAATATGCTTGTTCTCGGGGAGAGAAGCTAATTAACCTTGCAGATAAGATTCCTTTGAATGGTCAATTGATGTTGCTGCAAGCTTTGGAAACCACGCAGGTTTCTTTTTCAGGGTTCTGATAGGATATATCTGAAGAAACATTTATACACATACTAGGCTGATGTCAAAATCCTGCTTCTAAACCAGCAACTTGAAGAAAGGTAGAAAAAGTCCTTCAAGCTTTCCTCCGTTCAACCTTTGAATGCGAAATACTCAATCAGATCGTGGAAGATCACCACCAGTAAGTGACAAACTGATCCAGTCTTTATACTTCATCCCAAGAATTGGACTCTTAATGTCACCATTTTTTCTTTGCGCTTTGCATTTTTTTTTCACACCTGCGTATTTGAGGATAGCTGCATGATCTTTCCTGGAGGCGTGGGTTCAAATCCCACCCCATGACAGCCAAGTGTTTGCTCTTAGTGCGCAAGTGCAGACTTGCAGATGTTGACAAGTGCCTCAATTTTATGCTTAACGCTTACCATAATGTCTAGTATCACCACGAAGCGCCAAAGCATACTGCCACATGAGAGTCAGGATGGCCGAGCGGTCTAAGGCGCTGCGTTCAGGTCGCAGTCTCCTCTGGAGGCGTGGGTTCGAATCCTATTTCTGACAGGCTAGCTTTTCCTTAAATATTAAGCAAGGCCATTTTTCTCAGGGCTCCCGAAGTCAACTTTGAAAGCAGTTTGAGGAACAAGAAACCCTCCATCAGAAAGGGGAAAAAAACACCACGCCAATCCCTTTTCTTCCTGCTTCATAGGCCACTGGTCTGGTTAAACCACGGGGTGTGAGTTTCATTCTCACTGGTGCCTAACTTCTAGGCTGATGCTCAAAAGGAACATTGGAACCCCGTTAGCCAGTAGAACATAATATGCTTCTTCTCGGGGAGAGAAGCTAATTAACCTTGCAGATAAGATTCCTTTGAATGGTCAATTGATGTTGCTGCAAGCTTTGGAAACCACTCAGGTTTCTTTTTCAGGGTTCTGATAGGATATATCTGAAGAAACATTTATACACATACTAGGCTGATGTCAAAATCCTGCTTCTAAACCAGCAACTTGAAGAAAGGTAGAAAAAGTCCTTCAAGCTTTCCTCCGTTCAACCTTTGAATGCGAAATACTCAATCAGATCGTGGAAGATCACCACCAGTAAGTGACAAACTGATCCAGTCTTTATACTTCATCCCAAGAATTGGACTCTTAATGTCACCATTTTTTCTTTGCGCTTTGCATTTTTTTTTCACACCTGCGTATTTGAGGATAGCTGCATGATCTTTCCTGGAGGCGTGGGTTCAAATCCCACCCCATGACAGCCAAGTGTTTGCTCTTACGCGTCACGGATTGGGATTCCAGCGGGGGTCTGTGTGAGGAGCGGCAAAGTTGCTCTGTTCTGCGCAAGTACAGACTTGCAGATGTTGACAAGTGCCTCAATTTTATGCTTAACGCTTACCATGATGTCTAGTATCACCACGAAGCGCCAAAGCATACTGCCACATGAGAGTCAGGATGGCCGAGCGGTCTAAGGCGCTGCGTTCAGGTCGCAGTCTCCTCTGGAGGCGTGGGTTCGAATCCCACTTCTGACAGGCTAGCTTTTCCTTAAATATTAAGCAAGGCCATTTTTCTCAGGGCTCCCGAAGTCAACTTTGAAAGCAGTTTGAGGAACAAGAAACCCTCCATCAGAAAGGGGAAAAAAACACCACGCCAATCCCTTTTCTTCCTGCTTCATAGGCCACTGGTCTGGTTAAACCACGGGGTGTGAGTTTCATTCTCACTGGTGCCTAACTTCTAGGCTGATGCTCAAAAGGAACATTGGAACCCCGTTAGCCAGTAGAACATAATATGCTTGTTCTCGGGGAGAGAAGCTAATTAACCTTGCAGATAAGATTCCTTTGAATGGTCAATTGATGTTGCTGCAAGCTTTGGAAACCACTCAGGTTTCTTTTTCAGGGTTCTGATAGGATATATCTGAAGAAACATTTATACACATACTAGGCTGATGTCAAAATCCTGCTTCTAAACCAGCAACTTGAAGAAAGGTAGAAAAAGTCCTTCAAGCTTTCCTCCGTTCAACCTTTGAATGCGAAATACTCAATCAGATCGTGGAAGATCACCACCAGTAAGTGACAAACTGATCCAGTCTTTATACTTCATCCCAAGAATTGGACTCTTAATGTCACCATTTTTTCTTTGCGCTTTGCATTTTTTTTTCACACCTGCGTATTTGAGGATAGCTGCATGATCTTTCCTGGAGGCGTGGGTTCAAATCCCACCCCATGACAGCCAAGTGTTTGCTCTTACGCGTCACGGATTGGGATTCCAGCGGGGGTCTGTGTGAGGAGCGGCAAAGTTGCTCTGTTCTGCGCAAGTGCAGACTTGCAGATGTTGACAAGTGCCTCAATTTTATGCTTAACGCTTACCATGATGTCTAGTATCACCACGAAGCGCCAAAGCATACTGCCACATGAGAGTCAGGATGGCCGAGCGGTCTAAGGCGCTGCGTTCAGGTTGCAGTTTCCTCTGGAGGCGTGGGTTCGAATCCCACTTCTGACAGGCTAGCTCCCGAAGTCAACTTTGAAAGCAGTTTGAGGAACAAGAAACCCTCCATCAGAAAGGGGAAAAAAACACCACGCCAATCCCTTTTCTTCCTGCTTCATAGGCCACTGGTCTGGTTAAACCACAGGGTGTGAGTTTCATTCTCACTGGTGCCTAACTTCTAGGCTGATGCTCAAAAGGAACATTGGAACCCCGTTAGCCAGTAGAACATAATATGCTTGTTCTCGGGGAGAGAAGCTAATTAACCTTGCAGATAAGATTCCTTTGAATGGTCAATTGATGTTGCTGCAAGCTTTGGAAACCACGCAGGTTTCTTTTTCAGGGTTCTGATAGGATATATCTGAAGAAACATTTATACACATACTAGGCTGATGTCAAAATCCTGCTTCTAAACCAGCAACTTGAAGAAAGGTAGAAAAAGTCCTTCAAGCTTTCCTCCGTTCAACCTTTGAATGCGAAATACTCAATCAGATCGTGGAAGATCACCACCAGTAAGTGACAAACTGATCCAGTCTTTATACTTCATCCCAAGAATTGGACTCTTAATGTCACCATTTTTTCTTTGCGCTTTGCATTTTTTTTTCACACCTGCGTATTTGAGGATAGCTGCATGATCTTTCCTGGAGGCGTGGGTTCAAATCCCACCCCATGACAGCCAAGTGTTTGCTCTTACGCGTCACGGATTGGGATTCCAGCGGGGGTCTGTGTGAGGAGCGGCAAAGTTGCTCTGTTCTGCGCAAGTGCAGACTTGCAGATGTTGACAAGTGCCTCAATTTTATGCTTAACGCTTACCATGATGTCTAGTATCACCACGAAGCGCCAAAGCATACTGCCACATGAGAGTCAGGATGGCCGAGCGGTCTAAGGCGCTGCGTTCAGGTCGCAGTCTCCTCTGGAGGCGTGGGTTCGAATCCCACTTCTGACAGGCTAGCTTTTCCTTAAATATTAAGCAAGGCCATTTTTCTCAGGGCTCGAAGTCCCCCCGAAGTCAACTTTGAAAGCAGTTTGAGGAACAAGAAACCCTCCATCAGAAAGGAGGCTAGCTTTTCCTTAAATATTAAGCAAGGCCATTTTTCTCAGGGCTCCCGAAGTCAACTTTGAAAGCAGTTTGAGGAACAAGAAACCCTCCATCAGAAAGGAGGCTAGCTTTTCCTTAAATATTAAGCAAGGCCATTTTTCTCAGGGCTCCCGAAGTCAACTTTGAAAGCAGTTTGAGGAACAAGAAACCCTCCATCAGAAAGGGGAAAAAAACACCACGCCAATCCCTTTTCTTCCTGCTTCATAGGCCACTGGTCTGGTTAAACCACGGGGTGTGAGTTTCATTCTCACTGGTGCCTAACTTCTAGGCTGATGCTCAAAAGGAACATTGGAACCCCGTTAGCCAGTAGAACATAATATGCTTGTTCTCGGGGAGAGAAGCTAATTAACCTTGCAGATAAGATTCCTTTGAATGGTCAATTGATGTTGCTGCAAGCTTTGGAAACCACTCAGGTTTCTTTTTCAGGGTTCTGATAGGATATATCTGAAGAAACATTTATACACATACTAGGCTGATGTCAAAATCCTGCTTCTAAACCAGCAACTTGAAGAAAGGTAGAAAAAGTCCTTCAAGCTTTCCTCCGTTCAACCTTTGAATGCGAAATACTCAATCAGATCGTGGAAGATCACCACCAGTAAGTGACAAACTGATCCAGTCTTTATACTTCATCCCAAGAATTGGACTCTTAATGTCACCATTTTTTCTTTGCGCTTTGCATTTTTTTTTCACACCTGCGTATTTGAGGATAGCTGCATGATCTTTCCTGGAGGCGTGGGTTCAAATCCCACCCCATGACAGCCAAGTGTTTGCTCTTACGCGTCACGGATTGGGATTCCAGCGGGGGTCTGTGTGAGGAGCGGCAAAGTTGCTCTGTTCTGCGCAAGTGCAGACTTGCAGATGTTGACAAGTGCCTCAATTTTATGCTTAACGCTTACCATGATGTCTAGTATCACCACGAAGCGCCAAAGCATACTGCCACATGAGAGTCAGGATGGCCGAGCGGTCTAAGGCGCTGCGTTCAGGTCGCAGTCTCCTCTGGAGGCGTGGGTTCGAATCCCACTTCTGACAGGCTAGCTTTTCCTTAAATATTAAGCAAGGCCATTTTTCTCAGGGCTCGAAGTCCCCCCGAAGTCAACTTTGAAAGCAGTTTGAGGAACAAGAAACCCTCCATCAGAAAGGAGGCTAGCTTTTCCTTAAATATTAAGCAAGGCCATTTTTCTCAGGGCTCCCGAAGTCAACTTTGAAAGCAGTTTGAGGAACAAGAAACCCTCCATCAGAAAGGAGGCTAGCTTTTCCTTAAATATTAAGCAAGGCCATTTTTCTCAGGGCTCCCGAAGTCAACTTTGAAAGCAGTTTGAGGAACAAGAAACCCTCCATCAGAAAGGGGAAAAAAACACCACGCCAATCCCTTTTCTTCCTGCTTCATAGGCCACTGGTCTGGTTAAACCACGGGGTGTGAGTTTCATTCTCACTGGTGCCTAACTTCTAGGCTGATGCTCAAAAGGAACATTGGAACCCCGTTAGCCAGTAGAACATAATATGCTTGTTCTCGGGGAGAGAAGCTAATTAACCTTGCAGATAAGATTCCTTTGAATGGTCAATTGATGTTGCTGCAAGCTTTGGAAACCACTCAGGTTTCTTTTTCAGGGTTCTGATAGGATATATCTGAAGAAACATTTATACACATACTAGGCTGATGTCAAAATCCTGCTTCTAAACCAGCAACTTGAAGAAAGGTAGAAAAAGTCCTTCAAGCTTTCCTCCGTTCAACCTTTGAATGCGAAATACTCAATCAGATCGTGGAAGATCACCACCAGTAAGTGACAAACTGATCCAGTCTTTATACTTCATCCCAAGAATTGGACTCTTAATGTCACCATTTTTTCTTTGCGCTTTGCATTTTTTTTTCACACCTGCGTATTTGAGGATAGCTGCATGATCTTTCCTGGAGGCGTGGGTTCAAATCCCACCCCATGACAGCCAAGTGTTTGCTCTTACGCGTCACGGATTGGGATTCCAGCGGGGGTCTGTGTGAGGAGCGGCAAAGTTGCTCTGTTCTGCGCAAGTGCAGACTTGCAGATGTTGACAAGTGCCTCAATTTTATGCTTAACGCTTACCATGATGTCTAGTATCACCACGAAGCGCCAAAGCATACTGCCACATGAGAGTCAGGATGGCCGAGCGGTCTAAGGCGCTGCGTTCAGGTCGCAGTCTCCTCTGGAGGCGTGGGTTCGAATCCCACTTCTGACAGGCTAGCTTTTCCTTAAATATTAAGCAAGGCCATTTTTCTCAGGGCTCGAAGTCCCCCCGAAGTCAACTTTGAAAGCAGTTTGAGGAACAAGAAACCCTCCATCAGAAAGGAGGCTAGCTTTTCCTTAAATATTAAGCAAGGCCATTTTTCTCAGGGCTCCCGAAGTCAACTTTGAAAGCAGTTTGAGGAACAAGAAACCCTCCATCAGAAAGGAGGCTAGCTTTTCCTTAAATATTAAGCAAGGCCATTTTTCTCAGGGCTCCCGAAGTCAACTTTGAAAGCAGTTTGAGGAACAAGAAACCCTCCATCAGAAAGGGGAAAAAAACACCACGCCAATCCCTTTTCTTCCTGCTTCATAGGCCACTGGTCTGGTTAAACCACGGGGTGTGAGTTTCATTCTCACTGGTGCCTAACTTCTAGGCTGATGCTCAAAAGGAACATTGGAACCCCGTTAGCCAGTAGAACATAATATGCTTGTTCTCGGGGAGAGAAGCTAATTAACCTTGCAGATAAGATTCCTTTGAATGGTCAATTGATGTTGCTGCAAGCTTTGGAAACCACTCAGGTTTCTTTTTCAGGGTTCTGATAGGATATATCTGAAGAAACATTTATACACATACTAGGCTGATGTCAAAATCCTGCTTCTAAACCAGCAACTTGAAGAAAGGTAGAAAAAGTCCTTCAAGCTTTCCTCCGTTCAACCTTTGAATGCGAAATACTCAATCAGATCGTGGAAGATCACCACCAGTAAGTGACAAACTGATCCAGTCTTTATACTTCATCCCAAGAATTGGACTCTTAATGTCACCATTTTTTCTTTGCGCTTTGCATTTTTTTTTCACACCTGCGTATTTGAGGATAGCTGCATGATCTTTCCTGGAGGCGTGGGTTCAAATCCCACCCCATGACAGCCAAGTGTTTGCTCTTAGTGCGCAAGTGCAGACTTGCAGATGTTGACAAGTGCCTCAATTTTATGCTTAACGCTTACCATAATGTCTAGTATCACCACGAAGCGCCAAAGCATACTGCCACATGAGAGTCAGGATGGCCGAGCGGTCTAAGGCGCTGCGTTCAGGTCGCAGTCTCCTCTGGAGGCGTGGGTTCGAATCCTATTTCTGACAGGCTAGCTTTTCCTTAAATATTAAGCAAGGCCATTTTTCTCAGGGCTCCCGAAGTCAACTTTGAAAGCAGTTTGAGGAACAAGAAACCCTCCATCAGAAAGGGGAAAAAAACACCACGCCAATCCCTTTTCTTCCTGCTTCATAGGCCACTGGTCTGGTTAAACCACGGGGTGTGAGTTTCATTCTCACTGGTGCCTAACTTCTAGGCTGATGCTCAAAAGGAACATTGGATCCCCGTTAGCCAGTAGAACATAATATGCTTCTTCTCGGGGAGAGAAGCTAATTAACCTTGCAGATAAGATTCCTTTGAATGGTCAATTGATGTTGCTGCAAGCTTTGGAAACCACTCAGGTTTCTTTTTCAGGGTTCTGATAGGATATATCTGAAGAAACATTTATACACATACTAGGCTGATGTCAAAATCCTGCTTCTAAACCAGCAACTTGAAGAAAGGTAGAAAAAGTCCTTCAAGCTTTCCTCCGTTCAACCTTTGAATGCGAAATACTCAATCAGATCGTGGAAGATCACCACCAGTAAGTGACAAACTGATCCAGTCTTTATACTTCATCCCAAGAATTGGACTCTTAATGTCACCATTTTTTCTTTGCGCTTTGCATTTTTTTTTCACACCTGCGTATTTGAGGATAGCTGCATGATCTTTCCTGGAGGCGTGGGTTCAAATCCCACCCCATGACAGCCAAGTGTTTGCTCTTACGCGTCACGGATTGGGATTCCAGCGGGGGTCTGTGTGAGGAGCGGCAAAGTTGCTCTGTTCTGCGCAAGTACAGACTTGCAGATGTTGACAAGTGCCTCAATTTTATGCTTAACGCTTACCATGATGTCTAGTATCACCACGAAGCGCCAAAGCATACTGCCACATGAGAGTCAGGATGGCCGAGCGGTCTAAGGCGCTGCGTTCAGGTTGCAGTCTCCTCTGGAGGCGTGGGTTCGAATCCCACTTCTGACAGGCTAGCTCCCGAAGTCAACTTTGAAAGCAGTTTGAGGAACAAGAAACCCTCCATCAGAAAGGGGAAAAAAACACCACGCCAATCCCTTTTCTTCCTGCTTCATAGGCCACTGGTCTGGTTAAACCACAGGGTGTGAGTTTCATTCTCACTGGTGCCTAACTTCTAGGCTGATGCTCAAAAGGAACATTGGAACCCCGTTAGCCAGTAGAACATAATATGCTTGTTCTCGGGGAGAGAAGCTAATTAACCTTGCAGATAAGATTCCTTTGAATGGTCAATTGATGTTGCTGCAAGCTTTGGAAACCACGCAGGTTTCTTTTTCAGGGTTCTGATAGGATATATCTGAAGAAACATTTATACACATACTAGGCTGATGTCAAAATCCTGCTTCTAAACCAGCAACTTGAAGAAAGGTAGAAAAAGTCCTTCAAGCTTTCCTCCGTTCAACCTTTGAATGCGAAATACTCAATCAGATCGTGGAAGATCACCACCAGTAAGTGACAAACTGATCCAGTCTTTATACTTCATCCCAAGAATTGGACTCTTAATGTCACCATTTTTTCTTTGCGCTTTGCATTTTTTTTTCACACCTGCGTATTTGAGGATAGCTGCATGATCTTTCCTGGAGGCGTGGGTTCAAATCCCACCCCATGACAGCCAAGTGTTTGCTCTTACGCGTCACGGATTGGGATTCCAGCGGGGGTCTGTGTGAGGAGCGGCAAAGTTGCTCTGTTCTGCGCAAGTGCAGACTTGCAGATGTTGACAAGTGCCTCAATTTTATGCTTAACGCTTACCATGATGTCTAGTATCACCACGAAGCGCCAAAGCATACTGCCACATGAGAGTCAGGATGGCCGAGCGGTCTAAGGCGCTGCGTTCAGGTCGCAGTCTCCTCTGGAGGCGTGGGTTCGAATCCCACTTCTGACAGGCTAGCTCCCGAAGTCAACTTTGAAAGCAGTTTGAGGAACAAGAAACCCTCCATCAGAAAGGGGAAAAAAACACCACGCCAATCCCTTTTCTTCCTGCTTCATAGGCCACTGGTCTGGTTAAACCACAGGGTGTGAGTTTCATTCTCACTGGTGCCTAACTTCTAGGCTGATGCTCAAAAGGAACATTGGAACCCCGTTAGCCAGTAGAACATAATATGCTTGTTCTCGGGGAGAGAAGCTAATTAACCTTGCAGATAAGATTCCTTTGAATGGTCAATTGATGTTGCTGCAAGCTTTGGAAACCACGCAGGTTTCTTTTTCAGGGTTCTGATAGGATATATCTGAAGAAACATTTATACACATACTAGGCTGATGTCAAAATCCTGCTTCTAAACCAGCAACTTGAAGAAAGGTAGAAAAAGTCCTTCAAGCTTTCCTCCGTTCAACCTTTGAATGCGAAATACTCAATCAGATCGTGGAAGATCACCACCAGTAAGTGACAAACTGATCCAGTCTTTATACTTCATCCCAAGAATTGGACTCTTAATGTCACCATTTTTTCTTTGCGCTTTGCATTTTTTTTTCACACCTGCGTATTTGAGGATAGCTGCATGATCTTTCCTGGAGGCGTGGGTTCAAATCCCACCCCATGACAGCCAAGTGTTTGCTCTTACGCGTCACGGATTGGGATTCCAGCGGGGGTCTGTGTGAGGAGCGGCAAAGTTGCTCTGTTCTGCGCAAGTGCAGACTTGCAGATGTTGACAAGTGCCTCAATTTTATGCTTAACGCTTACCATGATGTCTAGTATCACCACGAAGCGCCAAAGCATACTGCCACATGAGAGTCAGGATGGCCGAGCGGTCTAAGGCGCTGCGTTCAGGTCGCAGTCTCCTCTGGAGGCGTGGGTTCGAATCCCACTTCTGACAGGCTAGCTTTTCCTTAAATATTAAGCAAGGCCATTTTTCTCAGGGCTCGAAGTCCCCCCGAAGTCAACTTTGAAAGCAGTTTGAGGAACAAGAAACCCTCCATCAGAAAGGAGGCTAGCTTTTCCTTAAATATTAAGCAAGGCCATTTTTCTCAGGGCTCCCGAAGTCAACTTTGAAAGCAGTTTGAGGAACAAGAAACCCTCCATCAGAAAGGAGGCTAGCTTTTCCTTAAATATTAAGCAAGGCCATTTTTCTCAGGGCTCCCGAAGTCAACTTTGAAAGCAGTTTGAGGAACAAGAAACCCTCCATCAGAAAGGGGAAAAAAACACCACGCCAATCCCTTTTCTTCCTGCTTCATAGGCCACTGGTCTGGTTAAACCACGGGGTGTGAGTTTCATTCTCACTGGTGCCTAACTTCTAGGCTGATGCTCAAAAGGAACATTGGAACCCCGTTAGCCAGTAGAACATAATATGCTTGTTCTCGGGGAGAGAAGCTAATTAACCTTGCAGATAAGATTCCTTTGAATGGTCAATTGATGTTGCTGCAAGCTTTGGAAACCACTCAGGTTTCTTTTTCAGGGTTCTGATAGGATATATCTGAAGAAACATTTATACACATACTAGGCTGATGTCAAAATCCTGCTTCTAAACCAGCAACTTGAAGAAAGGTAGAAAAAGTCCTTCAAGCTTTCCTCCGTTCAACCTTTGAATGCGAAATACTCAATCAGATCGTGGAAGATCACCACCAGTAAGTGACAAACTGATCCAGTCTTTATACTTCATCCCAAGAATTGGACTCTTAATGTCACCATTTTTTCTTTGCGCTTTGCATTTTTTTTTCACACCTGCGTATTTGAGGATAGCTGCATGATCTTTCCTGGAGGCGTGGGTTCAAATCCCACCCCATGACAGCCAAGTGTTTGCTCTTACGCGTCACGGATTGGGATTCCAGCGGGGGTCTGTGTGAGGAGCGGCAAAGTTGCTCTGTTCTGCGCAAGTGCAGACTTGCAGATGTTGACAAGTGCCTCAATTTTATGCTTAACGCTTACCATGATGTCTAGTATCACCACGAAGCGCCAAAGCATACTGCCACATGAGAGTCAGGATGGCCGAGCGGTCTAAGGCGCTGCGTTCAGGTCGCAGTCTCCTCTGGAGGCGTGGGTTCGAATCCCACTTCTGACAGGCTAGCTTTTCCTTAAATATTAAGCAAGGCCATTTTTCTCAGGGCTCGAAGTCCCCCCGAAGTCAACTTTGAAAGCAGTTTGAGGAACAAGAAACCCTCCATCAGAAAGGAGGCTAGCTTTTCCTTAAATATTAAGCAAGGCCATTTTTCTCAGGGCTCCCGAAGTCAACTTTGAAAGCAGTTTGAGGAACAAGAAACCCTCCATCAGAAAGGAGGCTAGCTTTTCCTTAAATATTAAGCAAGGCCATTTTTCTCAGGGCTCCCGAAGTCAACTTTGAAAGCAGTTTGAGGAACAAGAAACCCTCCATCAGAAAGGGGAAAAAAACACCAATCCCTTTTCTTCCTGCTTCATAGGCCACTGGTCTGGTTAAACCACGGGGTGTGAGTTTCATTCTCACTGGTGCCTAACTTCTAGGCTGATGCTCAAAAGGAACATTGGAACCCCGTTAGCCAGTAGAACATAATATGCTTGTTCTCGGGGAGAGAAGCTAATTAACCTTGCAGATAAGATTCCTTTGAATGGTCAATTGATGTTGCTGCAAGCTTTGGAAACCACTCAGGTTTCTTTTTCAGGGTTCTGATAGGATATATCTGAAGAAACATTTATACACATACTAGGCTGATGTCAAAATCCTGCTTCTAAACCAGCAACTTGAAGAAAGGTAGAAAAAGTCCTTCAAGCTTTCCTCCGTTCAACCTTTGAATGCGAAATACTCAATCAGATCGTGGAAGATCACCACCAGTAAGTGACAAACTGATCCAGTCTTTATACTTCATCCCAAGAATTGGACTCTTAATGTCACCATTTTTTCTTTGCGCTTTGCATTTTTTTTTCACACCTGCGTATTTGAGGATAGCTGCATGATCTTTCCTGGAGGCGTGGGTTCAAATCCCACCCCATGACAGCCAAGTGTTTGCTCTTAGTGCGCAAGTGCAGACTTGCAGATGTTGACAAGTGCCTCAATTTTATGCTTAACGCTTACCATAATGTCTAGTATCACCACGAAGCGCCAAAGCATACTGCCACATGAGAGTCAGGATGGCCGAGCGGTCTAAGGCGCTGCGTTCAGGTCGCAGTCTCCTCTGGAGGCGTGGGTTCGAATCCTATTTCTGACAGGCTAGCTTTTCCTTAAATATTAAGCAAGGCCATTTTTCTCAGGGCTCCCGAAGTCAACTTTGAAAGCAGTTTGAGGAACAAGAAACCCTCCATCAGAAAGGGGAAAAAAACACCACGCCAATCCCTTTTCTTCCTGCTTCATAGGCCACTGGTCTGGTTAAACCACGGGGTGTGAGTTTCATTCTCACTGGTGCCTAACTTCTAGGCTGATGCTCAAAAGGAACATTGGAACCCCGTTAGCCAGTAGAACATAATATGCTTTTCTCGGGGAGAGAAGCTAATTAACCTTGCAGATAAGATTCCTTTGAATGGTCAATTGATGTTGCTGCAAGCTTTGGAAACCACTCAGGTTTCTTTTTCAGGGTTCTGATAGGATATATCTGAAGAAACATTTATACACATACTAGGCTGATGTCAAAATCCTGCTTCTAAACCAGCAACTTGAAGAAAGGTAGAAAAAGTCCTTCAAGCTTTCCTCCGTTCAACCTTTGAATGCGAAATACTCAATCAGATCGTGGAAGATCACCACCAGTAAGTGACAAACTGATCCAGTCTTTATACTTCATCCCAAGAATTGGACTCTTAATGTCACCATTTTTTCTTTGCGCTTTGCATTTTTTTTTCACACCTGCGTATTTGAGGATAGCTGCATGATCTTTCCTGGAGGCGTGGGTTCAAATCCCACCCCATGACAGCCAAGTGTTTGCTCTTACGCGTCACGGATTGGGATTCCAGCGGGGGTCTGTGTGAGGAGCGGCAAAGTTGCTCTGTTCTGCGCAAGTGCAGACTTGCAGATGTTGACAAGTGCCTCAATTTTATGCTTAACGCTTACCATGATGTCTAGTATCACCACGAAGCGCCAAAGCATACTGCCACATGAGAGTCAGGATGGCCGAGCGGTCTAAGGCGCTGCGTTCAGGTTGCAGTCTCCTCTGGAGGCGTGGGTTCGAATCCCACTTCTGACAGGCTAGCTCCCGAAGTCAACTTTGAAAGCAGTTTGAGGAACAAGAAACCCTCCATCAGAAAGGGGAAAAAAACACCACGCCAATCCCTTTTCTTCCTGCTTCATAGGCCACTGGTCTGGTTAAACCACAGGGTGTGAGTTTCATTCTCACTGGTGCCTAACTTCTAGGCTGATGCTCAAAAGGAACATTGGAACCCCGTTAGCCAGTAGAACATAATATGCTTGTTCTCGGGGAGAGAAGCTAATTAACCTTGCAGATAAGATTCCTTTGAATGGTCAATTGATGTTGCTGCAAGCTTTGGAAACCACTCAGGTTTCTTTTTCAGGGTTCTGATAGGATATATCTGAAGAAACATTTATACACATACTAGGCTGATGTCAAAATCCTGCTTCTAAACCAGCAACTTGAAGAAAGGTAGAAAAAGTCCTTCAAGCTTTCCTCCGTTCAACCTTTGAATGCGAAATACTCAATCAGATCGTGGAAGATCACCACCAGTAAGTGACAAACTGATCCAGTCTTTATACTTCATCCCAAGAATTGGACTCTTAATGTCACCATTTTTTCTTTGCGCTTTGCATTTTTTTTTCACACCTGCGTATTTGAGGATAGCTGCATGATCTTTCCTGGAGGCGTGGGTTCAAATCCCACCCCATGACAGCCAAGTGTTTGCTCTTACGCGTCACGGATTGGGATTCCAGCGGGGGTCTGTGTGAGGAGCGGCAAAGTTGCTCTGTTCTGCGCAAGTGCAGACTTGCAGATGTTGACAAGTGCCTCAATTTTATGCTTAACGCTTACCATGATGTCTAGTATCACCACGAAGCGCCAAAGCATACTGCCACATGAGAGTCAGGATGGCCGAGCGGTCTAAGGCGCTGCGTTCAGGTCGCAGTCTCCTCTGGAGGCGTGGGTTCGAATCCCACTTCTGACAGGCTAGCTTTTCCTTAAATATTAAGCAAGGCCATTTTTCTCAGGGCTCGAAGTCCCCCCGAAGTCAACTTTGAAAGCAGTTTGAGGAACAAGAAACCCTCCATCAGAAAGGAGGCTAGCTTTTCCTTAAATATTAAGCAAGGCCATTTTTCTCAGGGCTCCCGAAGTCAACTTTGAAAGCAGTTTGAGGAACAAGAAACCCTCCATCAGAAAGGAGGCTAGCTTTTCCTTAAATATTAAGCAAGGCCATTTTTCTCAGGGCTCCCGAAGTCAACTTTGAAAGCAGTTTGAGGAACAAGAAACCCTCCATCAGAAAGGGGAAAAAAACACCACGCCAATCCCTTTTCTTCCTGCTTCATAGGCCACTGGTCTGGTTAAACCACGGGGTGTGAGTTTCATTCTCACTGGTGCCTAACTTCTAGGCTGATGCTCAAAAGGAACATTGGAACCCCGTTAGCCAGTAGAACATAATATGCTTGTTCTCGGGGAGAGAAGCTAATTAACCTTGCAGATAAGATTCCTTTGAATGGTCAATTGATGTTGCTGCAAGCTTTGGAAACCACTCAGGTTTCTTTTTCAGGGTTCTGATAGGATATATCTGAAGAAACATTTATACACATACTAGGCTGATGTCAAAATCCTGCTTCTAAACCAGCAACTTGAAGAAAGGTAGAAAAAGTCCTTCAAGCTTTCCTCCGTTCAACCTTTGAATGCGAAATACTCAATCAGATCGTGGAAGATCACCACCAGTAAGTGACAAACTGATCCAGTCTTTATACTTCATCCCAAGAATTGGACTCTTAATGTCACCATTTTTTCTTTGCGCTTTGCATTTTTTTTTCACACCTGCGTATTTGAGGATAGCTGCATGATCTTTCCTGGAGGCGTGGGTTCAAATCCCACCCCATGACAGCCAAGTGTTTGCTCTTACGCGTCACGGATTGGGATTCCAGCGGGGGTCTGTGTGAGGAGCGGCAAAGTTGCTCTGTTCTGCGCAAGTACAGACTTGCAGATGTTGACAAGTGCCTCAATTTTATGCTTAACGCTTACCATGATGTCTAGTATCACCACGAAGCGCCAAAGCATACTGCCACATGAGAGTCAGGATGGCCGAGCGGTCTAAGGCGCTGCGTTCAGGTCGCAGTCTCCTCTGGAGGCGTGGGTTCGAATCCCACTTCTGACAGGCTAGCTTTTCCTTAAATATTAAGCAAGGCCATTTTTCTCAGGGCTCCCGAAGTCAACTTTGAAAGCAGTTTGAGGAACAAGAAACCCTCCATCAGAAAGGGGAAAAAAACACCACGCCAATCCCTTTTCTTCCTGCTTCATAGGCCACTGGTCTGGTTAAACCACGGGGTGTGAGTTTCATTCTCACTGGTGCCTAACTTCTAGGCTGATGCTCAAAAGGAACATTGGAACCCCGTTAGCCAGTAGAACATAATATGCTTGTTCTCGGGGAGAGAAGCTAATTAACCTTGCAGATAAGATTCCTTTGAATGGTCAATTGATGTTGCTGCAAGCTTTGGAAACCACTCAGGTTTCTTTTTCAGGGTTCTGATAGGATATATCTGAAGAAACATTTATACACATACTAGGCTGATGTCAAAATCCTGCTTCTAAACCAGCAACTTGAAGAAAGGTAGAAAAAGTCCTTCAAGCTTTCCTCCGTTCAACCTTTGAATGCGAAATACTCAATCAGATCGTGGAAGATCACCACCAGTAAGTGACAAACTGATCCAGTCTTTATACTTCATCCCAAGAATTGGACTCTTAATGTCACCATTTTTTCTTTGCGCTTTGCATTTTTTTTTCACACCTGCGTATTTGAGGATAGCTGCATGATCTTTCCTGGAGGCGTGGGTTCAAATCCCACCCCATGACAGCCAAGTGTTTGCTCTTACGCGTCACGGATTGGGATTCCAGCGGGGGTCTGTGTGAGGAGCGGCAAAGTTGCTCTGTTCTGCGCAAGTGCAGACTTGCAGATGTTGACAAGTGCCTCAATTTTATGCTTAACGCTTACCATGATGTCTAGTATCACCACGAAGCGCCAAAGCATACTGCCACATGAGAGTCAGGATGGCCGAGCGGTCTAAGGCGCTGCGTTCAGGTTGCAGTCTCCTCTGGAGGCGTGGGTTCGAATCCCACTTCTGACAGGCTAGCTCCCGAAGTCAACTTTGAAAGCAGTTTGAGGAACAAGAAACCCTCCATCAGAAAGGGGAAAAAAACACCACGCCAATCCCTTTTCTTCCTGCTTCATAGGCCACTGGTCTGGTTAAACCACGGGGTGTGAGTTTCATTCTCACTGGTGCCTAACTTCTAGGCTGATGCTCAAAAGGAACATTGGAACCCCGTTAGCCAGTAGAACATAATATGCTTGTTCTCGGGGAGAGAAGCTAATTAACCTTGCAGATAAGATTCCTTTGAATGGTCAATTGATGTTGCTGCAAGCTTTGGAAACCACTCAGGTTTCTTTTTCAGGGTTCTGATAGGATATATCTGAAGAAACATTTATACACATACTAGGCTGATGTCAAAATCCTGCTTCTAAACCAGCAACTTGAAGAAAGGTAGAAAAAGTCCTTCAAGCTTTCCTCCGTTCAACCTTTGAATACGAAATACTCAATCAGATCGTGGAAGATCACCACCAGTAAGTGACAAACTGATCCAGTCTTTATACTTCATCCCAAGAATTGGACTCTTAATGTCACCATTTTTTCTTTGCGCTTTGCACTTTTTTTTCACACCTGCGTATTTGAGGATAGCTGCATGATCTTTCCTGGAGGCGTGGGTTCAAATCCCACCCCATGACAGCCAAGTGTTTGCTCTTAGTGCGCAAGTGCAGACTTGCAGATGTTGACAAGTGCCTCAATTTTATGCTTAACGCTTACCATAATGTCTAGTATCACCACGAAGCGCCAAAGCATACTGCCACATGAGAGTCAGGATGGCCGAGCGGTCTAAGGCGCTGCGTTCAGGTCGCAGTCTCCTCTGGAGGCGAGGGTTCGAATCCCACTTCTGACAGGCTAGCTCCCGAAGTCAACTTTGAAAGCAGTTTGAGGAACAAGAAACCCTCCATCAGAAAGGGGAAAAAAACACCACACCAATCCCTTTTCTTCCTGCTTCATAGGCCACTGGTCTGGTTAAACCACGGGGTGTGAGTTTCATTCTCACTGGTGCCTAACTTCTAGGCTGATGCTCAAAAGGAACATTGGAACCCCGTTAGCCAGTAGAACATAATATGCTTGTTCTCGGGGAGAGAAGCTAATTAACCTTGCAGATAAGATTCCTTTGAATGGTCAATTGATGTTGCTGCAAGCTTTGGAAACCACTCAGGTTTCTTTTTCAGGGTTCTGATAGGATATATCTGAAGAAACATTTATACACATACTAGGCTGATGTCAAAATCCTGCTTCTAAACCAGCAACTTGAAGAAAGGTAGAAAAAGTCCTTCAAGCTTTCCTCCGTTCAACCTTTGAATGCGAAATACTCAATCAGATCGTGGAAGATCACCACCAGTAAGTGACAAACTGATCCAGTCTTTATACTTCATCCCAAGAATTGGACTCTTAATGTCACCATTTTTTCTTTGCGCTTTGCATTTTTTTTTCACACCTGCGTATTTGAGGATAGCTGCATGATCTTTCCTGGAGGCGTGGGTTCAAATCCCACCCCATGACAGCCAAGTGTTTGCTCTTACGCGTCACGGATTGGGATTCCAGCGGGGGTCTGTGTGAGGAGCGGCAAAGTTGCTCTGTTCTGCGCAAGTACAGACTTGCAGATGTTGACAAGTGCCTCAATTTTATGCTTAACGCTTACCATGATGTCTAGTATCACCACGAAGCGCCAAAGCATACTGCCACATGAGAGTCAGGATGGCCGAGCGGTCTAAGGCGCTGCGTTCAGGTCGCAGTCTCCTCTGGAGGCGTGGGTTCGAATCCCACTTCTGACAGGCTAGCTCCCGAAGTCAACTTTGAAAGCAGTTTGAGGAACAAGAAACCCTCCATCAGAAAGGGGAAAAAAACACCACGCCAATCCCTTTTCTTCCTGCTTCATAGGCCACTGGTCTGGTTAAACCACGGGGTGTGAGTTTCATTCTCACTGGTGCCTAACTTCTAGGCTGATGCTCAAAAGGAACATTGGAACCCCGTTAGCCAGTAGAACATAATATGCTTGTTCTCGGGGAGAGAAGCTAATTAACCTTGCAGATAAGATTCCTTTGAATGGTCAATTGATGTTGCTGCAAGCTTTGGAAACCACTCAGGTTTCTTTTTCAGGGTTCTGATAGGATATATCTGAAGAAACATTTATACACATACTAGGCTGATGTCAAAATCCTGCTTCTAAACCAGCAACTTGAAGAAAGGTAGAAAAAGTCCTTCAAGCTTTCCTCCGTTCAACCTTTGAATGCGAAATACTCAATCAGATCGTGGAAGATCACCACCAGTAAGTGACAAACTGATCCAGTCTTTATACTTCATCCCAAGAATTGGACTCTTAATGTCACCATTTTTTCTTTGCGCTTTGCATTTTTTTTTCACACCTGCGTATTTGAGGATAGCTGCATGATCTTTCCTGGAGGCGTGGGTTCAAATCCCACCCCATGACAGCCAAGTGTTTGCTCTTACGCGTCACGGATTGGGATTCCAGCGGGGGTCTGTGTGAGGAGCGGCAAAGTTGCTCTGTTCTGCGCAAGTGCAGACTTGCAGATGTTGACAAGTGCCTCAATTTTATGCTTAACGCTTACCATGATGTCTAGTATCACCACGAAGCGCCAAAGCATACTGCCACATGAGAGTCAGGATGGCCGAGCGGTCTAAGGCGCTGCGTTCAGGTCGCAGTCTCCTCTGGAGGCGTGGGTTCGAATCCCACTTCTGACAGGCTAGCTTTTCCTTAAATATTAAGCAAGGCCATTTTTCTCAGGGCTCCCGAAGTCAACTTTGAAAGCAGTTTGAGGAACAAGAAACCCTCCATCAGAAAGGGGAAAAAAACACCACGCCAATCCCTTTTCTTCCTGCTTCATAGGCCACTGGTCTGGTTAAACCACGGGGTGTGAGTTTCATTCTCACTGGTGCCTAACTTCTAGGCTGATGCTCAAAAGGAACATTGGAACCCCGTTAGCCAGTAGAACATAATATGCTTGTTCTCGGGGAGAGAAGCTAATTAACCTTGCAGATAAGATTCCTTTGAATGGTCAATTGATGTTGCTGCAAGCTTTGGAAACCACTCAGGTTTCTTTTTCAGGGTTCTGATAGGATATATCTGAAGAAACATTTATACACATACTAGGCTGATGTCAAAATCCTGCTTCTAAACCAGCAACTTGAAGAAAGGTAGAAAAAGTCCTTCAAGCTTTCCTCCGTTCAACCTTTGAATGCGAAATACTCAATCAGATCGTGGAAGATCACCACCAGTAAGTGACAAACTGATCCAGTCTTTATACTTCATCCCAAGAATTGGACTCTTAATGTCACCATTTTTTCTTTGCGCTTTGCATTTTTTTTTCACACCTGCGTATTTGAGGATAGCTGCATGATCTTTCCTGGAGGCGTGGGTTCAAATCCCACCCCATGACAGCCAAGTGTTTGCTCTTACGCGTCACGGATTGGGATTCCAGCGGGGGTCTGTGTGAGGAGCGGCAAAGTTGCTCTGTTCTGCGCAAGTACAGACTTGCAGATGTTGACAAGTGCCTCAATTTTATGCTTAACGCTTACCATGATGTCTAGTATCACCACGAAGCGCCAAAGCATACTGCCACATGAGAGTCAGGATGGCCGAGCGGTCTAAGGCGCTGCGTTCAGGTCGCAGTCTCCTCTGGAGGCGTGGGTTCGAATCCCACTTCTGACAGGCTAGCTTTTCCTTAAATATTAAGCAAGGCCATTTTTCTCAGGGCTCCCGAAGTCAACTTTGAAAGCAGTTTGAGGAACAAGAAACCCTCCATCAGAAAGGGGAAAAAAACACCACGCCAATCTCTTTTCTTCCTGCTTCATAGGCCACTGGTCTGGTTAAACCACGGGGTGTGAGTTTCATTCTCACTGGTGCCTAACTTCTAGGCTGATGCTCAAAAGGAACATTGGAACCCCGTTAGCCAGTAGAACATAATATGCTTGTTCTCGGGGAGAGAAGCTAATTAACCTTGCAGATAAGATTCCTTTGAATGGTCAATTGATGTTGCTGCAAGCTTTGGAAACCACTCAGGTTTCTTTTTCAGGGTTCTGATAGGATATATCTGAAGAAACATTTATACACATACTAGGCTGATGTCAAAATCCTGCTTCTAAACCAGCAACTTGAAGAAAGGTAGAAAAAGTCCTTCAAGCTTTCCTCCGTTCAACCTTTGAATGCGAAATACTCAATCAGATCGTGGAAGATCACCACCAGTAAGTGACAAACTGATCCAGTCTTTATACTTCATCCCAAGAATTGGACTCTTAATGTCACCATTTTTTCTTTGCGCTTTGCATTTTTTTTTCACACCTGCGTATTTGAGGATAGCTGCATGATCTTTCCTGGAGGCGTGGGTTCAAATCCCACCCCATGACAGCCAAGTGTTTGCTCTTACGCGTCACGGATTGGGATTCCAGCGGGGGTCTGTGTGAGGAGCGGCAAAGTTGCTCTGTTCTGCGCAAGTGCAGACTTGCAGATGTTGACAAGTGCCTCAATTTTATGCTTAACGCTTACCATGATGTCTAGTATCACCACGAAGCGCCAAAGCATACTGCCACATGAGAGTCAGGATGGCCGAGCGGTCTAAGGCGCTGCGTTCAGGTTGCAGTCTCCTCTGGAGGCGTGGGTTCGAATCCCACTTCTGACAGGCTAGCTCCCGAAGTCAACTTTGAAAGCAGTTTGAGGAACAAGAAACCCTCCATCAGAAAGGGGAAAAAAACACCACGCCAATCCCTTTTCTTCCTGCTTCATAGGCCACTGGTCTGGTTAAACCACGGGGTGTGAGTTTCATTCTCACTGGTGCCTAACTTCTAGGCTGATGCTCAAAAGGAACATTGGAACCCCGTTAGCCAGTAGAACATAATATGCTTGTTCTCGGGGAGAGAAGCTAATTAACCTTGCAGATAAGATTCCTTTGAATGGTCAATTGATGTTGCTGCAAGCTTTGGAAACCACTCAGGTTTCTTTTTCAGGGTTCTGATAGGATATATCTGAAGAAACATTTATACACATACTAGGCTGATGTCAAAATCCTGCTTCTAAACCAGCAACTTGAAGAAAGGTAGAAAAAGTCCTTCAAGCTTTCCTCCGTTCAACCTTTGAATGCGAAATACTCAATCAGATCGTGGAAGATCACCACCAGTAAGTGACAAACTGATCCAGTCTTTATACTTCATCCCAAGAATTGGACTCTTAATGTCACCATTTTTTCTTTGCGCTTTGCACTTTTTTTTCACACCTGCGTATTTGAGGATAGCTGCATGATCTTTCCTGGAGGCGTGGGTTCAAATCCCACCCCATGACAGCCAAGTGTTTGCTCTTACGCGTCACGGATTGGGATTCCAGCGGGGGTCTGTGTGAGGAGCGGCAAAGTTGCTCTGTTCTGCGCAAGTACAGACTTGCAGATGTTGACAAGTGCCTCAATTTTATGCTTAACGCTTACCATGATGTCTAGTATCACCACGAAGCGCCAAAGCATACTGCCACATGAGAGTCAGGATGGCCGAGCGGTCTAAGGCGCTGCGTTCAGGTCGCAGTCTCCTCTGGAGGCGTGGGTTCGAATCCCACTTCTGACAGGCTAGCTTTTCCTTAAATATTAAGCAAGGCCATTTTTCTCAGGGCTCCCGAAGTCAACTTTGAAAGCAGTTTGAGGAACAAGAAACCCTCCATCAGAAAGGGGAAAAAAACACCACGCCAATCCCTTTTCTTCCTGCTTCATAGGCCACTGGTCTGGTTAAACCACGGGGTGTGAGTTTCATTCTCACTGGTGCCTAACTTCTAGGCTGATGCTCAAAAGGAACATTGGAACCCCGTTAGCCAGTAGAACATAATATGCTTGTTCTCGGGGAGAGAAGCTAATTAACCTTGCAGATAAGATTCCTTTGAATGGTCAATTGATGTTGCTGCAAGCTTTGGAAACCACTCAGGTTTCTTTTTCAGGGTTCTGATAGGATATATCTGAAGAAACATTTATACACATACTAGGCTGATGTCAAAATCCTGCTTCTAAACCAGCAACTTGAAGAAAGGTAGAAAAAGTCCTTCAAGCTTTCCTCCGTTCAACCTTTGAATGCGAAATACTCAATCAGATCGTGGAAGATCACCACCAGTAAGTGACAAACTGATCCAGTCTTTATACTTCATCCCAAGAATTGGACTCTTAATGTCACCATTTTTTCTTTGCGCTTTGCATTTTTTTTTCACACCTGCGTATTTGAGGATAGCTGCATGATCTTTCCTGGAGGCGTGGGTTCAAATCCCACCCCATGACAGCCAAGTGTTTGCTCTTACGCGTCACGGATTGGGATTCCAGCGGGGGTCTGTGTGAGGAGCGGCAAAGTTGCTCTGTTCTGCGCAAGTACAGACTTGCAGATGTTGACAAGTGCCTCAATTTTATGCTTAACGCTTACCATGATGTCTAGTATCACCACGAAGCGCCAAAGCATACTGCCACATGAGAGTCAGGATGGCCGAGCGGTCTAAGGCGCTGCGTTCAGGTCGCAGTCTCCTCTGGAGGCGTGGGTTCGAATCCCACTTCTGACAGGCTAGCTTTTCCTTAAATATTAAGCAAGGCCATTTTTCTCAGGGCTCCCGAAGTCAACTTTGAAAGCAGTTTGAGGAACAAGAAACCCTCCATCAGAAAGGGGAAAAAAACACCACGCCAATCTCTTTTCTTCCTGCTTCATAGGCCACTGGTCTGGTTAAACCACGGGGTGTGAGTTTCATTCTCACTGGTGCCTAACTTCTAGGCTGATGCTCAAAAGGAACATTGGAACCCCGTTAGCCAGTAGAACATAATATGCTTGTTCTCGGGGAGAGAAGCTAATTAACCTTGCAGATAAGATTCCTTTGAATGGTCAATTGATGTTGCTGCAAGCTTTGGAAACCACTCAGGTTTCTTTTTCAGGGTTCTGATAGGATATATCTGAAGAAACATTTATACACATACTAGGCTGATGTCAAAATCCTGCTTCTAAACCAGCAACTTGAAGAAAGGTAGAAAAAGTCCTTCAAGCTTTCCTCCGTTCAACCTTTGAATGCGAAATACTCAATCAGATCGTGGAAGATCACCACCAGTAAGTGACAAACTGATCCAGTCTTTATACTTCATCCCAAGAATTGGACTCTTAATGTCACCATTTTTTCTTTGCGCTTTGCATTTTTTTTTCACACCTGCGTATTTGAGGATAGCTGCATGATCTTTCCTGGAGGCGTGGGTTCAAATCCCACCCCATGACAGCCAAGTGTTTGCTCTTACGCGTCACGGATTGGGATTCCAGCGGGGGTCTGTGTGAGGAGCGGCAAAGTTGCTCTGTTCTGCGCAAGTGCAGACTTGCAGATGTTGACAAGTGCCTCAATTTTATGCTTAACGCTTACCATGATGTCTAGTATCACCACGAAGCGCCAAAGCATACTGCCACATGAGAGTCAGGATGGCCGAGCGGTCTAAGGCGCTGCGTTCAGGTTGCAGTCTCCTCTGGAGGCGTGGGTTCGAATCCCACTTCTGACAGGCTAGCTCCCGAAGTCAGTTTGAGGAACAAGAAACCCTCCATCAGAAAGGGGAAAAAAACACCACGCCAATCCCTTTTCTTCCTGCTTCATAGGCCACTGGTCTGGTTAAACCACGGGGTGTGAGTTTCATTCTCACTGGTGCCTAACTTCTAGGCTGATGCTCAAAAGGAACATTGGAACCCCGTTAGCCAGTAGAACATAATATGCTTGTTCTCGGGGAGAGAAGCTAATTAACCTTGCAGATAAGATTCCTTTGAATGGTCAATTGATGTTGCTGCAAGCTTTGGAAACCACTCAGGTTTCTTTTTCAGGGTTCTGATAGGATATATCTGAAGAAACATTTATACACATACTAGGCTGATGTCAAAATCCTGCTTCTAAACCAGCAACTTGAAGAAAGGTAGAAAAAGTCCTTCAAGCTTTCCTCCGTTCAACCTTTGAATGCGAAATACTCAATCAGATCGTGGAAGATCACCACCAGTAAGTGACAAACTGATCCAGTCTTTATACTTCATCCCAAGAATTGGACTCTTAATGTCACCATTTTTTCTTTGCGCTTTGCATTTTTTTTTCACACCTGCGTATTTGAGGATAGCTGCATGATCTTTCCTGGAGGCGTGGGTTCAAATCCCACCCCATGACAGCCAAGTGTTTGCTCTTAGTGCGCAAGTGCAGACTTGCAGATGTTGACAAGTGCCTCAATTTTATACTTAACGCTTACCATAATGTCTAGTATCACCACGAAGCGCCAAAGCATACTGCCACATGAGAGTCAGGATGGCCGAGCGGTCTAAGGCGCTGCGTTCAGGTCGCAGTCTCCTCTGGAGGCGTGGGTTCGAATCCCACTTCTGACAGGCTAGCTTTTCCTTAAATATTAAGCAAGGCCATTTTTCTCAGGGCTCCCGAAGTCAACTTTGAAAGCAGTTTGAGGAACAAGAAACCCTCCATCAGAAAGGGGAAAAAAAACACCACGCCAATCCCTTTTCTTCCTGCTTCATAGGCCTCTGGTCTGGTTAAACCACGGGGTGTGAGTTTCATTCTCACTGGTGCCTAACTTCTAGGCTGATGCTCAAAAGGAACATTGGAACCCCGTTAGCCAGTAGAACATAATATGCTTGTTCTCGGGGAGAGAAGCTAATTAACCTTGCTGATAAGATTCCTTTGAATGGTCAATTGATGTTGCTGCAAGCTTTGGAAACCACTCAGGTTTCTTTTTCAGGGTTCTGATAGGATATATCTGAAGAAACATTTATACACATACTAGGCTGATGTCAAAATCCTGCTTCTAAACCAGCAACTTGAAGAAAGGTAGAAAAAGTCCTTCAAGCTTTCCTCCGTTCAACCTTTGAATGCGAAATACTCAATCAGATCGTGGAAGATCACCACCAGTAAGTGACAAACTGATCCAGTCTTTATACTTCATCCCAAGAATTGGACTCTTAATGTCACCATTTTTTCTTTGCGCTTTGCATTTTTTTTTCACACCTGCGTATTTGAGGATAGCTGCATGATCTTTCCTGGAGGCGTGGGTTCAAATCCCACCCCATGACAGCCAAGTGTTTGCTCTTACGCGTCACGGATTGGGATTCCAGCGGGGGTCTGTGTGAGGAGCGGCAAAGTTGCTCTGTTCTGCGCAAGTGCAGACTTGCAGATGTTGACAAGTGCCTCAATTTTATGCTTAACGCTTACCATGATGTCTAGTATCACCACGAAGCGCCAAAGCATACTGCCACATGAGAGTCAGGATGGCCGAGCGGTCTAAGGCGCTGCGTTCAGGTCGCAGTCTCCTCTGGAGGCGTGGGTTCGAATCCCACTTCTGACAGGCTAGCTTTTCCTTAAATATTAAGCAAGGCCATTTTTCTCAGGGCTCCCGAAGTCAACTTTGAAAGCAGTTTGAGGAACAAGAAACCCTCCATCAGAAAGGAGGCTAGCTTTTCCTTAAATATTAAGCAAGGCCATTTTTCTCAGGGCTCCCGAAGTCAACTTTGAAAGCAGTTTGAGGAACAAGAAACCCTCCATCAGAAAGGAGGCTAGCTTTTCCTTAAATATTAAGCAAGGCCATTTTTCTCAGGGCTCCCGAAGTCAACTTTGAAAGCAGTTTGAGGAACAAGAAACCCTCCATCAGAAAGGGGAAAAAAAACACCACGCCAATCCCTTTTCTTCCTGCTTCATAGGCCTCTGGTCTGGTTAAACCACGGGGTGTGAGTTTCATTCTCACTGGTGCCTAACTTCTAGGCTGATGCTCAAAAGGAACATTGGAACCCCGTTAGCCAGTAGAACATAATATGCTTGTTCTCGGGGAGAGAAGCTAATTAACCTTGCTGATAAGATTCCTTTGAATGGTCAATTGATGTTGCTGCAAGCTTTGGAAACCACTCAGGTTTCTTTTTCAGGGTTCTGATAGGATATATCTGAAGAAACATTTATACACATACTAGGCTGATGTCAAAATCCTGCTTCTAAACCAGCAACTTGAAGAAAGGTAGAAAAAGTCCTTCAAGCTTTCCTCCGTTCAACCTTTGAATGCGAAATACTCAATCAGATCGTGGAAGATCACCACCAGTAAGTGACAAACTGATCCAGTCTTTATACTTCATCCCAAGAATTGGACTCTTAATGTCACCATTTTTTCTTTGCGCTTTGCATTTTTTTTTCACACCTGCGTATTTGAGGATAGCTGCATGATCTTTCCTGGAGGCGTGGGTTCAAATCCCACCCCATGACAGCCAAGTGTTTGCTCTTACGCGTCACGGATTGGGATTCCAGCGGGGGTCTGTGTGAGGAGCGGCAAAGTTGCTCTGTTCTGCGCAAGTGCAGACTTGCAGATGTTGACAAGTGCCTCAATTTTATGCTTAACGCTTACCATGATGTCTAGTATCACCACGAAGCGCCAAAGCATACTGCCACATGAGAGTCAGGATGGCCGAGCGGTCTAAGGCGCTGCGTTCAGGTTGCAGTCTCCTCTGGAGGCGTGGGTTCGAATCCCACTTCTGACAGGCTAGCTCCCGAAGTCAACTTTGAAAGCAGTTTGAGGAACAAGAAACCCTCCATCAGAAAGGGGAAAAAAACACCACGCCAATCCCTTTTCTTCCTGCTTCATAGGCCACTGGTCTGGTTAAACCACGGGGTGTGAGTTTCATTCTCACTGGTGCCTAACTTCTAGGCTGATGCTCAAAAGGAACATTGGAACCCCGTTAGCCAGTAGAACATAATATGCTTGTTCTCGGGGAGAGAAGCTAATTAACCTTGCAGATAAGATTCCTTTGAATGGTCAATTGATGTTGCTGCAAGCTTTGGAAACCACTCAGGTTTCTTTTTCAGGGTTCTGATAGGATATATCTGAAGAAACATTTATACACATACTAGGCTGATGTCAAAATCCTGCTTCTAAACCAGCAACTTGAAGAAAGGTAGAAAAAGTCCTTCAAGCTTTCCTCCGTTCAACCTTTGAATGCGAAATACTCAATCAGATCGTGGAAGATCACCACCAGTAAGTGACAAACTGATCCAGTCTTTATACTTCATCCCAAGAATTGGACTCTTAATGTCACCATTTTTTCTTTGCGCTTTGCATTTTTTTTTCACACCTGCGTATTTGAGGATAGCTGCATGATCTTTCCTGGAGGCGTGGGTTCAAATCCCACCCCATGACAGCCAAGTGTTTGCTCTTACGCGTCACGGATTGGGATTCCAGCGGGGGTCTGTGTGAGGAGCGGCAAAGTTGCTCTGTTCTGCGCAAGTGCAGACTTGCAGATGTTGACAAGTGCCTCAATTTTATGCTTAACGCTTACCATGATGTCTAGTATCACCACGAAGCGCCAAAGCATACTGCCACATGAGAGTCAGGATGGCCGAGCGGTCTAAGGCGCTGCGTTCAGGTCGCAGTCTCCTCTGGAGGCGTGGGTTCGAATCCCACTTCTGACAGGCTAGCTTTTCCTTAAATATTAAGCAAGGCCATTTTTCTCAGGGCTCCCGAAGTCAACTTTGAAAGCAGTTTGAGGAACAAGAAACCCTCCATCAGAAAGGGGAAAAAAACACCACGCCAATCCCTTTTCTTCCTGCTTCATAGGCCACTGGTCTGGTTAAACCACGGGGTGTGAGTTTCATTCTCACTGGTGCCTAACTTCTAGGCTGATGCTCAAAAGGAACATTGGAACCCCGTTAGCCAGTAGAACATAATATGCTTGTTCTCGGGGAGAGAAGCTAATTAACCTTGCAGATAAGATTCCTTTGAATGGTCAATTGATGTTGCTGCAAGCTTTGGAAACCACTCAGGTTTCTTTTTCAGGGTTCTGATAGGATATATCTGAAGAAACATTTATACACATACTAGGCTGATGTCAAAATCCTGCTTCTAAACCAGCAACTTGAAGAAAGGTAGAAAAAGTCCTTCAAGCTTTCCTCCGTTCAACCTTTGAATGCGAAATACTCAATCAGATCGTGGAAGATCACCACCAGTAAGTGACAAACTGATCCAGTCTTTATACTTCATCCCAAGAATTGGACTCTTAATGTCACCATTTTTTCTTTGCGCTTTGCATTTTTTTTTCACACCTGCGTATTTGAGGATAGCTGCATGATCTTTCCTGGAGGCGTGGGTTCAAATCCCACCCCATGACAGCCAAGTGTTTGCTCTTACGCGTCACGGATTGGGATTCCAGCGGGGGTCTGTGTGAGGAGCGGCAAAGTTGCTCTGTTCTGCGCAAGTACAGACTTGCAGATGTTGACAAGTGCCTCAATTTTATGCTTAACGCTTACCATGATGTCTAGTATCACCACGAAGCGCCAAAGCATACTGCCACATGAGAGTCAGGATGGCCGAGCGGTCTAAGGCGCTGCGTTCAGGTCGCAGTCTCCTCTGGAGGCGTGGGTTCGAATCCCACTTCTGACAGGCTAGCTCCCGAAGTCAACTTTGAAAGCAGTTTGAGGAACAAGAAACCCTCCATCAGAAAGGGGAAAAAAACACCACGCCAATCCCTTTTCTTCCTGCTTCATAGGCCACTGGTCTGGTTAAACCACGGGGTGTGAGTTTCATTCTCACTGGTGCCTAACTTCTAGGCTGATGCTCAAAAGGAACATTGGAACCCCGTTAGCCAGTAGAACATAATATGCTTGTTCTCGGGGAGAGAAGCTAATTAACCTTGCAGATAAGATTCCTTTGAATGGTCAATTGATGTTGCTGCAAGCTTTGGAAACCACTCAGGTTTCTTTTTCAGGGTTCTGATAGGATATATCTGAAGAAACATTTATACACATACTAGGCTGATGTCAAAATCCTGCTTCTAAACCAGCAACTTGAAGAAAGGTAGAAAAAGTCCTTCAAGCTTTCCTCCGTTCAACCTTTGAATGCGAAATACTCAATCAGATCGTGGAAGATCACCACCAGTAAGTGACAAACTGATCCAGTCTTTATACTTCATCCCAAGAATTGGACTCTTAATGTCACCATTTTTTCTTTGCGCTTTGCATTTTTTTTTCACACCTGCGTATTTGAGGATAGCTGCATGATCTTTCCTGGAGGCGTGGGTTCAAATCCCACCCCATGACAGCCAAGTGTTTGCTCTTACGCGTCACGGATTGGGATTCCAGCGGGGGTCTGTGTGAGGAGCGGCAAAGTTGCTCTGTTCTGCGCAAGTGCAGACTTGCAGATGTTGACAAGTGCCTCAATTTTATGCTTAACGCTTACCATGATGTCTAGTATCACCACGAAGCGCCAAAGCATACTGCCACATGAGAGTCAGGATGGCCGAGCGGTCTAAGGCGCTGCGTTCAGGTCGCAGTCTCCTCTGGAGGCGTGGGTTCTGACAGGCTAGCTTTTCCTTAAATATTAAGCAAGGCCATTTTTCTCAGGGCTCCCGAAGTCAACTTTGAAAGCAGTTTGAGGAACAAGAAACCCTCCATCAGAAAGGGGAAAAAAACACCACGCCAATCCCTTTTCTTCCTGCTTCATAGGCCACTGGTCTGGTTAAACCACAGGGTGTGAGTTTCATTCTCACTGGTGCCTAACTTCTAGGCTGATGCTCAAAAGGAACATTGGAACCCCGTTAGCCAGTAGAACATAATATGCTTGTTCTCGGGGAGAGAAGCTAATTAACCTTGCAGATAAGATTCCTTTGAATGGTCAATTGATGTTGCTGCAAGCTTTGGAAACCACTCAGGTTTCTTTTTCAGGGTTCTGATAGGATATATCTGAAGAAACATTTATACACATACTAGGCTGATGTCAAAATCCTGCTTCTAAACCAGCAACTTGAAGAAAGGTAGAAAAAGTCCTTCAAGCTTTCCTCCGTTCAACCTTTGAATGCGAAATACTCAATCAGATCGTGGAAGATCACCACCAGTAAGTGACAAACTGATCCAGTCTTTATACTTCATCCCAAGAATTGGACTCTTAATGTCACCATTTTTTCTTTGCGCTTTGCATTTTTTTTTCACACCTGCGTATTTGAGGATAGCTGCATGATCTTTCCTGGAGGCGTGGGTTCAAATCCCACCCCATGACAGCCAAGTGTTTGCTCTTACGCGTCACGGATTGGGATTCCAGCGGGGGTCTGTGTGAGGAGCGGCAAAGTTGCTCTGTTCTGCGCAAGTGCAGACTTGCAGATGTTGACAAGTGCCTCAATTTTATGCTTAACGCTTACCATGATGTCTAGTATCACCACGAAGCGCCAAAGCATACTGCCACATGAGGAACAAGAAACCCTCCATCAGAAAGGGGAAAAAAACACCACGCCAATCCCTTTTCTTCCTGCTTCATAGGCCACTGGTCTGGTTAAACCACGGGGTGTGAGTTTCATTCTCTTCTAGGCTGATGCTCAAAAGGAACATTGGAACCCCGTTAGCCAGTAGAACATAATATGCTTGTTCTCGGGGAGAGAAGCTAATTAACCTTGCAGATAAGATTCCTTTGAATGGTCAATTGATGTTGCTGCAAGCTTTGGAAACCACTCAGGTTTCTTTTTCAGGGTTCTGATAGGATATATCTGAAGAAACATTTATACACATACTAGGCTGATGTCAAAATCCTGCTTCTAAACCAGCAACTTGAAGAAAGGTAGAAAAAGTCCTTCAAGCTTTCCTCCGTTCAACCTTTGAATGCGAAATACTCAATCAGATCGTGGAAGATCACCACCAGTAAGTGACAAACTGATCCAGTCTTTATACTTCATCCCAAGAATTGGACTCTTAATGTCACCATTTTTTCTTTGCGCTTTGCATTTTTTTTTCACACCTGCGTATTTGAGGATAGCTGCATGATCTTTCCTGGAGGCGTGGGTTCAAATCCCACCCCATGACAGCCAAGTGTTTGCTCTTACGCGTCACGGATTGGGATTCCAGCGGGGGTCTGTGTGAGGAGCGGCAAAGTTGCTCTGTTCTGCGCAAGTGCAGACTTGCAGATGTTGACAAGTGCCTCAATTTTATGCTTAACGCTTACCATGATGTCTAGTATCACCACGAAGCGCCAAAGCATACTGCCACATGAGGAACAAGAAACCCTCCATCAGAAAGGGGAAAAAAACACCACGCCAATCCCTTTTCTTCCTGCTTCATAGGCCACTGGTCTGGTTAAACCACGGGGTGTGAGTTTCATTCTCTTCTAGGCTGATGCTCAAAAGGAACATTGGAACCCCGTTAGCCAGTAGAACATAATATGCTTGTTCTCGGGGAGAGAAGCTAATTAACCTTGCAGATAAGATTCCTTTGAATGGTCAATTGATGTTGCTGCAAGCTTTGGAAACCACTCAGGTTTCTTTTTCAGGGTTCTGATAGGATATATCTGAAGAAACATTTATACACATACTAGGCTGATGTCAAAATCCTGCTTCTAAACCAGCAACTTGAAGAAAGGTAGAAAAAGTCCTTCAAGCTTTCCTCCGTTCAACCTTTGAATGCGAAATACTCAATCAGATCGTGGAAGATCACCACCAGTAAGTGACAAACTGATCCAGTCTTTATACTTCATCCCAAGAATTGGACTCTTAATGTCACCATTTTTTCTTTGCGCTTTGCATTTTTTTTTCACACCTGCGTATTTGAGGATAGCTGCATGATCTTTCCTGGAGGCGTGGGTTCAAATCCCACCCCATGACAGCCAAGTGTTTGCTCTTACGCGTCACGGATTGGGATTCCAGCGGGGGTCTGTGTGAGGAGCGGCAAAGTTGCTCTGTTCTGCGCAAGTACAGACTTGCAGATGTTGACAAGTGCCTCAATTTTATGCTTAACGCTTACCATGATGTCTAGTATCACCACGAAGCGCCAAAGCATACTGCCACATGAGAGTCAGGATGGCCGAGCGGTCTAAGGCGCTGCGTTCAGGTCGCAGTCTCCTCTGGAGGCGTGGGTTCGAATCCCACTTCTGACAGGCTAGCTTTTCCTTAAATATTAAGCAAGGCCATTTTTCTCAGGGCTCCCGAAGTCAACTTTGAAAGCAGTTTGAGGAACAAGAAACCCTCCATCAGAAAGGGGAAAAAAACACCACGCCAATCCTTTTTTTTCCTGCTTCATAGGCCACTGGTCTGGTTAAACCACAGGGTGTGAGTTTCATTCTCACTGGTGCCTAACTTCTAGGCTGATGCTCAAAAGGAACATTGGAACCCCGTTAGCCAGTAGAACATAATATGCTTGTTCTCGGGGAGAGAAGCTAATTAACCTTGCAGATAAGATTCCTTTGAATGGTCAATTGATGTTGCTGCAAGCTTTGGAAACCACTCAGGTTTCTTTTTCAGGGTTCTGATAGGATATATCTGAAGAAACATTTATACACATACTAGGCTGATGTCAAAATCCTGCTTCTAAACCAGCAACTTGAAGAAAGGTAGAAAAAGTCCTTCAAGCTTTCCTCCGTTCAACCTTTGAATGCGAAATACTCAATCAGATCGTGGAAGATCACCACCAGTAAGTGACAAACTGATCCAGTCTTTATACTTCATCCCAAGAATTGGACTCTTAATGTCACCATTTTTTCTTTGCGCTTTGCATTTTTTTTTCACACCTGCGTATTTGAGGATAGCTGCATGATCTTTCCTGGAGGCGTGGGTTCAAATCCCACCCCATGACAGCCAAGTGTTTGCTCTTACGCGTCACGGATTGGGATTCCAGCGGGGGTCTGTGTGAGGAGCGGCAAAGTTGCTCTGTTCTGCGCAAGTGCAGACTTGCAGATGTTGACAAGTGCCTCAATTTTATGCTTAACGCTTACCATGATGTCTAGTATCACCACGAAGCGCCAAAGCATACTGCCACATGAGAGTCAGGATGGCCGAGCGGTCTAAGGCGCTGCGTTCAGGTCGCAGTCTCCTCTGGAGGCGTGGGTTCGAATCCCACTTCTGACAGGCTAGCTTTTCCTTAAATATTAAGCAAGGCCATTTTTCTCAGGGCTCGAAGTCCCCCCGAAGTCAACTTTGAAAGCAGTTTGAGGAACAAGAAACCCTCCATCAGAAAGGAGGCTAGCTTTTCCTTAAATATTAAGCAAGGCCATTTTTCTCAGGGCTCCCGAAGTCAACTTTGAAAGCAGTTTGAGGAACAAGAAACCCTCCATCAGAAAGGAGGCTAGCTTTTCCTTAAATATTAAGCAAGGCCATTTTTCTCAGGGCTCCCGAAGTCAACTTTGAAAGCAGTTTGAGGAACAAGAAACCCTCCATCAGAAAGGGGAAAAAAACACCACGCCAATCCCTTTTCTTCCTGCTTCATAGGCCACTGGTCTGGTTAAACCACGGGGTGTGAGTTTCATTCTCACTGGTGCCTAACTTCTAGGCTGATGCTCAAAAGGAACATTGGAACCCCGTTAGCCAGTAGAACATAATATGCTTGTTCTCGGGGAGAGAAGCTAATTAACCTTGCAGATAAGATTCCTTTGAATGGTCAATTGATGTTGCTGCAAGCTTTGGAAACCACTCAGGTTTCTTTTTCAGGGTTCTGATAGGATATATCTGAAGAAACATTTATACACATACTAGGCTGATGTCAAAATCCTGCTTCTAAACCAGCAACTTGAAGAAAGGTAGAAAAAGTCCTTCAAGCTTTCCTCCGTTCAACCTTTGAATGCGAAATACTCAATCAGATCGTGGAAGATCACCACCAGTAAGTGACAAACTGATCCAGTCTTTATACTTCATCCCAAGAATTGGACTCTTAATGTCACCATTTTTTCTTTGCGCTTTGCATTTTTTTTTCACACCTGCGTATTTGAGGATAGCTGCATGATCTTTCCTGGAGGCGTGGGTTCAAATCCCACCCCATGACAGCCAAGTGTTTGCTCTTACGCGTCACGGATTGGGATTCCAGCGGGGGTCTGTGTGAGGAGCGGCAAAGTTGCTCTGTTCTGCGCAAGTACAGACTTGCAGATGTTGACAAGTGCCTCAATTTTATGCTTAACGCTTACCATGATGTCTAGTATCACCACGAAGCGCCAAAGCATACTGCCACATGAGAGTCAGGATGGCCGAGCGGTCTAAGGCGCTGCGTTCAGGTCGCAGTCTCCTCTGGAGGCGTGGGTTCGAATCCCACTTCTGACAGGCTAGCTTTTCCTTAAATATTAAGCAAGGCCATTTTTCTCAGGGCTCCCGAAGTCAACTTTGAAAGCAGTTTGAGGAACAAGAAACCCTCCATCAGAAAGGGGAAAAAAACACCACGCCAATCCTTTTTTTTCCTGCTTCATAGGCCACTGGTCTGGTTAAACCACAGGGTGTGAGTTTCATTCTCACTGGTGCCTAACTTCTAGGCTGATGCTCAAAAGGAACATTGGAACCCCGTTAGCCAGTAGAACATAATATGCTTGTTCTCGGGGAGAGAAGCTAATTAACCTTGCAGATAAGATTCCTTTGAATGCTCAATTGATGTTGCTGCAAGCTTTGGAAACCACTCAGGTTTCTTTTTCAGGGTTCTGATAGGATATATCTGAAGAAACATTTATACACATACTAGGCTGATGTCAAAATCCTGCTTCTAAACCAGCAACTTGAAGAAAGGTAGAAAAAGTCCTTCAAGCTTTCCTCCGTTCAACCTTTGAATGCGAAATACTCAATCAGATCGTGGAAGATCACCACCAGTAAGTGACAAACTGATCCAGTCTTTATACTTCATCCCAAGAATTGGACTCTTAATGTCACCATTTTTTCTTTGCGCTTTGCATTTTTTTTTCACACCTGCGTATTTGAGGATAGCTGCATGATCTTTCCTGGAGGCGTGGGTTCAAATCCCACCCCATGACAGCCAAGTGTTTGCTCTTACGCGTCACGGATTGGGATTCCAGCGGGGGTCTGTGTGAGGAGCGGCAAAGTTGCTCTGTTCTGCGCAAGTGCAGACTTGCAGATGTTGACAAGTGCCTCAATTTTATGCTTAACGCTTACCATGATGTCTAGTATCACCACGAAGCGCCAAAGCATACTGCCACATGAGAGTCAGGATGGCCGAGCGGTCTAAGGCGCTGCGTTCAGGTCGCAGTCTCCTCTGGAGGCGTGGGTTCGAATCCCACTTCTGACAGGCTAGCTTTTCCTTAAATATTAAGCAAGGCCATTTTTCTCAGGGCTCCCGAAGTCAACTTTGAAAGCAGTTTGAGGAACAAGAAACCCTCCATCAGAAAGGGGAAAAAAACACCACGTCAATCCCTTTTCTTCCTGCTTCATAGGCCACTGGTCTGGTTAAACCACGGGGTGTGAGTTTCATTCTCACTGGTGCCTAACTTCTAGGCTGATGCTCAAAAGGAACATTGGAACCCCGTTCGCCAGTAGAACATAATATGCTTGTTCTCGGGGAGAGAAGCTAATTAACCTTGCAGATAAGATTCCTTTGAATGGTCAATTGATGTTGCTGCAAGCTTTGGAAACCACTCAGGTTTCTTTTTCAGGGTTCTGATAGGATATATCTGAAGAAACATTTATACACATACTAGGCTGATGTCAAAATCCTGCTTCTAAACCAGCAACTTGAAGAAAGGTAGAAAAAGTCCTTCAAGCTTTCCTCCGTTCAACCTTTGAATGCGAAATACTCAATCAGATCGTGGAAGATCACCACCAGTAAGTGACAAACTGATCCAGTCTTTATACTTCATCCCAAGAATTGGACTCTTAATGTCACCATTTTTTCTTTGCGCTTTGCATTTTTTTTTCACACCTGCGTATTTGAGGATAGCTGCATGATCTTTCCTGGAGGCGTGGGTTCAAATCCCACCCCATGACAGCCAAGTGTTTGCTCTTACGCGTCACGGATTGGGATTCCAGCGGGGGTCTGTGTGAGGAGCGGCAAAGTTGCTCTGTTCTGCGCAAGTACAGACTTGCAGATGTTGACAAGTGCCTCAATTTTATGCTTAACGCTTACCATGATGTCTAGTATCACCACGAAGCGCCAAAGCATACTGCCATATGAGAGTCAGGATGGCCGAGCGGTCTAAGGCGCTGCGTTCAGGTCGCAGTCTCCTCTGGAGGCGTGGGTTCGAATCCCACTTCTGACAGGCTAGCTCCCGAAGTCAACTTTGAAAGCAGTTTGAGGAACAAGAAACCCTCCATCAGAAAGGGGAAAAAAACACCACGCCAATCCCTTTTCTTCCTGCTTCATAGGCCACTGGTCTGGTTAAACCACGGGGTGTGAGTTTCATTCTCACTGGTGCCTAACTTCTAGGCTGATGCTCAAAAGGAACATTGGAACCCCGTTAGCCAGTAGAACATAATATGCTTGTTCTCGGGGAGAGAAGCTAATTAACCTTGCAGATAAGATTCCTTTGAATGGTCAATTGATGTTGCTGCAAGCTTTGGAAACCACTCAGGTTTCTTTTTCAGGGTTCTGATAGGATATATCTGAAGAAACATTTATACACATACTAGGCTGATGTCAAAATCCTGCTTCTAAACCAGCAACTTGAAGAAAGGTAGAAAAAGTCCTTCAAGCTTTCCTCCGTTCAACCTTTGAATGCGAAATACTCAATCAGATCGTGGAAGATCACCACCAGTAAGTGACAAACTGATCCAGTCTTTATACTTCATCCCAAGAATTGGACTCTTAATGTCACCATTTTTTCTTTGCGCTTTGCATTTTTTTTTCACACCTGCATATTTGAGGATAGCTGCATGATCTTTCCTGGAGGCGTGGGTTCAAATCCCACCCCATGACAGCCAAGTGTTTGCTCTTAGTGCGCAAGTGCAGACTTGCAGATGTTGACAAGTGCCTCAATTTTATGCTTAACGCTTACCATAATGTCTAGTATCACCACGAAGCGCCAAAGCATACTGCCACATGAGAGTCAGGATGGCCGAGCGGTCTAAGGCGCTGCGTTCAGGTCGCAGTCTCCTCTGGAGGCGTGGGTTCGAATCCCACTTCTGACAGGCTAGCTTTTCCTTAAATATTAAGCAAGGCCATTTTTCTCAGGGCTCCCGAAGTCAACTTTGAAAGCAGTTAGAGGAACAAGAAACCCTCCATCAGAAAGGGGAAAAAAAACACCACGCCAATCCCTTTTCTTCCTGCTTCATAGGCCTCTGGTCTGGTTAAACCACGGGGTGTGAGTTTCATTCTCACTGGTGCCTAACTTCTAGGCTGATGCTCAAAAGGAACATTGGAACCCCGTTAGCCAGTAGAACATAATATGCTTGTTCTCGGGGAGAGAAGCTAATTAACCTTGCTGATAAGATTCCTTTGAATGGTCAATTGATGTTGCTGCAAGCTTTGGAAACCACTCAGGTTTCTTTTTCAGGGTTCTGATAGGATATATCTGAAGAAACATTTATACACATACTAGGCTGATGTCAAAATCCTGCTTCTAAACCAGCAACTTGAAGAAAGGTAGAAAAAGTCCTTCAAGCTTTCCTCCGTTCAACCTTTGAATGCGAAATACTCAATCAGATCGTGGAAGATCACCACCAGTAAGTGACAAACTGATCCAGTCTTTATACTTCATCCCAAGAATTGGACTCTTAATGTCACCATTTTTTCTTTGCGCTTTGCATTTTTTTTTCACACCTGCGTATTTGAGGATAGCTGCATGATCTTTCCTGGAGGCGTGGGTTCAAATCCCACCCCATGACAGCCAAGTGTTTGCTCTTACGCGTCACGGATTGGGATTCCAGCGGGGGTCTGTGTGAGGAGCGGCAAAGTTGCTCTGTTCTGCGCAAGTGCAGACTTGCAGATGTTGACAAGTGCCTCAATTTTATGCTTAACGCTTACCATGATGTCTAGTATCACCACGAAGCGCCAAAGCATACTGCCACATGAGAGTCAGGATGGCCGAGCGGTCTAAGGCGCTGCGTTCAGGTTGCAGTCTCCTCTGGAGGCGTGGGTTCGAATCAGGCTAGCTCCCGAAGTCAACTTTGAAAGCAGTTTGAGGAACAAGAAACCCTCCATCAGAAAGGGGAAAAAAACACCACGCCAATCCCTTTTCTTCCTGCTTCATAGGCCACTGGTCTGGTTAAACCACGGGGTGTGAGTTTCATTCTCACTGGTGCCTAACTTCTAGGCTGATGCTCAAAAGGAACATTGGAACCCCGTTAGCCAGTAGAACATAATATGCTTGTTCTCGGGGAGAGAAGCTAATTAACCTTGCAGATAAGATTCCTTTGAATGGTCAATTGATGTTGCTGCAAGCTTTGGAAACCACTCAGGTTTCTTTTTCAGGGTTCTGATAGGATATATCTGAAGAAACATTTATACACATACTAGGCTGATGTCAAAATCCTGCTTCTAAACCAGCAACTTGAAGAAAGGTAGAAAAAGTCCTTCAAGCTTTCCTCCGTTCAACCTTTGAATGCGAAATACTCAATCAGATCGTGGAAGATCACCACCAGTAAGTGACAAACTGATCCAGTCTTTATACTTCATCCCAAGAATTGGACTCTTAATGTCACCATTTTTTCTTTGCGCTTTGCATTTTTTTTTCACACCTGCGTATTTGAGGATAGCTGCATGATCTTTCCTGGAGGCGTGGGTTCAAATCCCACCCCATGACAGCCAAGTGTTTGCTCTTACGCGTCACGGATTGGGATTCCAGCGGGGGTCTGTGTGAGGAGCGGCAAAGTTGCTCTGTTCTGCGCAAGTGCAGACTTGCAGATGTTGACAAGTGCCTCAATTTTATGCTTAACGCTTACCATGATGTCTAGTATCACCACGAAGCGCCAAAGCATACTGCCACATGAGAGTCAGGATGGCCGAGCGGTCTAAGGCGCTGCGTTCAGGTCGCAGTCTCCTCTGGAGGCGTGGGTTCGAATCCCACTTCTGACAGGCTAGCTTTTCCTTAAATATTAAGCAAGGCCATTTTTCTCAGGGCTCCCGAAGTCAACTTTGAAAGCAGTTTGAGGAACAAGAAACCCTCCATCAGAAAGGGGAAAAAAACACCACGCCAATCCCTTTTCTTCCTGCTTCATAGGCCACTGGTCTGGTTAAACCACGGGGTGTGAGTTTCATTCTCACTGGTGCCTAACTTCTAGGCTGATGCTCAAAAGGAACATTGGAACCCCGTTAGCCAGTAGAACATAATATGCTTGTTCTCGGGGAGAGAAGCTAATTAACCTTGCAGATAAGATTCCTTTGAATGGTCAATTGATGTTGCTGCAAGCTTTGGAAACCACTCAGGTTTCTTTTTCAGGGTTCTGATAGGATATATCTGAAGAAACATTTATACACATACTAGGCTGATGTCAAAATCGTGCTTCTAAACCAGCAACTTGAAGAAAGGTAGAAAAAGTCCTTCAAGCTTTCCTCCGTTCAACCTTTGAATGCGAAATACTCAATCAGATCGTGGAAGATCACCACCAGTAAGTGACAAACTGATCCAGTCTTTATACTTCATCCCAAGAATTGGACTCTTAATGTCACCATTTTTTCTTTGCGCTTTGCATTTTTTTTTCACACCTGCGTATTTGAGGATAGCTGCATGATCTTTCCTGGAGGCGTGGGTTCAAATCCCACCCCATGACAGCCAAGTGTTTGCTCTTACGCGTCACGGATTGGGATTCCAGCGGGGGTCTGTGTGAGGAGCGGCAAAGTTGCTCTGTTCTGCGCAAGTGCAGACTTGCAGATGTTGACAAGTGCCTCAATTTTATGCTTAACGCTTACCATGATGTCTAGTATCACCACGAAGCGCCAAAGCATACTGCCACATGAGAGTCAGGATGGCCGAGCGGTCTAAGGCGCTGCGTTCAGGTCGCAGTCTCCTCTGGAGGCGTGGGTTCTGACAGGCTAGCTTTTCCTTAAATATTAAGCAAGGCCATTTTTCTCAGGGCTCCCGAAGTCAACTTTGAAAGCAGTTTGAGGAACAAGAAACCCTCCATCAGAAAGGGGAAAAAAACACCACGCCAATCCCTTTTCTTCCTGCTTCATAGGCCACTGGTCTGGTTAAACCACGGGGTGTGAGTTTCATTCTCACTGGTGCCTAACTTCTAGGCTGATGCTCAAAAGGAACATTGGAACCCCGTTAGCCAGTAGAACATAATATGCTTGTTCTCGGGGAGAGAAGCTAATTAACCTTGCAGATAAGATTCCTTTGAATGGTCAATTGATGTTGCTGCAAGCATTGGAAACCACTCAGGTTTCTTTTTCAGGGTTCTGATAGGATATATCTGAAGAAACATTTATACACATACTAGGCTGATGTCAAAATCCTGCTTCTAAACCAGCAACTTGAAGAAAGGTAGAAAAAGTCCTTCAAGCTTTCCTCCGTTCAACCTTTGAATGCGAAATACTCAATCAGATCGTGGAAGATCACCACCAGTAAGTGACAAACTGATCCAGTCTTTATACTTCATCCCAAGAATTGGACTCTTAATGTCACCATTTTTTCTTTGCGCTTTGCATTTTTTTTTCACACCTGCGTATTTGAGGATAGCTGCATGATCTTTCCTGGAGGCGTGGGTTCAAATCCCACCCCATGACAGCCAAGTGTTTGCTCTTACGCGTCACGGATTGGGATTCCAGCGGGGGTCTGTGTGAGGAGCGGCAAAGTTGCTCTGTTCTGCGCAAGTACAGACTTGCAGATGTTGACAAGTGCCTCAATTTTATGCTTAACGCTTACCATGATGTCTAGTATCACCACGAAGCGCCAAAGCATACTGCCACATGAGAGTCAGGATGGCCGAGCGGTCTAAAGCGCTGCGTTCAGGTCGCAGTCTCCTCTGGAGGCGTGGGTTCGAATCCCACTTCTGACAGGCTAGCTTTTCCTTAAATATTAAGCAAGGCCATTTTTCTCAGGGCTCCCGAAGTCAACTTTGAAAGCAGTTTGAGGAACAAGAAACCCTCCATCAGAAAGGGGAAAAAAACACCACGCCAATCCCTTTTCTTCCTGCTTCATAGGCCACTGGTCTGGTTAAACCACAGGGTGTGAGTTTCATTCTCACTGGTGCCTAACTTCTAGGCTGATGCTCAAAAGGAACATTGGAACCCCGTTAGCCAGTAGAACATAATATGCTTGTTCTCGGGGAGAGAAGCTAATTAACCTTGCAGATAAGATTCCTTTGAATGGTCAATTGATGTTGCTGCAAGCTTTGGAAACCACTCAGGTTTCTTTTTCAGGGTTCTGATAGGATATATCTGAAGAAACATTTATACACATACTAGGCTGATGTCAAAATCCTGCTTCTAAACCAGCAACTTGAAGAAAGGTAGAAAAAGTCCTTCAAGCTTTCCTCCGTTCAACCTTTGAATGCGAAATACTCAATCAGATCGTGGAAGATCACCACCAGTAAGTGACAAACTGATCCAGTCTTTATACTTCATCCCAAGAATTGGACTCTTAATGTCACCATTTTTTCTTTGCGCTTTGCATTTTTTTTTCACACCTGCGTATTTGAGGATAGCTGCATGATCTTTCCTGGAGGCGTGGGTTCAAATCCCACCCCATGACAGCCAAGTGTTTGCTCTTACGCGTCACGGATTGGGATTCCAGCGGGGGTCTGTGTGAGGAGCGGCAAAGTTGCTCTGTTCTGCGCAAGTACAGACTTGCAGATGTTGACAAGTGCCTCAATTTTATGCTTAACGCTTACCATGATGTCTAGTATCACCACGAAGCGCCAAAGCATACTGCCACATGAGAGTCAGGATGGCCGAGCGGTCTAAGGCGCTGCGTTCAGGTCGCAGTCTCCTCTGGAGGCGTGGGTTCGAATCCCACTTCTGACAGGCTAGCTTTTCCTTAAATATTAAGCAAGGCCATTTTTCTCAGGGCTCCCGAAGTCAACTTTGAAAGCAGTTTGAGGAACAAGAAACCCTCCATCAGAAAGGGGAAAAAAACACCACGCCAATCCCTTTTCTTCCTGCTTCATAGGCCACTGGTCTGGTTAAACCACGGGGTGTGAGTTTCATTCTCACTGGTGCCTAACTTCTAGGCTGATGCTCAAAAGGAACATTGGAACCCCGTTAGCCAGTAGAACATAATATGCTTGTTCTCGGGGAGAGAAGCTAATTAACCTTGCAGATAAGATTCCTTTGAATGGTCAATTGATGTTGCTGCAAGCTTTGGAAACCACGCAGGTTTCTTTTTCAGGGTTCTGATAGGATATATCTGAAGAAACATTTATACACATACTAGGCTGATGTCAAAATCCTGCTTCTAAACCAGCAACTTGAAGAAAGGTAGAAAAAGTCCTTCAAGCTTTCCTCCGTTCAACCTTTGAATGCGAAATACTCAATCAGATCGTGGAAGATCACCACCAGTAAGTGACAAACTGATCCAGTCTTTATACTTCATCCCAAGAATTGGACTCTTAATGTCACCATTTTTTCTTTGCGCTTTGCATTTTTTTTTCACACCTGCGTATTTGAGGATAGCTGCATGATCTTTCCTGGAGGCGTGGGTTCAAATCCCACCCCATGACAGCCAAGTGTTTGCTCTTACGCGTCACGGATTGGGATTCCAGCGGGGGTCTGTGTGAGGAGCGGCAAAGTTGCTCTGTTCTGCGCAAGTGCAGACTTGCAGATGTTGACAAGTGCCTCAATTTTATGCTTAACGCTTACCATGATGTCTAGTATCACCACGAAGCGCCAAAGCATACTGCCACATGAGAGTCAGGATGGCCGAGCGGTCTAAGGCGCTGCGTTCAGGTCGCAGTCTCCTCTGGAGGCGTGGGTTCGAATCCCACTTCTGACAGGCTAGCTTTTCCTTAAATATTAAGCAAGGCCATTTTTCTCAGGGCTCGAAGTCCCCCCGAAGTCAACTTTGAAAGCAGTTTGAGGAACAAGAAACCCTCCATCAGAAAGGAGGCTAGCTTTTCCTTAAATATTAAGCAAGGCCATTTTTCTCAGGGCTCCCGAAGTCAACTTTGAAAGCAGTTTGAGGAACAAGAAACCCTCCATCAGAAAGGAGGCTAGCTTTTCCTTAAATATTAAGCAAGGCCATTTTTCTCAGGGCTCCCGAAGTCAACTTTGAAAGCAGTTTGAGGAACAAGAAACCCTCCATCAGAAAGGGGAAAAAAACACCACGCCAATCCCTTTTCTTCCTGCTTCATAGGCCACTGGTCTGGTTAAACCACGGGGTGTGAGTTTCATTCTCACTGGTGCCTAACTTCTAGGCTGATGCTCAAAAGGAACATTGGAACCCCGTTAGCCAGTAGAACATAATATGCTTGTTCTCGGGGAGAGAAGCTAATTAACCTTGCAGATAAGATTCCTTTGAATGGTCAATTGATGTTGCTGCAAGCTTTGGAAACCACGCAGGTTTCTTTTTCAGGGTTCTGATAGGATATATCTGAAGAAACATTTATACACATACTAGGCTGATGTCAAAATCCTGCTTCTAAACCAGCAACTTGAAGAAAGGTAGAAAAAGTCCTTCAAGCTTTCCTCCGTTCAACCTTTGAATGCGAAATACTCAATCAGATCGTGGAAGATCACCACCAGTAAGTGACAAACTGATCCAGTCTTTATACTTCATCCCAAGAATTGGACTCTTAATGTCACCATTTTTTCTTTGCGCTTTGCATTTTTTTTTCACACCTGCGTATTTGAGGATAGCTGCATGATCTTTCCTGGAGGCGTGGGTTCAAATCCCACCCCATGACAGCCAAGTGTTTGCTCTTACGCGTCACGGATTGGGATTCCAGCGGGGGTCTGTGTGAGGAGCGGCAAAGTTGCTCTGTTCTGCGCAAGTGCAGACTTGCAGATGTTGACAAGTGCCTCAATTTTATGCTTAACGCTTACCATGATGTCTAGTATCACCACGAAGCGCCAAAGCATACTGCCACATGAGAGTCAGGATGGCCGAGCGGTCTAAGGCGCTGCGTTCAGGTCGCAGTCTCCTCTGGAGGCGTGGGTTCGAATCCCACTTCTGACAGGCTAGCTTTTCCTTAAATATTAAGCAAGGCCATTTTTCTCAGGGCTCGAAGTCCCCCCGAAGTCAACTTTGAAAGCAGTTTGAGGAACAAGAAACCCTCCATCAGAAAGGAGGCTAGCTTTTCCTTAAATATTAAGCAAGGCCATTTTTCTCAGGGCTCCCGAAGTCAACTTTGAAAGCAGTTTGAGGAACAAGAAACCCTCCATCAGAAAGGAGGCTAGCTTTTCCTTAAATATTAAGCAAGGCCATTTTTCTCAGGGCTCCCGAAGTCAACTTTGAAAGCAGTTTGAGGAACAAGAAACCCTCCATCAGAAAGGGGAAAAAAACACCACGCCAATCCCTTTTCTTCCTGCTTCATAGGCCACTGGTCTGGTTAAACCACGGGGTGTGAGTTTCATTCTCACTGGTGCCTAACTTCTAGGCTGATGCTCAAAAGGAACATTGGAACCCCGTTAGCCAGTAGAACATAATATGCTTGTTCTCGGGGAGAGAAGCTAATTAACCTTGCAGATAAGATTCCTTTGAATGGTCAATTGATGTTGCTGCAAGCTTTGGAAACCACTCAGGTTTCTTTTTCAGGGTTCTGATAGGATATATCTGAAGAAACATTTATACACATACTAGGCTGATGTCAAAATCCTGCTTCTAAACCAGCAACTTGAAGAAAGGTAGAAAAAGTCCTTCAAGCTTTCCTCCGTTCAACCTTTGAATGCGAAATACTCAATCAGATCGTGGAAGATCACCACCAGTAAGTGACAAACTGATCCAGTCTTTATACTTCATCCCAAGAATTGGACTCTTAATGTCACCATTTTTTCTTTGCGCTTTGCATTTTTTTTTCACACCTGCGTATTTGAGGATAGCTGCATGATCTTTCCTGGAGGCGTGGGTTCAAATCCCACCCCATGACAGCCAAGTGTTTGCTCTTACGCGTCACGGATTGGGATTCCAGCGGGGGTCTGTGTGAGGAGCGGCAAAGTTGCTCTGTTCTGCGCAAGTGCAGACTTGCAGATGTTGACAAGTGCCTCAATTTTATGCTTAACGCTTACCATGATGTCTAGTATCACCACGAAGCGCCAAAGCATACTGCCACATGAGAGTCAGGATGGCCGAGCGGTCTAAGGCGCTGCGTTCAGGTCGCAGTCTCCTCTGGAGGCGTGGGTTCGAATCCCACTTCTGACAGGCTAGCTTTTCCTTAAATATTAAGCAAGGCCATTTTTCTCAGGGCTCGAAGTCCCCCCGAAGTCAACTTTGAAAGCAGTTTGAGGAACAAGAAACCCTCCATCAGAAAGGAGGCTAGCTTTTCCTTAAATATTAAGCAAGGCCATTTTTCTCAGGGCTCCCGAAGTCAACTTTGAAAGCAGTTTGAGGAACAAGAAACCCTCCATCAGAAAGGAGGCTAGCTTTTCCTTAAATATTAAGCAAGGCCATTTTTCTCAGGGCTCCCGAAGTCAACTTTGAAAGCAGTTTGAGGAACAAGAAACCCTCCATCAGAAAGGGGAAAAAAACACCACGCCAATCCCTTTTCTTCCTGCTTCATAGGCCACTGGTCTGGTTAAACCACGGGGTGTGAGTTTCATTCTCACTGGTGCCTAACTTCTAGGCTGATGCTCAAAAGGAACATTGGAACCCCGTTAGCCAGTAGAACATAATATGCTTGTTCTCGGGGAGAGAAGCTAATTAACCTTGCAGATAAGATTCCTTTGAATGGTCAATTGATGTTGCTGCAAGCTTTGGAAACCACTCAGGTTTCTTTTTCAGGGTTCTGATAGGATATATCTGAAGAAACATTTATACACATACTAGGCTGATGTCAAAATCCTGCTTCTAAACCAGCAACTTGAAGAAAGGTAGAAAAAGTCCTTCAAGCTTTCCTCCGTTCAACCTTTGAATGCGAAATACTCAATCAGATCGTGGAAGATCACCACCAGTAAGTGACAAACTGATCCAGTCTTTATACTTCATCCCAAGAATTGGACTCTTAATGTCACCATTTTTTCTTTGCGCTTTGCATTTTTTTTTCACACCTGCGTATTTGAGGATAGCTGCATGATCTTTCCTGGAGGCGTGGGTTCAAATCCCACCCCATGACAGCCAAGTGTTTGCTCTTACGCGTCACGGATTGGGATTCCAGCGGGGGTCTGTGTGAGGAGCGGCAAAGTTGCTCTGTTCTGCGCAAGTACAGACTTGCAGATGTTGACAAGTGCCTCAATTTTATGCTTAACGCTTACCATGATGTCTAGTATCACCACGAAGCGCCAAAGCATACTGCCACATGAGAGTCAGGATGGCCGAGCGGTCTAAGGCGCTGCGTTCAGGTCGCAGTCTCCTCTGGAGGCGTGGGTTCGAATCCCACTTCTGACAGGCTAGCTTTTCCTTAAATATTAAGCAAGGCCATTTTTCTCAGGGCTCCCGAAGTCAACTTTGAAAGCAGTTTGAGGAACAAGAAACCCTCCATCAGAAAGGGGAAAAAAACACCACGCCAATCCCTTTTCTTCCTGCTTCATAGGCCACTGGTCTGGTTAAACCACGGGGTGTGAGTTTCATTCTCACTGGTGCCTAACTTCTAGGCTGATGCTCAAAAGGAACATTGGAACCCCGTTAGCCAGTAGAACATAATATGCTTGTTCTCGGGGAGAGAAGCTAATTAACCTTGCAGATAAGATTCCTTTGAATGGTCAATTGATGTTGCTGCAAGCTTTGGAAACCACTCAGGTTTCTTTTTCAGGGTTCTGATAGGATATATCTGAAGAAACATTTATACACATACTAGGCTGATGTCAAAATCCTGCTTCTAAACCAGCAACTTGAAGAAAGGTAGAAAAAGTCCTTCAAGCTTTCCTCCGTTCAACCTTTGAATGCGAAATACTCAATCAGATCGTGGAAGATCACCACCAGTAAGTGACAAACTGATCCAGTCTTTATACTTCATCCCAAGAATTGGACTCTTAATGTCACCATTTTTTCTTTGCGCTTTGCATTTTTTTTTCACACCTGCGTATTTGAGGATAGCTGCATGATCTTTCCTGGAGGCGTGGGTTCAAATCCCACCCCATGACAGCCAAGTGTTTGCTCTTACGCGTCACGGATTGGGATTCCAGCGGGGGTCTGTGTGAGGAGCGGCAAAGTTGCTCTGTTCTGCGCAAGTACAGACTTGCAGATGTTGACAAGTGCCTCAATTTTATGCTTAACGCTTACCATGATGTCTAGTATCACCACGAAGCGCCAAAGCATACTGCCACATGAGAGTCAGGATGGCCGAGCGGTCTAAGGCGCTGCGTTCAGGTCGCAGTCTCCTCTGGAGGCGTGGGTTCGAATCCCACTTCTGACAGGCTAGCTTTTCCTTAAATATTAAGCAAGGCCATTTTTCTCAGGGCTCCCGAAGTCAACTTTGAAAGCAGTTTGAGGAACAAGAAACCCTCCATCAGAAAGGGGAAAAAAACACCACGCCAATCCCTTTTCTTCCTGCTTCATAGGCCACTGGTCTGGTTAAACCACAGGGTGTGAGTTTCATTCTCACTGGTGCCTAACTTCTAGGCTGATGCTCAAAAGGAACATTGGAACCCCGTTAGCCAGTAGAACATAATATGCTTGTTCTCGGGGAGAGAAGCTAATTAACCTTGCAGATAAGATTCCTTTGAATGGTCAATTGATGTTGCTGCAAGCTTTGGAAACCACGCAGGTTTCTTTTTCAGGGTTCTGATAGGATATATCTGAAGAAACATTTATACACATACTAGGCTGATGTCAAAATCCTGCTTCTAAACCAGCAACTTGAAGAAAGGTAGAAAAAGTCCTTCAAGCTTTCCTCCGTTCAACCTTTGAATGCGAAATACTCAATCAGATCGTGGAAGATCACCACCAGTAAGTGACAAACTGATCCAGTCTTTATACTTCATCCCAAGAATTGGACTCTTAATGTCACCATTTTTTCTTTGCGCTTTGCATTTTTTTTTCACACCTGCGTATTTGAGGATAGCTGCATGATCTTTCCTGGAGGCGTGGGTTCAAATCCCACCCCATGACAGCCAAGTGTTTGCTCTTACGCGTCACGGATTGGGATTCCAGCGGGGGTCTGTGTGAGGAGCGGCAAAGTTGCTCTGTTCTGCGCAAGTACAGACTTGCAGATGTTGACAAGTGCCTCAATTTTATGCTTAACGCTTACCATGATGTCTAGTATCACCACGAAGCGCCAAAGCATACTGCCACATGAGAGTCAGGATGGCCGAGCGGTCTAAGGCGCTGCGTTCAGGTCGCAGTCTCCTCTGGAGGCGTGGGTTCGAATCCCACTTCTGACAGGCTAGCTTTTCCTTAAATATTAAGCAAGGCCATTTTTCTCAGGGCTCGAAGTCCCCCCGAAGTCAACTTTGAAAGCAGTTTGAGGAACAAGAAACCCTCCATCAGAAAGGAGGCTAGCTTTTCCTTAAATATTAAGCAAGGCCATTTTTCTCAGGGCTCCCGAAGTCAACTTTGAAAGCAGTTTGAGGAACAAGAAACCCTCCATCAGAAAGGAGGCTAGCTTTTCCTTAAATATTAAGCAAGGCCATTTTTCTCAGGGCTCCCGAAGTCAACTTTGAAAGCAGTTTGAGGAACAAGAAACCCTCCATCAGAAAGGGGAAAAAAACACCACGCCAATCCCTTTTCTTCCTGCTTCATAGGCCACTGGTCTGGTTAAACCACAGGGTGTGAGTTTCATTCTCACTGGTGCCTAACTTCTAGGCTGATGCTCAAAAGGAACATTGGAACCCCGTTAGCCAGTAGAACATAATATGCTTGTTCTCGGGGAGAGAAGCTAATTAACCTTGCAGATAAGATTCCTTTGAATGGTCAATTGATGTTGCTGCAAGCTTTGGAAACCACGCAGGTTTCTTTTTCAGGGTTCTGATAGGATATATCTGAAGAAACATTTATACACATACTAGGCTGATGTCAAAATCCTGCTTCTAAACCAGCAACTTGAAGAAAGGTAGAAAAAGTCCTTCAAGCTTTCCTCCGTTCAACCTTTGAATGCGAAATACTCAATCAGATCGTGGAAGATCACCACCAGTAAGTGACAAACTGATCCAGTCTTTATACTTCATCCCAAGAATTGGACTCTTAATGTCACCATTTTTTCTTTGCGCTTTGCATTTTTTTTTCACACCTGCGTATTTGAGGATAGCTGCATGATCTTTCCTGGAGGCGTGGGTTCAAATCCCACCCCATGACAGCCAAGTGTTTGCTCTTACGCGTCACGGATTGGGATTCCAGCGGGGGTCTGTGTGAGGAGCGGCAAAGTTGCTCTGTTCTGCGCAAGTACAGACTTGCAGATGTTGACAAGTGCCTCAATTTTATGCTTAACGCTTACCATGATGTCTAGTATCACCACGAAGCGCCAAAGCATACTGCCACATGAGAGTCAGGATGGCCGAGCGGTCTAAGGCGCTGCGTTCAGGTCGCAGTCTCCTCTGGAGGCGTGGGTTCGAATCCCACTTCTGACAGGCTAGCTCCCGAAGTCAACTTTGAAAGCAGTTTGAGGAACAAGAAACCCTCCATCAGAAAGGGGAAAAAAACACCACGCCAATCCCTTTTCTTCCTGCTTCATAGGCCACTGGTCTGGTTAAACCACGGGGTGTGAGTTTCATTCTCACTGGTGCCTAACTTCTAGGCTGATGCTCAAAAGGAACATTGGAACCCCGTTAGCCAGTAGAACATAATATGCTTGTTCTCGGGGAGAGAAGCTAATTAACCTTGCAGATAAGATTCCTTTGAATGGTCAATTGATGTTGCTGCAAGCTTTGGAAACCACTCAGGTTTCTTTTTCAGGGTTCTGATAGGATATATCTGAAGAAACATTTATACACATACTAGGCTGATGTCAAAATCCTGCTTCTAAACCAGCAACTTGAAGAAAGGTAGAAAAAGTCCTTCAAGCTTTCCTCCGTTCAACCTTTGAATGCGAAATACTCAATCAGATCGTGGAAGATCACCACCAGTAAGTGACAAACTGATCCAGTCTTTATACTTCATCCCAAGAATTGGACTCTTAATGTCACCATTTTTTCTTTGCGCTTTGCATTTTTTTTTCACACCTGCGTATTTGAGGATAGCTGCATGATCTTTCCTGGAGGCGTGGGTTCAAATCCCACCCCATGACAGCCAAGTGTTTGCTCTTACGCGTCACGGATTGGGATTCCAGCGGGGGTCTGTGTGAGGAGCGGCAAAGTTGCTCTGTTCTGCGCAAGTGCAGACTTGCAGATGTTGACAAGTGCCTCAATTTTATGCTTAACGCTTACCATGATGTCTAGTATCACCACGAAGCGCCAAAGCATACTGCCACATGAGAGTCAGGATGGCCGAGCGGTCTAAGGCGCTGCGTTCAGGTTGCAGTCTCCTCTGGAGGCGTGGGTTCGAATCCCACTTCTGACAGGCTAGCTTTTCCTTAAATATTAAGCAAGGCCATTTTTCTCAGGGCTCCCGAAGTCAACTTTGAAAGCAGTTTGAGGAACAAGAAACCCTCCATCAGAAAGGGGAAAAAAACACCACGCCAATCCCTTTTCTTCCTGCTTCATAGGCCACTGGTCTGGTTAAACCACGGGGTGTGAGTTTCATTCTCACTGGTGCCTAACTTCTAGGCTGATGCTCAAAAGGAACATTGGAACCCCGTTAGCCAGTAGAACATAATATGCTTGTTCTCGGGGAGAGAAGCTAATTAACCTTGCAGATAAGATTCCTTTGAATGGTCAATTGATGTTGCTGCAAGCTTTGGAAACCACTCAGGTTTCTTTTTCAGGGTTCTGATAGGATATATCTGAAGAAACATTTATACACATACTAGGCTGATGTCAAAATCCTGCTTCTAAACCAGCAACTTGAAGAAAGGTAGAAAAAGTCCTTCAAGCTTTCCTCCGTTCAACCTTTGAATGCGAAATACTCAATCAGATCGTGGAAGATCACCACCAGTAAGTGACAAACTGATCCAGTCTTTATACTTCATCCCAAGAATTGGACTCTTAATGTCACCATTTTTTCTTTGCGCTTTGCATTTTTTTTTCACACCTGCGTATTTGAGGATAGCTGCATGATCTTTCCTGGAGGCGTGGGTTCAAATCCCACCCCATGACAGCCAAGTGTTTGCTCTTACGCGTCACGGATTGGGATTCCAGCGGGGGTCTGTGTGAGGAGCGGCAAAGTTGCTCTGTTCTGCGCAAGTACAGACTTGCAGATGTTGACAAGTGCCTCAATTTTATGCTTAACGCTTACCATGATGTCTAGTATCACCACGAAGCGCCAAAGCATACTGCCACATGAGAGTCAGGATGGCCGAGCGGTCTAAGGCGCTGCGTTCAGGTCGCAGTCTCCTCTGGAGGCGTGGGTTCGAATCCCACTTCTGACAGGCTAGCTTTTCCTTAAATATTAAGCAAGGCCATTTTTCTCAGGGCTCCCGAAGTCAACTTTGAAAGCAGTTTGAGGAACAAGAAACCCTCCATCAGAAAGGGGAAAAAAACACCACGCCAATCCCTTTTCTTCCTGCTTCATAGGCCACTGGTCTGGTTAAACCACAGGGTGTGAGTTTCATTCTCACTGGTGCCTAACTTCTAGGCTGATGCTCAAAAGGAACATTGGAACCCCGTTAGCCAGTAGAACATAATATGCTTGTTCTCGGGGAGAGAAGCTAATTAACCTTGCAGATAAGATTCCTTTGAATGGTCAATTGATGTTGCTGCAAGCTTTGGAAACCACGCAGGTTTCTTTTTCAGGGTTCTGATAGGATATATCTGAAGAAACATTTATACACATACTAGGCTGATGTCAAAATCCTGCTTCTAAACCAGCAACTTGAAGAAAGGTAGAAAAAGTCCTTCAAGCTTTCCTCCGTTCAACCTTTGAATGCGAAATACTCAATCAGATCGTGGAAGATCACCACCAGTAAGTGACAAACTGATCCAGTCTTTATACTTCATCCCAAGAATTGGACTCTTAATGTCACCATTTTTTCTTTGCGCTTTGCATTTTTTTTTCACACCTGCGTATTTGAGGATAGCTGCATGATCTTTCCTGGAGGCGTGGGTTCAAATCCCACCCCATGACAGCCAAGTGTTTGCTCTTACGCGTCACGGATTGGGATTCCAGCGGGGGTCTGTGTGAGGAGCGGCAAAGTTGCTCTGTTCTGCGCAAGTACAGACTTGCAGATGTTGACAAGTGCCTCAATTTTATGCTTAACGCTTACCATGATGTCTAGTATCACCACGAAGCGCCAAAGCATACTGCCACATGAGAGTCAGGATGGCCGAGCGGTCTAAGGCGCTGCGTTCAGGTCGCAGTCTCCTCTGGAGGCGTGGGTTCGAATCCCACTTCTGACAGGCTAGCTTTTCCTTAAATATTAAGCAAGGCCATTTTTCTCAGGGCTCGAAGTCCCCCCGAAGTCAACTTTGAAAGCAGTTTGAGGAACAAGAAACCCTCCATCAGAAAGGAGGCTAGCTTTTCCTTAAATATTAAGCAAGGCCATTTTTCTCAGGGCTCCCGAAGTCAACTTTGAAAGCAGTTTGAGGAACAAGAAACCCTCCATCAGAAAGGAGGCTAGCTTTTCCTTAAATATTAAGCAAGGCCATTTTTCTCAGGGCTCCCGAAGTCAACTTTGAAAGCAGTTTGAGGAACAAGAAACCCTCCATCAGAAAGGGGAAAAAAACACCACGCCAATCCCTTTTCTTCCTGCTTCATAGGCCACTGGTCTGGTTAAACCACGGGGTGTGAGTTTCATTCTCACTGGTGCCTAACTTCTAGGCTGATGCTCAAAAGGAACATTGGAACCCCGTTAGCCAGTAGAACATAATATGCTTGTTCTCGGGGAGAGAAGCTAATTAACCTTGCAGATAAGATTCCTTTGAATGGTCAATTGATGTTGCTGCAAGCTTTGGAAACCACTCAGGTTTCTTTTTCAGGGTTCTGATAGGATATATCTGAAGAAACATTTATACACATACTAGGCTGATGTCAAAATCCTGCTTCTAAACCAGCAACTTGAAGAAAGGTAGAAAAAGTCCTTCAAGCTTTCCTCCGTTCAACCTTTGAATGCGAAATACTCAATCAGATCGTGGAAGATCACCACCAGTAAGTGACAAACTGATCCAGTCTTTATACTTCATCCCAAGAATTGGACTCTTAATGTCACCATTTTTTCTTTGCGCTTTGCATTTTTTTTTCACACCTGCGTATTTGAGGATAGCTGCATGATCTTTCCTGGAGGCGTGGGTTCAAATCCCACCCCATGACAGCCAAGTGTTTGCTCTTAGTGCGCAAGTGCAGACTTGCAGATGTTGACAAGTGCCTCAATTTTATGCTTAACGCTTACCATAATGTCTAGTATCACCACGAAGCGCCAAAGCATACTGCCACATGAGAGTCAGGATGGCCGAGCGGTCTAAGGCGCTGCGTTCATGTCGCAGTCTCCTTTGGAGGCGTGGGTTCGAATCCCACTTCTGACAGGCTAGCTTTTCCTTAAATATTAAGCAAGGCCATTTTTCTCAGGGCTCCCGAAGTCAACTTTGAAAGCAGTTTGAGGAACAAGAAACCCTCCATCAGAAAGGGGAAAAAAAACACCACGCCAATCCCTTTTCTTCCTGCTTCATAGGCCTCTGGTCTGGTTAAACCACGGGGTGTGAGTTTCATTCTCACTGGTGCCTAACTTCTAGGCTGATGCTCAAAAGGAACATTGGAACCCCGTTAGCCAGTAGAACATAATATGCTTGTTCTCGGGGAGAGAAGCTAATTAACCTTGCAGATAAGATTCCTTTGAATGGTCAATTGATGTTGCTGCAAGCTTTGGAAACCACTCAGGTTTCTTTTTCAGGGTTCTGATAGGATATATCTGAAGAAACATTTATACACATACTAGGCTGATGTCAAAATCCTGCTTCTAAACCAGCAACTTGAAGAAAGGTAGAAAAAGTCCTTCAAGCTTTCCTCCGTTCAACCTTTGAATGCGAAATACTCAATCAGATCGTGGAAGATCACCACCAGTAAGTGACAAACTGATCCAGTCTTTATACTTCATCCCAAGAATTGGACTCTTAATGTCACCATTTTTTCTTTGCGCTTTGCATTTTTTTTTCACACCTGCGTATTTGAGGATAGCTGCATGATCTTTCCTGGAGGCGTGGGTTCAAATCCCACCCCATGACAGCCAAGTGTTTGCTCTTACGCGTCACGGATTGGGATTCCAGCGGGGGTCTGTGTGAGGAGCGGCAAAGTTGCTCTGTTCTGCGCAAGTACAGACTTGCAGATGTTGACAAGTGCCTCAATTTTATGCTTAACGCTTACCATGATGTCTAGTATCACCACGAAGCGCCAAAGCATACTGCCACATGAGAGTCAGGATGGCCGAGCGGTCTAAGGCGCTGCGTTCAGGTCGCAGTCTCCTCTGGAGGCGTGGGTTCGAATCCCACTTCTGACAGGCTAGCTCCCGAAGTCAACTTTGAAAGCAGTTTGAGGAACAAGAAACCCTCCATCAGAAAGGGGAAAAAAACACCACGCCAATCCCTTTTCTTCCTGCTTCATAGGCCACTGGTCTGGTTAAACCACGGGGTGTGAGTTTCATTCTCACTGGTGCCTAACTTCTAGGCTGATGCTCAAAAGGAACATTGGAACCCCGTTAGCCAGTAGAACATAATATGCTTGTTCTCGGGGAGAGAAGCTAATTAACCTTGCAGATAAGATTCCTTTGAATGGTCAATTGATGTTGCTGCAAGCTTTGGAAACCACTCAGGTTTCTTTTTCAGGGTTCTGATAGGATATATCTGAAGAAACATTTATACACATACTAGGCTGATGTCAAAATCCTGCTTCTAAACCAGCAACTTGAAGAAAGGTAGAAAAAGTCCTTCAAGCTTTCCTCCGTTCAACCTTTGAATGCGAAATACTCAATCAGATCGTGGAAGATCACCACCAGTAAGTGACAAACTGATCCAGTCTTTATACTTCATCCCAAGAATTGGACTCTTAATGTCACCATTTTTTCTTTGCGCTTTGCATTTTTTTTTCACACCTGCGTATTTGAGGATAGCTGCATGATCTTTCCTGGAGGCGTGGGTTCAAATCCCACCCCATGACAGCCAAGTGTTTGCTCTTACGCGTCACGGATTGGGATTCCAGCGGGGGTCTGTGTGAGGAGCGGCAAAGTTGCTCTGTTCTGCGCAAGTGCAGACTTGCAGATGTTGACAAGTGCCTCAATTTTATGCTTAACGCTTACCATGATGTCTAGTATCACCACGAAGCGCCAAAGCATACTGCCACATGAGAGTCAGGATGGCCGAGCGGTCTAAGGCGCTGCGTTCAGGTCGCAGTCTCCTCTGGAGGCGTGGGTTCGAATCCCACTTCTGACAGGCTAGCTTTTCCTTAAATATTAAGCAAGGCCATTTTTCTCAGGGCTCCCGAAGTCAACTTTGAAAGCAGTTTGAGGAACAAGAAACCCTCCATCAGAAAGGGGAAAAAAACACCACGCCAATCCCTTTTCTTCCTGCTTCATAGGCCACTGGTCTGGTTAAACCACGGGGTGTGAGTTTCATTCTCACTGGTGCCTAACTTCTAGGCTGATGCTCAAAAGGAACATTGGAACCCCGTTAGCCAGTAGAACATAATATGCTTGTTCTCGGGGAGAGAAGCTAATTAACCTTGCAGATAAGATTCCTTTGAATGGTCAATTGATGTTGCTGCAAGCTTTGGAAACCACTCAGGTTTCTTTTTCAGGGTTCTGATAGGATATATCTGAAGAAACATTTATACACATACTAGGCTGATGTCAAAATCCTGCTTCTAAACCAGCAACTTGAAGAAAGGTAGAAAAAGTCCTTCAAGCTTTCCTCCGTTCAACCTTTGAATGCGAAATACTCAATCAGATCGTGGAAGATCACCACCAGTAAGTGACAAACTGATCCAGTCTTTATACTTCATCCCAAGAATTGGACTCTTAATGTCACCATTTTTTCTTTGCGCTTTGCATTTTTTTTTCACACCTGCGTATTTGAGGATAGCTGCATGATCTTTCCTGGAGGCGTGGGTTCAAATCCCACCCCATGACAGCCAAGTGTTTGCTCTTACGCGTCACGGATTGGGATTCCAGCGGGGGTCTGTGTGAGGAGCGGCAAAGTTGCTCTGTTCTGCGCAAGTACAGACTTGCAGATGTTGACAAGTGCCTCAATTTTATGCTTAACGCTTACCATGATGTCTAGTATCACCACGAAGCGCCAAAGCATACTGCCACATGAGAGTCAGGATGGCCGAGCGGTCTAAGGCGCTGCGTTCAGGTCGCAGTCTCCTCTGGAGGCGTGGGTTCGAATCCCACTTCTGACAGGCTAGCTTTTCCTTAAATATTAAGCAAGGCCATTTTTCTCAGGGCTCCCGAAGTCAACTTTGAAAGCAGTTTGAGGAACAAGAAACCCTCCATCAGAAAGGGGAAAAAAACACCACGCCAATCCCTTTTCTTCCTGCTTCATAGGCCACTGGTCTGGTTAAACCACAGGGTGTGAGTTTCATTCTCACTGGTGCCTAACTTCTAGGCTGATGCTCAAAAGGAACATTGGAACCCCGTTAGCCAGTAGAACATAATATGCTTGTTCTCGGGGAGAGAAGCTAATTAACCTTGCAGATAAGATTCCTTTGAATGGTCAATTGATGTTGCTGCAAGCTTTGGAAACCACGCAGGTTTCTTTTTCAGGGTTCTGATAGGATATATCTGAAGAAACATTTATACACATACTAGGCTGATGTCAAAATCCTGCTTCTAAACCAGCAACTTGAAGAAAGGTAGAAAAAGTCCTTCAAGCTTTCCTCCGTTCAACCTTTGAATGCGAAATACTCAATCAGATCGTGGAAGATCACCACCAGTAAGTGACAAACTGATCCAGTCTTTATACTTCATCCCAAGAATTGGACTCTTAATGTCACCATTTTTTCTTTGCGCTTTGCATTTTTTTTTCACACCTGCGTATTTGAGGATAGCTGCATGATCTTTCCTGGAGGCGTGGGTTCAAATCCCACCCCATGACAGCCAAGTGTTTGCTCTTACGCGTCACGGATTGGGATTCCAGCGGGGGTCTGTGTGAGGAGCGGCAAAGTTGCTCTGTTCTGCGCAAGTACAGACTTGCAGATGTTGACAAGTGCCTCAATTTTATGCTTAACGCTTACCATGATGTCTAGTATCACCACGAAGCGCCAAAGCATACTGCCACATGAGAGTCAGGATGGCCGAGCGGTCTAAGGCGCTGCGTTCAGGTCGCAGTCTCCTCTGGAGGCGTGGGTTCGAATCCCACTTCTGACAGGCTAGCTTTTCCTTAAATATTAAGCAAGGCCATTTTTCTCAGGGCTCGAAGTCCCCCCGAAGTCAACTTTGAAAGCAGTTTGAGGAACAAGAAACCCTCCATCAGAAAGGAGGCTAGCTTTTCCTTAAATATTAAGCAAGGCCATTTTTCTCAGGGCTCCCGAAGTCAACTTTGAAAGCAGTTTGAGGAACAAGAAACCCTCCATCAGAAAGGGGAAAAAAACACCACGCCAATCCCTTTTCTTCCTGCTTCATAGGCCACTGGTCTGGTTAAACCACGGGGTGTGAGTTTCATTCTCACTGGTGCCTAACTTCTAGGCTGATGCTCAAAAGGAACATTGGAACCCCGTTAGCCAGTAGAACATAATATGCTTGTTCTCGGGGAGAGAAGCTAATTAACCTTGCAGATAAGATTCCTTTGAATGGTCAATTGATGTTGCTGCAAGCTTTGGAAACCACTCAGGTTTCTTTTTCAGGGTTCTGATAGGATATATCTGAAGAAACATTTATACACATACTAGGCTGATGTCAAAATCCTGCTTCTAAACCAGCAACTTGAAGAAAGGTAGAAAAAGTCCTTCAAGCTTTCCTCCGTTCAACCTTTGAATGCGAAATACTCAATCAGATCGTGGAAGATCACCACCAGTAAGTGACAAACTGATCCAGTCTTTATACTTCATCCCAAGAATTGGACTCTTAATGTCACCATTTTTTCTTTGCGCTTTGCATTTTTTTTTCACACCTGCGTATTTGAGGATAGCTGCATGATCTTTCCTGGAGGCGTGGGTTCAAATCCCACCCCATGACAGCCAAGTGTTTGCTCTTAGTGCGCAAGTGCAGACTTGCAGATGTTGACAAGTGCCTCAATTTTATGCTTAACGCTTACCATAATGTCTAGTATCACCACGAAGCGCCAAAGCATACTGCCACATGAGAGTCAGGATGGCCGAGCGGTCTAAGGCGCTGCGTTCATGTCGCAGTCTCCTTTGGAGGCGTGGGTTCGAATCCCACTTCTGACAGGCTAGCTTTTCCTTAAATATTAAGCAAGGCCATTTTTCTCAGGGCTCCCGAAGTCAACTTTGAAAGCAGTTTGAGGAACAAGAAACCCTCCATCAGAAAGGGGAAAAAAAACACCACGCCAATCCCTTTTCTTCCTGCTTCATAGGCCTCTGGTCTGGTTAAACCACGGGGTGTGAGTTTCATTCTCACTGGTGCCTAACTTCTAGGCTGATGCTCAAAAGGAACATTGGAACCCCGTTAGCCAGTAGAACATAATATGCTTGTTCTCGGGGAGAGAAGCTAATTAACCTTGCAGATAAGATTCCTTTGAATGGTCAATTGATGTTGCTGCAAGCTTTGGAAACCACTCAGGTTTCTTTTTCAGGGTTCTGATAGGATATATCTGAAGAAACATTTATACACATACTAGGCTGATGTCAAAATCCTGCTTCTAAACCAGCAACTTGAAGAAAGGTAGAAAAAGTCCTTCAAGCTTTCCTCCGTTCAACCTTTGAATGCGAAATACTCAATCAGATCGTGGAAGATCACCACCAGTAAGTGACAAACTGATCCAGTCTTTATACTTCATCCCAAGAATTGGACTCTTAATGTCACCATTTTTTCTTTGCGCTTTGCATTTTTTTTTCACACCTGCGTATTTGAGGATAGCTGCATGATCTTTCCTGGAGGCGTGGGTTCAAATCCCACCCCATGACAGCCAAGTGTTTGCTCTTACGCGTCACGGATTGGGATTCCAGCGGGGGTCTGTGTGAGGAGCGGCAAAGTTGCTCTGTTCTGCGCAAGTACAGACTTGCAGATGTTGACAAGTGCCTCAATTTTATGCTTAACGCTTACCATGATGTCTAGTATCACCACGAAGCGCCAAAGCATACTGCCACATGAGAGTCAGGATGGCCGAGCGGTCTAAGGCGCTGCGTTCAGGTCGCAGTCTCCTCTGGAGGCGTGGGTTCGAATCCCACTTCTGACAGGCTAGCTTTTCCTTAAATATTAAGCAAGGCCATTTTTCTCAGGGCTCCCGAAGTCAACTTTGAAAGCAGTTTGAGGAACAAGAAACCCTCCATCAGAAAGGGGAAAAAAACACCACGCCAATCCCTTTTCTTCCTGCTTCATAGGCCACTGGTCTGGTTAAACCACGGGGTGTGAGTTTCATTCTCACTGGTGCCTAACTTCTAGGCTGATGCTCAAAAGGAACATTGGAACCCCGTTAGCCAGTAGAACATAATATGCTTGTTCTCGGGGAGAGAAGCTAATTAACCTTGCAGATAAGATTCCTTTGAATGGTCAATTGATGTTGCTGCAAGCTTTGGAAACCACTCAGGTTTCTTTTTCAGGGTTCTGATAGGATATATCTGAAGAAACATTTATACACATACTAGGCTGATGTCAAAATCCTGCTTCTAAACCAGCAACTTGAAGAAAGGTAGAAAAAGTCCTTCAAGCTTTCCTCCGTTCAACCTTTGAATGCGAAATACTCAATCAGATCGTGGAAGATCACCACCAGTAAGTGACAAACTGATCCAGTCTTTATACTTCATCCCAAGAATTGGACTCTTAATGTCACCATTTTTTCTTTGCGCTTTGCATTTTTTTTTCACACCTGCGTATTTGAGGATAGCTGCATGATCTTTCCTGGAGGCGTGGGTTCAAATCCCACCCCATGACAGCCAAGTGTTTGCTCTTAGTGCGCAAGTGCAGACTTGCAGATGTTGACAAGTGCCTCAATTTTATGCTTAACGCTTACCATAATGTCTAGTATCACCACGAAGCGCCAAAGCATACTGCCACATGAGAGTCAGGATGGCCGAGCGGTCTAAGGCGCTGCGTTCAGGTCGCAGTCTCCTCTGGAGGCGTGGGTTCGAATCCCACTTCTGACAGGCTAGCTTTTCCTTAAATATTAAGCAAGGCCATTTTTCTCAGGGCTCCCGAAGTCAACTTTGAAAGCAGTTTGAGGAACAAGAAACCCTCCATCAGAAAGGGGAAAAAAAACACCACGCCAATCCCTTTTCTTCCTGCTTCATAGGCCTCTGGTCTGGTTAAACCACGGGGTGTGAGTTTCATTCTCACTGGTGCCTAACTTCTAGGCTGATGCTCAAAAGGAACATTGGAACCCCGTTAGCCAGTAGAACATAATATGCTTGTTCTCGGGGAGAGAAGCTAATTAACCTTGCAGATAAGATTCCTTTGAATGGTCAATTGATGTTGCTGCAAGCTTTGGAAACCACTCAGGTTTCTTTTTCAGGGTTCTGATAGGATATATCTGAAGAAACATTTATACACATACTAGGCTGATGTCAAAATCCTGCTTCTAAACCAGCAACTTGAAGAAAGGTAGAAAAAGTCCTTCAAGCTTTCCTCCGTTCAACCTTTGAATGCGAAATACTCAATCAGATCGTGGAAGATCACCACCAGTAAGTGACAAACTGATCCAGTCTTTATACTTCATCCCAAGAATTGGACTCTTAATGTCACCATTTTTTCTTTGCGCTTTGCATTTTTTTTTCACACCTGCGTATTTGAGGATAGCTGCATGATCTTTCCTGGAGGCGTGGGTTCAAATCCCACCCCATGACAGCCAAGTGTTTGCTCTTACGCGTCACGGATTGGGATTCCAGCGGGGGTCTGTGTGAGGAGCGGCAAAGTTGCTCTGTTCTGCGCAAGTACAGACTTGCAGATGTTGACAAGTGCCTCAATTTTATGCTTAACGCTTACCATGATGTCTAGTATCACCACGAAGCGCCAAAGCATACTGCCACATGCGAGTCAGGATGGCCGAGCGGTCTAAGGCGCTGAGTTCAGGTCGCAGTCTCCTCTGGAGGCGTGGGTTCGAATCCCACTTCTGACAGGCTAGCTCCCGAAGTCAACTTTGAAAGCAGTTTGAGGAACAAGAAACCCTCCATCAGAAAGGGGAAAAAAACACCACGCCAATCCCTTTTCTTCCTGCTTCATAGGCCACTGGTCTGGTTAAACCACGGGGTGTGAGTTTCATTCTCACTGGTGCCTAACTTCTAGGCTGATGCTCAAAAGGAACATTGGAACCCCGTTAGCCAGTAGAACATAATATGCTTGTTCTCGGGGAGAGAAGCTAATTAACCTTGCAGATAAGATTCCTTTGAATGGTCAATTGATGTTGCTGCAAGCTTTGGAAACCACTCAGGTTTCTTTTTCAGGGTTCTGATAGGATATATCTGAAGAAACATTTATACACATACTAGGCTGATGTCAAAATCCTGCTTCTAAACCAGCAACTTGAAGAAAGGTAGAAAAAGTCCTTCAAGCTTTCCTCCGTTCAACCTTTGAATGCGAAATACTCAATCAGATCGTGGAAGATCACCACCAGTAAGTGACAAACTGATCCAGTCTTTATACTTCATCCCAAGAATTGGACTCTTAATGTCACCATTTTTTCTTTGCGCTTTGCATTTTTTTTTCACACCTGCGTATTTGAGGATAGCTGCATGATCTTTCCTGGAGGCGTGGGTTCAAATCCCACCCCATGACAGCCAAGTGTTTGCTCTTAGTGCGCAAGTGCAGACTTGCAGATGTTGACAAGTGCCTCAATTTTATGCTTAACGCTTACCATAATGTCTAGTATCACCACGAAGCGCCAAAGCATACTGCCACATGAGAGTCAGGATGGCCGAGCGGTCTAAGGCGCTGCGTTCAGGTCGCAGTCTCCTCTGGAGGCGTGGGTTCGAATCCCACTTCTGACAGGCTAGCTTTTCCTTAAATATTAAGCAAGGCCATTTTTCTCAGGGCTCCCGAAGTCAACTTTGAAAGCAGTTTGAGGAACAAGAAACCCTCCATCAGAAAGGGGAAAAAAAACACCACGCCAATCCCTTTTCTTCCTGCTTCATAGGCCTCTGGTCTGGTTAAACCACGGGGTGTGAGTTTCATTCTCACTGGTGCCTAACTTCTAGGCTGATGCTCAAAAGGAACATTGGAACCCCGTTAGCCAGTAGAACATAATATGCTTGTTCTCGGGGAGAGAAGCTAATTAACCTTGCAGATAAGATTCCTTTGAATGGTCAATTGATGTTGCTGCAAGCTTTGGAAACCACTCAGGTTTCTTTTTCAGGGTTCTGATAGGATATATCTGAAGAAACATTTATACACATACTAGGCTGATGTCAAAATCCTGCTTCTAAACCAGCAACTTGAAGAAAGGTAGAAAAAGTCCTTCAAGCTTTCCTCCGTTCAACCTTTGAATGCGAAATACTCAATCAGATCGTGGAAGATCACCACCAGTAAGTGACAAACTGATCCAGTCTTTATACTTCATCCCAAGAATTGGACTCTTAATGTCACCATTTTTTCTTTGCGCTTTGCATTTTTTTTTCACACCTGCGTATTTGAGGATAGCTGCATGATCTTTCCTGGAGGCGTGGGTTCAAATCCCACCCCATGACAGCCAAGTGTTTGCTCTTACGCGTCACGGATTGGGATTCCAGCGGGGGTCTGTGTGAGGAGCGGCAAAGTTGCTCTGTTCTGCGCAAGTACAGACTTGCAGATGTTGACAAGTGCCTCAATTTTATGCTTAACGCTTACCATGATGTCTAGTATCACCACGAAGCGCCAAAGCATACTGCCACATGAGAGTCAGGATGGCCGAGCGGTCTAAGGCGCTGCGTTCAGGTCGCAGTCTCCTCTGGAGGCGTGGGTTCGAATCCCACTTCTGACAGGCTAGCTCCCGAAGTCAACTTTGAAAGCAGTTTGAGGAACAAGAAACCCTCCATCAGAAAGGGGAAAAAAACACCACGCCAATCCCTTTTCTTCCTGCTTCATAGGCCACTGGTCTGGTTAAACCACGGGGTGTGAGTTTCATTCTCACTGGTGCCTAACTTCTAGGCTGATGCTCAAAAGGAACATTGGAACCCCGTTAGCCAGTAGAACATAATATGCTTGTTCTCGGGGAGAGAAGCTAATTAACCTTGCAGATAAGATTCCTTTGAATGGTCAATTGATGTTGCTGCAAGCTTTGGAAACCACTCAGGTTTCTTTTTCAGGGTTCTGATAGGATATATCTGAAGAAACATTTATACACATACTAGGCTGATGTCAAAATCCTGCTTCTAAACCAGCAACTTGAAGAAAGGTAGAAAAAGTCCTTCAAGCTTTCCTCCGTTCAACCTTTGAATGCGAAATACTCAATCAGATCGTGGAAGATCACCACCAGTAAGTGACAAACTGATCCAGTCTTTATACTTCATCCCAAGAATTGGACTCTTAATGTCACCATTTTTTCTTTGCGCTTTGCATTTTTTTTTCACACCTGCGTATTTGAGGATAGCTGCATGATCTTTCCTGGAGGCGTGGGTTCAAATCCCACCCCATGACAGCCAAGTGTTTGCTCTTACGCGTCACGGATTGGGATTCCAGCGGGGGTCTGTGTGAGGAGCGGCAAAGTTGCTCTGTTCTGCGCAAGTACAGACTTGCAGATGTTGACAAGTGCCTCAATTTTATGCTTAACGCTTACCATGATGTCTAGTATCACCACGAAGCGCCAAAGCATACTGCCACATGAGAGTCAGGATGGCCGAGCGGTCTAAGGCGCTGCGTTCAGGTCGCAGTCTCCTCTGGAGGCGTGGGTTCGAATCCCACTTCTGACAGGCTAGCTTTTCCTTAAATATTAAGCAAGGCCATTTTTCTCAGGGCTCCCGAAGTCAACTTTGAAAGCAGTTTGAGGAACAAGAAACCCTCCATCAGAAAGGGGAAAAAAACACCACGCCAATCCCTTTTCTTCCTGCTTCATAGGCCACTGGTCTGGTTAAACCACGGGGTGTGAGTTTCATTCTCACTGGTGCCTAACTTCTAGGCTGATGCTCAAAAGGAACATTGGAACCCCGTTAGCCAGTAGAACATAATATGGTTGTTCTCGGGGAGAGAAGCTAATTAACCTTGCAGATAAGATTCCTTTGAATGGTCAATTGATGTTGCTGCAAGCTTTGGAAACCACTCAGGTTTCTTTTTCAGGGTTCTGATAGGATATATCTGAAGAAACATTTATACACATACTAGGCTGATGTCAAAATCCTGCTTCTAAACCAGCAACTTGAAGAAAGGTAGAAAAAGTCCTTCAAGCTTTCCTCCGTTCAACCTTTGAATGCGAAATACTCAATCAGATCGTGGAAGATCACCACCAGTAAGTGACAAACTGATCCAGTCTTTATACTTCATCCCAAGAATTGGACTCTTAATGTCACCATTTTTTCTTTGCGCTTTGCATTTTTTTTTCACACCTGCGTATTTGAGGATAGCTGCATGATCTTTCCTGGAGGCGTGGGTTCAAATCCCACCCCATGACAGCCAAGTGTTTGCTCTTACGCGTCACGGATTGGGATTCCAGCGGGGGTCTGTGTGAGGAGCGGCAAAGTTGCTCTGTTCTGCGCAAGTGCAGACTTGCAGATGTTGACAAGTGCCTCAATTTTATGCTTAACGCTTACCATGATGTCTAGTATCACCACGAAGCGCCAAAGCATACTGCCACATGAGAGTCAGGATGGCCGAGCGGTCTAAGGCGCTGCGTTCAGGTTGCAGTCTCCTCTGGAGGCGTGGGTTCGAATCCCACTTCTGACAGGCTAGCTCCCGAAGTCAACTTTGAAAGCAGTTTGAGGAACAAGAAACCCTCCATCAGAAAGGGGAAAAAAACACCACGCCAATCCCTTTTCTTCCTGCTTCATAGGCCACTGGTCTGGTTAAACCACGGGGTGTGAGTTTCATTCTCACTGGTGCCTAACTTCTAGGCTGATGCTCAAAAGGAACATTGGAACCCCGTTAGCCAGTAGAACATAATATGCTTGTTCTCGGGGAGAGAAGCTAATTAACCTTGCAGATAAGATTCCTTTGAATGGTCAATTGATGTTGCTGCAAGCTTTGGAAACCACTCAGGTTTCTTTTTCAGGGTTCTGATAGGATATATCTGAAGAAACATTTATACACATACTAGGCTGATGTCAAAATCCTGCTTCTAAACCAGCAACTTGAAGAAAGGTAGAAAAAGTCCTTCAAGCTTTCCTCCGTTCAACCTTTGAATGCGAAATACTCAATCAGATCGTGGAAGATCACCACCAGTAAGTGACAAACTGATCCAGTCTTTATACTTCATCCCAAGAATTGGACTCTTAATGTCACCATTTTTTCTTTGCGCTTTGCATTTTTTTTTCACACCTGCGTATTTGAGGATAGCTGCATGATCTTTCCTGGAGGCGTGGGTTCAAATCCCACCCCATGACAGCCAAGTGTTTGCTCTTACGCGTCACGGATTGGGATTCCAGCGGGGGTCTGTGTGAGGAGCGGCAAAGTTGCTCTGTTCTGCGCAAGTGCAGACTTGCAGATGTTGACAAGTGCCTCAATTTTATGCTTAACGCTTACCATGATGTCTAGTATCACCACGAAGCGCCAAAGCATACTGCCACATGAGAGTCAGGATGGCCGAGCGGTCTAAGGCGCTGCGTTCAGGTTGCAGTCTCCTCTGGAGGCGTGGGTTCGAATCCCACTTCTGACAGGCTAGCTCCCGAAGTCAACTTTGAAAGCAGTTTGAGGAACAAGAAACCCTCCATCAGAAAGGGGAAAAAAACACCACGCCAATCCCTTTTCTTCCTGCTTCATAGGCCACTGGTCTGGTTAAACCACGGGGTGTGAGTTTCATTCTCACTGGTGCCTAACTTCTAGGCTGATGCTCAAAAGGAACATTGGAACCCCGTTAGCCAGTAGAACATAATATGCTTGTTCTCGGGGAGAGAAGCTAATTAACCTTGCAGATAAGATTCCTTTGAATGGTCAATTGATGTTGCTGCAAGCTTTGGAAACCACTCAGGTTTCTTTTTCAGGGTTCTGATAGGATATATCTGAAGAAACATTTATACACATACTAGGCTGATGTCAAAATCCTGCTTCTAAACCAGCAACTTGAAGAAAGGTAGAAAAAGTCCTTCAAGCTTTCCTCCGTTCAACCTTTGAATGCGAAATACTCAATCAGATCGTGGAAGATCACCACCAGTAAGTGACAAACTGATCCAGTCTTTATACTTCATCCCAAGAATTGGACTCTTAATGTCACCATTTTTTCTTTGCGCTTTGCATTTTTTTTTCACACCTGCGTATTTGAGGATAGCTGCATGATCTTTCCTGGAGGCGTGGGTTCAAATCCCACCCCATGACAGCCAAGTGTTTGCTCTTAGTGCGCAAGTGCAGACTTGCAGATGTTGACAAGTGCCTCAATTTTATGCTTAACGCTTACCATGATGTCTAGTATCACCACGAAGCGCCAAAGCATACTGCCACATGAGAGTCAGGATGGCCGAGCGGTCTAAGGCGCTGCGTTCAGGTCGCAGTCTCCTCTGGAGGCGTGGGTTCGAATCCCACTTCTGACAGGCTAGCTTTTCCTTAAATATTAAGCAAGGCCATTTTTCTCAGGGCTCCCGAAGTCAACTTTGAAAGCAGTTTGAGGAACAAGAAACCCTCCATCAGAAAGGGGAAAAAAAACACCACGCCAATCCCTTTTCTTCCTGCTTCATAGGCCTCTGGTCTGGTTAAACCACGGGGTGTGAGTTTCATTCTCACTGGTGCCTAACTTCTAGGCTGATGCTCAAAAGGAACATTGGAACCCCGTTAGCCAGTAGAACATAATATGCTTGTTCTCGGGGAGAGAAGCTAATTAACCTTGCAGATAAGATTCCTTTGAATGGTCAATTGATGTTGCTGCAAGCTTTGGAAACCACTCAGGTTTCTTTTTCAGGGTTCTGATAGGATATATCTGAAGAAACATTTATACACATACTAGGCTGATGTCAAAATCCTGCTTCTAAACCAGCAACTTGAAGAAAGGTAGAAAAAGTCCTTCAAGCTTTCCTCCGTTCAACCTTTGAATGCGAAATACTCAATCAGATCGTGGAAGATCACCACCAGTAAGTGACAAACTGATCCAGTCTTTATACTTCATCCCAAGAATTGGACTCTTAATGTCACCATTTTTTCTTTGCGCTTTGCATTTTTTTTTCACACCTGCGTATTTGAGGATAGCTGCATGATCTTTCCTGGAGGCGTGGGTTCAAATCCCACCCCATGACAGCCAAGTGTTTGCTCTTACGCGTCACGGATTGGGATTCCAGCGGGGGTCTGTGTGAGGAGCGGCAAAGTTGCTCTGTTCTGCGCAAGTACAGACTTGCAGATGTTGACAAGTGCCTCAATTTTATGCTTAACGCTTACCATGATGTCTAGTATCACCACGAAGCGCCAAAGCATACTGCCACATGAGAGTCAGGATGGCCGAGCGGTCTAAGGCGCTGCGTTCAGGTCGCAGTCTCCTCTGGAGGCGTGGGTTCGAATCCCACTTCTGACAGGCTAGCTCCCGAAGTCAACTTTGAAAGCAGTTTGAGGAACAAGAAACCCTCCATCAGAAAGGGGAAAAAAACACCACGCCAATCCCTTTTCTTCCTGCTTCATAGGCCACTGGTCTGGTTAAACCACGGGGTGTGAGTTTCATTCTCACTGGTGCCTAACTTCTAGGCTGATGCTCAAAAGGAACATTGGAACCCCGTTAGCCAGTAGAACATAATATGCTTGTTCTCGGGGAGAGAAGCTAATTAACCTTGCAGATAAGATTCCTTTGAATGGTCAATTGATGTTGCTGCAAGCTTTGGAAACCACTCAGGTTTCTTTTTCAGGGTTCTGATAGGATATATCTGAAGAAACATTTATACACATACTAGGCTGATGTCAAAATCCTGCTTCTAAACCAGCAACTTGAAGAAAGGTAGAAAAAGTCCTTCAAGCTTTCCTCCGTTCAACCTTTGAATGCGAAATACTCAATCAGATCGTGGAAGATCACCACCAGTAAGTGACAAACTGATCCAGTCTTTATACTTCATCCCAAGAATTGGACTCTTAATGTCACCATTTTTTCTTTGCGCTTTGCATTTTTTTTTCACACCTGCGTATTTGAGGATAGCTGCATGATCTTTCCTGGAGGCGTGGGTTCAAATCCCACCGCATGACAGCCAAGTGTTTGCTCTTACGCGTCACGGATTGGGATTCCAGCGGGGGTCTGTGTGAGGAGCGGCAAAGTTGCTCTGTTCTGCGCAAGTACAGACTTGCAGATGTTGACAAGTGCCTCAATTTTATGCTTAACGCTTACCATGATGTCTAGTATCACCACGAAGCGCCAAAGCATACTGCCACATGAGAGTCAGGATGGCCGAGCGGTCTAAGGCGCTGCGTTCAGGTCGCAGTCTCCTCTGGAGGCGTGGGTTCGAATCCCACTTCTGACAGGCTAGCTTTTCCTTAAATATTAAGCAAGGCCATTTTTCTCAGGGCTCCCGAAGTCAACTTTGAAAGCAGTTTGAGGAACAAGAAACCCTCCATCAGAAAGGGGAAAAAAACACCACGCCAATCCCTTTTCTTCCTGCTTCATAGGCCACTGGTCTGGTTAAACCACGGGGTGTGAGTTTCATTCTCACTGGTGCCTAACTTCTAGGCTGATGCTCAAAAGGAACATTGGAACCCCGTTAGCCAGTAGAACATAATATGCTTGTTCTCGGGGAGAGAAGCTAATTAACCTTGCAGATAAGATTCCTTTGAATGGTCAATTGATGTTGCTGCAAGCTTTGGAAACCACTCAGGTTTCTTTTTCAGGGTTCTGATAGGATATATCTGAAGAAACATTTATACACATACTAGGCTGATGTCAAAATCCTGCTTCTAAACCAGCAACTTGAAGAAAGGTAGAAAAAGTCCTTCAAGCTTTCCTCCGTTCAACCTTTGAATGCGAAATACTCAATCAGATCGTGGAAGATCACCACCAGTAAGTGACAAACTGATCCAGTCTTTATACTTCATCCCAAGAATTGGACTCTTAATGTCACCATTTTTTCTTTGCGCTTTGCATTTTTTTTTCACACCTGCGTATTTGAGGATAGCTGCATGATCTTTCCTGGAGGCGTGGGTTCAAATCCCACCCCATGACAGCCAAGTGTTTGCTCTTACGCGTCACGGATTGGGATTCCAGCGGGGGTCTGTGTGAGGAGCGGCAAAGTTGCTCTGTTCTGCGCAAGTGCAGACTTGCAGATGTTGACAAGTGCCTCAATTTTATGCTTAACGCTTACCATGATGTCTAGTATCACCACGAAGCGCCAAAGCATACTGCCACATGAGAGTCAGGATGGCCGAGCGGTCTAAGGCGCTGCGTTCAGGTTGCAGTCTCCTCTGGAGGCGTGGGTTCGAATCCCACTTCTGACAGGCTAGCTCCCGAAGTCAACTTTGAAAGCAGTTTGAGGAACAAGAAACCCTCCATCAGAAAGGGGAAAAAAACACCACGCCAATCCCTTTTCTTCCTGCTTCATAGGCCACTGGTCTGGTTAAACCACGGGGTGTGAGTTTCATTCTCACTGGTGCCTAACTTCTAGGCTGATGCTCAAAAGGAACATTGGAACCCCGTTAGCCAGTAGAACATAATATGCTTGTTCTCGGGGAGAGAAGCTAATTAACCTTGCAGATAAGATTCCTTTGAATGGTCAATTGATGTTGCTGCAAGCTTTGGAAACCACTCAGGTTTCTTTTTCAGGGTTCTGATAGGATATATCTGAAGAAACATTTATACACATACTAGGCTGATGTCAAAATCCTGCTTCTAAACCAGCAACTTGAAGAAAGGTAGAAAAAGTCCTTCAAGCTTTCCTCCGTTCAACCTTTGAATGCGAAATACTCAATGAGATCGTGGAAGATCACCACCAGTAAGTGACAAACTGATCCAGTCTTTATACTTCATCCCAAGAATTGGACTCTTAATGTCACCATTTTTTCTTTGCGCTTTGCATTTTTTTTTCACACCTGCGTATTTGAGGATAGCTGCATGATCTTTCCTGGAGGCGTGGGTTCAAATCCCACCCCATGACAGCCAAGTGTTTGCTCTTAGTGCGCAAGTGCAGACTTGCAGATGTTGACAAGTGCCTCAATTTTATGCTTAACGCTTACCATAATGTCTAGTATCACCACGAAGCGCCAAAGCATACTGCCACATGAGAGTCAGGATGGCCGAGCGGTCTAAGGCGCTGCGTTCAGGTCGCAGTCTCCTCTGGAGGCGTGGGTTCGAATCCCACTTCTGACAGGCTAGCTTTTCCTTAAATATTAAGCAAGGCCATTTTTCTCAGGGCTCCCGAAGTCAACTTTGAAAGCAGTTTGAGGAACAAGAAACCCTCCATCAGAAAGGGGAAAAAAAACACCACGCCAATCCCTTTTCTTCCTGCTTCATAGGCCTCTGGTCTGGTTAAACCACGGGGTGTGAGTTTCATTCTCACTGGTGCCTAACTTCTAGGCTGATGCTCAAAAGGAACATTGGAACCCCGTTAGCCAGTAGAACATAATATGCTTGTTCTCGGGGAGAGAAGCTAATTAACCTTGCAGATAAGATTCCTTTGAATGGTCAATTGATGTTGCTGCAAGCTTTGGAAACCACTCAGGTTTCTTTTTCAGGGTTCTGATAGGATATATCTGAAGAAACATTTATACACATACTAGGCTGATGTCAAAATCCTGCTTCTAAACCAGCAACTTGAAGAAAGGTAGAAAAAGTCCTTCAAGCTTTCCTCCGTTCAACCTTTGAATGCGAAATACTCAATCAGATCGTGGAAGATCACCACCAGTAAGTGACAAACTGATCCAGTCTTTATACTTCATCCCAAGAATTGGACTCTTAATGTCACCATTTTTTCTTTGCGCTTTGCATTTTTTTTTCACACCTGCGTATTTGAGGATAGCTGCATGATCTTTCCTGGAGGCGTGGGTTCAAATCCCACCCCATGACAGCCAAGTGTTTGCTCTTACGCGTCACGGATTGGGATTCCAGCGGGGGTCTGTGTGAGGAGCGGCAAAGTTGCTCTGTTCTGCGCAAGTACAGACTTGCAGATGTTGACAAGTGCCTCAATTTTATGCTTAACGCTTACCATGATGTCTAGTATCACCACGAAGCGCCAAAGCATACTGCCACATGAGAGTCAGGATGGCCGAGCGGTCTAAGGCGCTGCGTTCAGGTCGCAGTCTCCTCTGGAGGCGTGGGTTCGAATCCCACTTCTGACAGGCTAGCTCCCGAAGTCAACTTTGAAAGCAGTTTGAGGAACAAGAAACCCTCCATCAGAAAGGGGAAAAAAACACCACGCCAATCCCTTTTCTTCCTGCTTCATAGGCCACTGGTCTGGTTAAACCACGGGGTGTGAGTTTCATTCTCACTGGTGCCTAACTTCTAGGCTGATGCTCAAAAGGAACATTGGAACCCCGTTAGCCAGTAGAACATAATATGCTTGTTCTCGGGGAGAGAAGCTAATTAACCTTGCAGATAAGATTCCTTTGAATGGTCAATTGATGTTGCTGCAAGCTTTGGAAACCACTCAGGTTTCTTTTTCAGGGTTCTGATAGGATATATCTGAAGAAACATTTATACACATACTAGGCTGATGTCAAAATCCTGCTTCTAAACCAGCAACTTGAAGAAAGGTAGAAAAAGTCCTTCAAGCTTTCCTCCGTTCAACCTTTGAATGCGAAATACTCAATCAGATCGTGGAAGATCACCACCAGTAAGTGACAAACTGATCCAGTCTTTATACTTCATCCCAAGAATTGGACTCTTAATGTCACCATTTTTTCTTTGCGCTTTGCACTTTTTTTTCACACCTGCGTATTTGAGGATAGCTGCATGATCTTTCCTGGAGGCGTGGGTTCAAATCCCACCGCATGACAGCCAAGTGTTTGCTCTTACGCGTCACGGATTGGGATTCCAGCGGGGGTCTGTGTGAGGAGCGGCAAAGTTGCTCTGTTCTGCGCAAGTACAGACTTGCAGATGTTGACAAGTGCCTCAATTTTATGCTTAACGCTTACCATGATGTCTAGTATCACCACGAAGCGCCAAAGCATACTGCCACATGAGAGTCAGGATGGCCGAGCGGTCTAAGGCGCTGCGTTCAGGTCGCAGTCTCCTCTGGAGGCGTGGGTTCGAATCCCACTTCTGACAGGCTAGCTTTTCCTTAAATATTAAGCAAGGCCATTTTTCTCAGGGCTCCCGAAGTCAACTTTGAAAGCAGTTTGAGGAACAAGAAACCCTCCATCAGAAAGGGGAAAAAAACACCACGCCAATCCCTTTTCTTCCTGCTTCATAGGCCACTGGTCTGGTTAAACCACGGGGTGTGAGTTTCATTCTCACTGGTGCCTAACTTCTAGGCTGATGCTCAAAAGGAACATTGGAACCCCGTTAGCCAGTAGAACATAATATGCTTGTTCTCGGGGAGAGAAGCTAATTAACCTTGCAGATAAGATTCCTTTGAATGGTCAATTGATGTTGCTGCAAGCTTTGGAAACCACTCAGGTTTCTTTTTCAGGGTTCTGATAGGATATATCTGAAGAAACATTTATACACATACTAGGCTGATGTCAAAATCCTGCTTCTAAACCAGCAACTTGAAGAAAGGTAGAAAAAGTCCTTCAAGCTTTCCTCCGTTCAACCTTTGAATGCGAAATACTCAATCAGATCGTGGAAGATCACCACCAGTAAGTGACAAACTGATCCAGTCTTTATACTTCATCCCAAGAATTGGACTCTTAATGTCACCATTTTTTCTTTGCGCTTTGCATTTTTTTTTCACACCTGCGTATTTGAGGATAGCTGCATGATCTTTCCTGGAGGCGTGGGTTCAAATCCCACCCCATGACAGCCAAGTGTTTGCTCTTACGCGTCACGGATTGGGATTCCAGCGGGGGTCTGTGTGAGGAGCGGCAAAGTTGCTCTGTTCTGCGCAAGTACAGACTTGCAGATGTTGACAAGTGCCTCAATTTTATGCTTAACGCTTACCATGATGTCTAGTATCACCACGAAGCGCCAAAGCATACTGCCACATGAGAGTCAGGATGGCCGAGCGGTCTAAGGCGCTGCGTTCAGGTCGCAGTCTCCTCTGGAGGCGTGGGTTCGAATCCCACTTCTGACAGGCTAGCTTTTCCTTAAATATTAAGCAAGGCCATTTTTCTCAGGGCTCCCGAAGTCAACTTTGAAAGCAGTTTGAGGAACAAGAAACCCTCCATCAGAAAGGGGAAAAAAACACCACGCCAATCCCTTTTCTTCCTGCTTCATAGGCCACTGGTCTGGTTAAACCACGGGGTGTGAGTTTCATTCTCACTGGTGCCTAACTTCTAGGCTGATGCTCAAAAGGAACATTGGAACCCCGTTAGCCAGTAGAACATAATATGGTTGTTCTCGGGGAGAGAAGCTAATTAACCTTGCAGATAAGATTCCTTTGAATGGTCAATTGATGTTGCTGCAAGCTTTGGAAACCACTCAGGTTTCTTTTTCAGGGTTCTGATAGGATATATCTGAAGAAACATTTATACACATACTAGGCTGATGTCAAAATCCTGCTTCTAAACCAGCAACTTGAAGAAAGGTAGAAAAAGTCCTTCAAGCTTTCCTCCGTTCAACCTTTGAATGCGAAATACTCAATCAGATCGTGGAAGATCACCACCAGTAAGTGACAAACTGATCCAGTCTTTATACTTCATCCCAAGAATTGGACTCTTAATGTCACCATTTTTTCTTTGCGCTTTGCATTTTTTTTTCACACCTGCGTATTTGAGGATAGCTGCATGATCTTTCCTGGAGGCGTGGGTTCAAATCCCACCCCATGACAGCCAAGTGTTTGCTCTTACGCGTCACGGATTGGGATTCCAGCGGGGGTCTGTGTGAGGAGCGGCAAAGTTGCTCTGTTCTGCGCAAGTGCAGACTTGCAGATGTTGACAAGTGCCTCAATTTTATGCTTAACGCTTACCATGATGTCTAGTATCACCACGAAGCGCCAAAGCATACTGCCACATGAGAGTCAGGATGGCCGAGCGGTCTAAGGCGCTGCGTTCAGGTTGCAGTCTCCTCTGGAGGTGTGGGTTCGAATCCCACTTCTGACAGGCTAGCTCCCGAAGTCAACTTTGAAAGCAGTTTGAGGAACAAGAAACCCTCCATCAGAAAGGGGAAAAAAACACCACGCCAATCCCTTTTCTTCCTGCTTCATAGGCCACTGGTCTGGTTAAACCACGGGGTGTGAGTTTCATTCTCACTGGTGCCTAACTTCTAGGCTGATGCTCAAAAGGAACATTGGAACCCCGTTAGCCAGTAGAACATAATATGCTTGTTCTCGGGGAGAGAAGCTAATTAACCTTGCAGATAAGATTCCTTTGAATGGTCAATTGATGTTGCTGCAAGCTTTGGAAACCACTCAGGTTTCTTTTTCAGGGTTCTGATAGGATATATCTGAAGAAACATTTATACACATACTAGGCTGATGTCAAAATCCTGCTTCTAAACCAGCAACTTGAAGAAAGGTAGAAAAAGTCCTTCAAGCTTTCCTCCGTTCAACCTTTGAATGCGAAATACTCAATCAGATCGTGGAAGATCACCACCAGTAAGTGACAAACTGATCCAGTCTTTATACTTCATCCCAAGAATTGGACTCTTAATGTCACCATTTTTTCTTTGCGCTTTGCATTTTTTTTTCACACCTGCGTATTTGAGGATAGCTGCATGATCTTTCCTGGAGGCGTGGGTTCAAATCCCACCCCATGACAGCCAAGTGTTTGCTCTTACGCGTCACGGATTGGGATTCCAGCGGGGGTCTGTGTGAGGAGCGGCAAAGTTGCTCTGTTCTGCGCAAGTGCAGACTTGCAGATGTTGACAAGTGCCTCAATTTTATGCTTAACGCTTACCATGATGTCTAGTATCACCACGAAGCGCCAAAGCATACTGCCACATGAGAGTCAGGATGGCCGAGCGGTCTAAGGCGCTGCGTTCAGGTCGCAGTCTCCTCTGGAGGCGTGGGTTCGAATCCCACTTCTGACAGGCTAGCTTTTCCTTAAATATTAAGCAAGGCCATTTTTCTCAGGGCTCCCGAAGTCAACTTTGAAAGCAGTTTGAGGAACAAGAAACCCTCCATCAGAAAGGGGAAAAAAACACCACGCCAATCCCTTTTCTTCCTGCTTCATAGGCCACTGGTCTGGTTAAACCACGGGGTGTGAGTTTCATTCTCACTGGTGCCTAACTTCTAGGCTGATGCTCAAAAGGAACATTGGAACCCCGTTAGCCAGTAGAACATAATATGCTTGTTCTCGGGGAGAGAAGCTAATTAACCTTGCAGATAAGATTCCTTTGAATGGTCAATTGATGTTGCTGCAAGCTTTGGAAACCACTCAGGTTTCTTTTTCAGGGTTCTGATAGGATATATCTGAAGAAACATTTATACACATACTAGGCTGATGTCAAAATCCTGCTTCTAAACCAGCAACTTGAAGAAAGGTAGAAAAAGTCCTTCAAGCTTTCCTCCGTTCAACCTTTGAATGCGAAATACTCAATCAGATCGTGGAAGATCACCACCAGTAAGTGACAAACTGATCCAGTCTTTATACTTCATCCCAAGAATTGGACTCTTAATGTCACCATTTTTTCTTTGCGCTTTGCATTTTTTTTTCACACCTGCGTATTTGAGGATAGCTGCATGATCTTTCCTGGAGGCGTGGGTTCAAATCCCACCCCATGACAGCCAAGTGTTTGCTCTTACGCGTCACGGATTGGGATTCCAGCGGGGGTCTGTGTGAGGAGCGGCAAAGTTGCTCTGTTCTGCGCAAGTACAGACTTGCAGATGTTGACAAGTGCCTCAATTTTATGCTTAACGCTTACCATGATGTCTAGTATCACCACGAAGCGCCAAAGCATACTGCCACATGAGAGTCAGGATGGCCGAGCGGTCTAAGGCGCTGCGTTCAGGTCGCAGTCTCCTCTGGAGGCGTGGGTTCGAATCCCACTTCTGACAGGCTAGCTTTTCCTTAAATATTAAGCAAGGCCATTTTTCTCAGGGCTCCCGAAGTCAACTTTGAAAGCAGTTTGAGGAACAAGAAACCCTCCATCAGAAAGGGGAAAAAAACACCACGCCAATCCCTTTTCTTCCTGCTTCATAGGCCACTGGTCTGGTTAAACCACAGGGTGTGAGTTTCATTCTCACTGGTGCCTAACTTCTAGGCTGATGCTCAAAAGGAACATTGGAACCCCGTTAGCCAGTAGAACATAATATGCTTGTTCTCGGGGAGAGAAGCTAATTAACCTTGCAGATAAGATTCCTTTGAATGGTCAATTGATGTTGCTGCAAGCTTTGGAAACCACTCAGGTTTCTTTTTCAGGGTTCTGATAGGATATATCTGAAGAAACATTTATACACATACTAGGCTGATGTCAAAATCCTGCTTCTAAACCAGCAACTTGAAGAAAGGTAGAAAAAGTCCTTCAAGCTTTCCTCCGTTCAACCTTTGAATGCGAAATACTCAATCAGATCGTGGAAGATCACCACCAGTAAGTGACAAACTGATCCAGTCTTTATACTTCATCCCAAGAATTGGACTCTTAATGTCACCATTTTTTCTTTGCGCTTTGCATTTTTTTTTCACACCTGCGTATTTGAGGATAGCTGCATGATCTTTCCTGGAGGCGTGGGTTCAAATCCCACCCCATGACAGCCAAGTGTTTGCTCTTACGCGTCACGGATTGGGATTCCAGCGGGGGTCTGTGTGAGGAGCGGCAAAGTTGCTCTGTTCTGCGCAAGTACAGACTTGCAGATGTTGACAAGTGCCTCAATTTTATGCTTAACGCTTACCATGATGTCTAGTATCACCACGAAGCGCCAAAGCATACTGCCACATGAGAGTCAGGATGGCCGAGCGGTCTAAGGCGCTGCGTTCAGGTCGCAGTCTCCTCTGGAGGCGTGGGTTCGAATCCCACTTCTGACAGGCTAGCTTTTCCTTAAATATTAAGCAAGGCCATTTTTCTCAGGGCTCCCGAAGTCAACTTTGAAAGCAGTTTGAGGAACAAGAAACCCTCCATCAGAAAGGGGAAAAAAACACCACGCCAATCCCTTTTCTTCCTGCTTCATAGGCCACTGGTCTGGTTAAACCACGGGGTGTGAGTTTCATTCTCACTGGTGCCTAACTTCTAGGCTGATGCTCAAAAGGAACATTGGAACCCCGTTAGCCAGTAGAACATAATATGCTTGTTCTCGGGGAGAGAAGCTAATTAACCTTGCAGATAAGATTCCTTTGAATGGTCAATTGATGTTGCTGCAAGCTTTGGAAACCACTCAGGTTTCTTTTTCAGGGTTCTGATAGGATATATCTGAAGAAACATTTATACACATACTAGGCTGATGTCAAAATCCTGCTTCTAAACCAGCAACTTGAAGAAAGGTAGAAAAAGTCCTTCAAGCTTTCCTCCGTTCAACCTTTGAATGCGAAATACTCAATCAGATCGTGGAAGATCACCACCAGTAAGTGACAAACTGATCCAGTCTTTATACTTCATCCCAAGAATTGGACTCTTAATGTCACCATTTTTTCTTTGCGCTTTGCATTTTTTTTTCACACCTGCGTATTTGAGGATAGCTGCATGATCTTTCCTGGAGGCGTGGGTTCAAATCCCACCCCATGACAGCCAAGTGTTTGCTCTTACGCGTCACGGATTGGGATTCCAGCGGGGGTCTGTGTGAGGAGCGGCAAAGTTGCTCTGTTCTGCGCAAGTACAGACTTGCAGATGTTGACAAGTGCCTCAATTTTATGCTTAACGCTTACCATGATGTCTAGTATCACCACGAAGCGCCAAAGCATACTGCCACATGAGAGTCAGGATGGCCGAGCGGTCTAAGGCGCTGCGTTCAGGTCGCAGTCTCCTCTGGAGGCGTGGGTTCGAATCCCACTTCTGACAGGCTAGCTTTTCCTTAAATATTAAGCAAGGCCATTTTTCTCAGGGCTCCCGAAGTCAACTTTGAAAGCAGTTTGAGGAACAAGAAACCCTCCATCAGAAAGGGGAAAAAAACACCACGCCAATCCCTTTTCTTCCTGCTTCATAGGCCACTGGTCTGGTTAAACCACAGGGTGTGAGTTTCATTCTCACTGGTGCCTAACTTCTAGGCTGATGCTCAAAAGGAACATTGGAACCCCGTTAGCCAGTAGAACATAATATGCTTGTTCTCGGGGAGAGAAGCTAATTAACCTTGCAGATAAGATTCCTTTGAATGGTCAATTGATGTTGCTGCAAGCTTTGGAAACCACTCAGGTTTCTTTTTCAGGGTTCTGATAGGATATATCTGAAGAAACATTTATACACATACTAGGCTGATGTCAAAATCCTGCTTCTAAACCAGCAACTTGAAGAAAGGTAGAAAAAGTCCTTCAAGCTTTCCTCCGTTCAACCTTTGAATGCGAAATACTCAATCAGATCGTGGAAGATCACCACCAGTAAGTGACAAACTGATCCAGTCTTTATACTTCATCCCAAGAATTGGACTCTTAATGTCACCATTTTTTCTTTGCGCTTTGCATTTTTTTTTCACACCTGCGTATTTGAGGATAGCTGCATGATCTTTCCTGGAGGCGTGGGTTCAAATCCCACCCCATGACAGCCAAGTGTTTGCTCTTACGCGTCACGGATTGGGATTCCAGCGGGGGTCTGTGTGAGGAGCGGCAAAGTTGCTCTGTTCTGCGCAAGTGCAGACTTGCAGATGTTGACAAGTGCCTCAATTTTATGCTTAACGCTTACCATGATGTCTAGTATCACCACGAAGCGCCAAAGCATACTGCCACATGAGAGTCAGGATGGCCGAGCGGTCTAAGGCGCTGCGTTCAGGTTGCAGTCTCCTCTGGAGGCGTGGGTTCGAATCCCACTTCTGACAGGCTAGCTCCCGAAGTCAACTTTGAAAGCAGTTTGAGGAACAAGAAACCCTCCATCAGAAAGGGGAAAAAAACACCACGCCAATCCCTTTTCTTCCTGCTTCATAGGCCACTGGTCTGGTTAAACCACGGGGTGTGAGTTTCATTCTCACTGGTGCCTAACTTCTAGGCTGATGCTCAAAAGGAACATTGGAACCCCGTTAGCCAGTAGAACATAATATGCTTGTTCTCGGGGAGAGAAGCTAATTAACCTTGCAGATAAGATTCCTTTGAATGGTCAATTGATGTTGCTGCAAGCTTTGGAAACCACTCAGGTTTCTTTTTCAGGGTTCTGATAGGATATATCTGAAGAAACATTTATACACATACTAGGCTGATGTCAAAATCCTGCTTCTAAACCAGCAACTTGAAGAAAGGTAGAAAAAGTCCTTCAAGCTTTCCTCCGTTCAACCTTTGAATGCGAAATACTCAATCAGATCGTGGAAGATCACCACCAGTAAGTGACAAACTGATCCAGTCTTTATACTTCATCCCAAGAATTGGACTCTTAATGTCACCATTTTTTCTTTGCGCTTTGCATTTTTTTTTCACACCTGCGTATTTGAGGATAGCTGCATGATCTTTCCTGGAGGCGTGGGTTCAAATCCCACCCCATGACAGCCAAGTGTTTGCTCTTACGCGTCACGGATTGGGATTCCAGCGGGGGTCTGTGTGAGGAGCGGCAAAGTTGCTCTGTTCTGCGCAAGTGCAGACTTGCAGATGTTGACAAGTGCCTCAATTTTATGCTTAACGCTTACCATGATGTCTAGTATCACCACGAAGCGCCAAAGCATACTGCCACATGAGAGTCAGGATGGCCGAGCGGTCTAAGGCGCTGCGTTCAGGTCGCAGTCTCCTCTGGAGGCGTGGGTTCTGACAGGCTAGCTTTTCCTTAAATATTAAGCAAGGCCATTTTTCTCAGGGCTCCCGAAGTCAACTTTGAAAGCAGTTTGAGGAACAAGAAACCCTCCATCAGAAAGGGGAAAAAAACACCACGCCAATCCCTTTTCTTCCTGCTTCATAGGCCACTGGTCTGGTTAAACCACGGGGTGTGAGTTTCATTCTCACTGGTGCCTAACTTCTAGGCTGATGCTCAAAAGGAACATTGGAACCCCGTTAGCCAGTAGAACATAATATGCTTGTTCTCGGGGAGAGAAGCTAATTAACCTTGCAGATAAGATTCCTTTGAATGGTCAATTGATGTTGCTGCAAGCTTTGGAAACCACTCAGGTTTCTTTTTCAGGGTTCTGATAGGATATATCTGAAGAAACATTTATACACATACTAGGCTGATGTCAAAATCCTGCTTCTAAACCAGCAACTTGAAGAAAGGTAGAAAAAGTCCTTCAAGCTTTCCTCCGTTCAACCTTTGAATGCGAAATACTCAATCAGATCGTGGAAGATCACCACCAGTAAGTGACAAACTGATCCAGTCTTTATACTTCATCCCAAGAATTGGACTCTTAATGTCACCATTTTTTCTTTGCGCTTTGCATTTTTTTTTCACACCTGCGTATTTGAGGATAGCTGCATGATCTTTCCTGGAGGCGTGGGTTCAAATCCCACCCCATGACAGCCAAGTGTTTGCTCTTACGCGTCACGGATTGGGATTCCAGCGGGGGTCTGTGTGAGGAGCGGCAAAGTTGCTCTGTTCTGCGCAAGTACAGACTTGCAGATGTTGACAAGTGCCTCAATTTTATGCTTAACGCTTACCATGATGTCTAGTATCACCACGAAGCGCCAAAGCATACTGCCACATGAGAGTCAGGATGGCCGAGCGGTCTAAGGCGCTGCGTTCAGGTCGCAGTCTCCTCTGGAGGCGTGGGTTCGAATCCCACTTCTGACAGGCTAGCTTTTCCTTAAATATTAAGCAAGGCCATTTTTCTCAGGGCTCCCGAAGTCAACTTTGAAAGCAGTTTGAGGAACAAGAAACCCTCCATCAGAAAGGGGAAAAAAACACCACGCCAATCCCTTTTCTTCCTGCTTCATAGGCCACTGGTCTGGTTAAACCACGGGGTGTGAGTTTCATTCTCACTGGTGCCTAACTTCTAGGCTGATGCTCAAAAGGAACATTGGAACCCCGTTAGCCAGTAGAACATAATATGCTTGTTCTCGGGGAGAGAAGCTAATTAACCTTGCAGATAAGATTCCTTTGAATGGTCAATTGATGTTGCTGCAAGCTTTGGAAACCACTCAGGTTTCTTTTTCAGGGTTCTGATAGGATATATCTGAAGAAACATTTATACACATACTAGGCTGATGTCAAAATCCTGCTTCTAAACCAGCAACTTGAAGAAAGGTAGAAAAAGTCCTTCAAGCTTTCCTCCGTTCAACCTTTGAATGCGAAATACTCAATCAGATCGTGGAAGATCACCACCAGTAAGTGACAAACTGATCCAGTCTTTATACTTCATCCCAAGAATTGGACTCTTAATGTCACCATTTTTTCTTTGCGCTTTGCATTTTTTTTTCACACCTGCGTATTTGAGGATAGCTGCATGATCTTTCCTGGAGGCGTGGGTTCAAATCCCACCCCATGACAGCCAAGTGTTTGCTCTTACGCGTCACGGATTGGGATTCCAGCGGGGGTCTGTGTGAGGAGCGGCAAAGTTGCTCTGTTCTGCGCAAGTACAGACTTGCAGATGTTGACAAGTGCCTCAATTTTATGCTTAACGCTTACCATGATGTCTAGTATCACCACGAAGCGCCAAAGCATACTGCCACATGAGAGTCAGGATGGCCGAGCGGTCCAAGGCGCTGCGTTCAGGTCGCAGTCTCCTCTGGAGGCGTGGGTTCGAATCCCACTTCTGACAGGCTAGCTTTTCCTTAAATATTAAGCAAGGCCATTTTTCTCAGGGCTCCCGAAGTCAACTTTGAAAGCAGTTTGAGGAACAAGAAACCCTCCATCAGAAAGGGGAAAAAAACACCACGCCAATCCCTTTTCTTCCTGCTTCATAGGCCACTGGTCTGGTTAAACCACGGGGTGTGAGTTTCATTCTCACTGGTGCCTAACTTCTAGGCTGATGCTCAAAAGGAACATTGGAACCCCGTTAGCCAGTAGAACATAATATGCTTGTTCTCGGGGAGAGAAGCTAATTAACCTTGCAGATAAGATTCCTTTGAATGGTCAATTGATGTTGCTGCAAGCTTTGGAAACCACTCAGGTTTCTTTTTCAGGGTTCTGATAGGATATATCTGAAGAAACATTTATACACATACTAGGCTGATGTCAAAATCCTGCTTCTAAACCAGCAACTTGAAGAAAGGTAGAAAAAGTCCTTCAAGCTTTCCTCCGTTCAACCTTTGAATGCGAAATACTCAATCAGATCGTGGAAGATCACCACCAGTAAGTGACAAACTGATCCAGTCTTTATACTTCATCCCAAGAATTGGACTCTTAATGTCACCATTTTTTCTTTGCGCTTTGCACTTTTTTTTCACACCTGCGTATTTGAGGATAGCTGCATGATCTTTCCTGGAGGCGTGGGTTCAAATCCCACCCCATGACAGCCAAGTGTTTGCTCTTACGCGTCACGGATTGGGATTCCAGCGGGGGTCTGTGTGAGGAGCGGCAAAGTTGCTCTGTTCTGCGCAAGTACAGACTTGCAGATGTTGACAAGTGCCTCAATTTTATGCTTAACGCTTACCATGATGTCTAGTATCACCACGAAGCGCCAAAGCATACTGCCACATGAGAGTCAGGATGGCCGAGCGGTCTAAGGCGCTGCGTTCAGGTCGCAGTCTCCTCTGGAGGCGTGGGTTCGAATCCCACTTCTGACAGGCTAGCTTTTCCTTAAATATTAAGCAAGGCCATTTTTCTCAGGGCTCCCGAAGTCAACTTTGAAAGCAGTTTGAGGAACAAGAAACCCTCCATCAGAAAGGGGAAAAAAACACCACGCCAATCCCTTTTCTTCCTGCTTCATAGGCCACTGGTCTGGTTAAACCACGGGGTGTGAGTTTCATTCTCACTGGTGCCTAACTTCTAGGCTGATGCTCAAAAGGAACATTGGAACCCCGTTAGCCAGTAGAACATAATATGCTTGTTCTCGGGGAGAGAAGCTAATTAACCTTGCAGATAAGATTCCTTTGAATGGTCAATTGATGTTGCTGCAAGCTTTGGAAACCACTCAGGTTTCTTTTTCAGGGTTCTGATAGGATATATCTGAAGAAACATTTATACACATACTAGGCTGATGTCAAAATCCTGCTTCTAAACCAGCAACTTGAAGAAAGGTAGAAAAAGTCCTTCAAGCTTTCCTCCGTTCAACCTTTGAATGCGAAATACTCAATCAGATCGTGGAAGATCACCACCAGTAAGTGACAAACTGATCCAGTCTTTATACTTCATCCCAAGAATTGGACTCTTAATGTCACCATTTTTTCTTTGCGCTTTGCATTTTTTTTTCACACCTGCGTATTTGAGGATAGCTGCATGATCTTTCCTGGAGGCGTGGGTTCAAATCCCACCCCATGACAGCCAAGTGTTTGCTCTTACGCGTCACGGATTGGGATTCCAGCGGGGGTCTGTGTGAGGAGCGGCAAAGTTGCTCTGTTCTGCGCAAGTGCAGACTTGCAGATGTTGACAAGTGCCTCAATTTTATGCTTAACGCTTACCATGATGTCTAGTATCACCACGAAGCGCCAAAGCATACTGCCACATGAGAGTCAGGATGGCCGAGCGGTCTAAGGCGCTGCGTTCAGGTTGCAGTCTCCTCTGGAGGCGTGGGTTCGAATCCCACTTCTGACAGGCTAGCTCCCGAAGTCAACTTTGAAAGCAGTTTGAGGAACAAGAAACCCTCCATCAGAAAGGGGAAAAAAACACCACGCCAATCCCTTTTCTTCCTGCTTCATAGGCCACTGGTCTGGTTAAACCACGGGGTGTGAGTTTCATTCTCACTGGTGCCTAACTTCTAGGCTGATGCTCAAAAGGAACATTGGAACCCCGTTAGCCAGTAGAACATAATATGCTTGTTCTCGGGGAGAGAAGCTAATTAACCTTGCAGATAAGATTCCTTTGAATGGTCAATTGATGTTGCTGCAAGCTTTGGAAACCACTCAGGTTTCTTTTTCAGGGTTCTGATAGGATATATCTGAAGAAACATTTATACACATACTAGGCTGATGTCAAAATCCTGCTTCTAAACCAGCAACTTGAAGAAAGGTAGAAAAAGTCCTTCAAGCTTTCCTCCGTTCAACCTTTGAATGCGAAATACTCAATCAGATCGTGGAAGATCACCACCAGTAAGTGACAAACTGATCCAGTCTTTATACTTCATCCCAAGAATTGGACTCTTAATGTCACCATTTTTTCTTTGCGCTTTGCATTTTTTTTTCACACCTGCGTATTTGAGGATAGCTGCATGATCTTTCCTGGAGGCGTGGGTTCAAATCCCACCCCATGACAGCCAAGTGTTTGCTCTTACGCGTCACGGATTGGGATTCCAGCGGGGGTCTGTGTGAGGAGCGGCAAAGTTGCTCTGTTCTGCGCAAGTGCAGACTTGCAGATGTTGACAAGTGCCTCAATTTTATGCTTAACGCTTACCATGATGTCTAGTATCACCACGAAGCGCCAAAGCATACTGCCACATGAGAGTCAGGATGGCCGAGCGGTCTAAGGCGCTGCGTTCAGGTCGCAGTCTCCTCTGGAGGCGTGGGTTCTGACAGGCTAGCTTTTCCTTAAATATTAAGCAAGGTCATTTTTCTCAGGGCTCCCGAAGTCAACTTTGAAAGCAGTTTGAGGAACAAGAAACCCTCCATCAGAAAGGGGAAAAAAACACCACGCCAATCCCTTTTCTTCCTGCTTCATAGGCCACTGGTCTGGTTAAACCACGGGGTGTGAGTTTCATTCTCACTGGTGCCTAACTTCTAGGCTGATGCTCAAAAGGAACATTGGAACCCCGTTAGCCAGTAGAACATAATATGCTTGTTCTCGGGGAGAGAAGCTAATTAACCTTGCAGATAAGATTCCTTTGAATGGTCAATTGATGTTGCTGCAAGCTTTGGAAACCACTCAGGTTTCTTTTTCAGGGTTCTGATAGGATATATCTGAAGAAACATTTATACACATACTAGGCTGATGTCAAAATCCTGCTTCTAAACCAGCAACTTGAAGAAAGGTAGAAAAAGTCCTTCAAGCTTTCCTCCGTTCAACCTTTGAATGCGAAATACTCAATCAGATCGTGGAAGATCACCACCAGTAAGTGACAAACTGATCCAGTCTTTATACTTCATCCCAAGAATTGGACTCTTAATGTCACCATTTTTTCTTTGCGCTTTGCATTTTTTTTTCACACCTGCGTATTTGAGGATAGCTGCATGATCTTTCCTGGAGGCGTGGGTTCAAATCCCACCCCATGACAGCCAAGTGTTTGCTCTTACGCGTCACGGATTGGGATTCCAGCGGGGGTCTGTGTGAGGAGCGGCAAAGTTGCTCTGTTCTGCGCAAGTACAGACTTGCAGATGTTGACAAGTGCCTCAATTTTATGCTTAACGCTTACCATGATGTCTAGTATCACCACGAAGCGCCAAAGCATACTGCCACATGAGAGTCAGGATGGCCGAGCGGTCTAAGGCGCTGCGTTCAGGTCGCAGTCTCCTCTGGAGGCGTGGGTTCGAATCCCACTTCTGACAGGCTAGCTTTTCCTTAAATATTAAGCAAGGCCATTTTTCTCAGGGCTCCCGAAGTCAACTTTGAAAGCAGTTTGAGGAACAAGAAACCCTCCATCAGAAAGGGGAAAAAAACACCACGCCAATCCCTTTTCTTCCTGCTTCATAGGCCACTGGTCTGGTTAAACCACAGGGTGTGAGTTTCATTCTCACTGGTGCCTAACTTCTAGGCTGATGCTCAAAAGGAACATTGGAACCCCGTTAGCCAGTAGAACATAATATGCTTGTTCTCGGGGAGAGAAGCTAATTAACCTTGCAGATAAGATTCCTTTGAATGGTCAATTGATGTTGCTGCAAGCTTTGGAAACCACTCAGGTTTCTTTTTCAGGGTTCTGATAGGATATATCTGAAGAAACATTTATACACATACTAGGCTGATGTCAAAATCCTGCTTCTAAACCAGCAACTTGAAGAAAGGTAGAAAAAGTCCTTCAAGCTTTCCTCCGTTCAACCTTTGAATGCGAAATACTCAATCAGATCGTGGAAGATCACCACCAGTAAGTGACAAACTGATCCAGTCTTTATACTTCATCCCAAGAATTGGACTCTTAATGTCACCATTTTTTCTTTGCGCTTTGCATTTTTTTTTCACACCTGCGTATTTGAGGATAGCTGCATGATCTTTCCTGGAGGCGTGGGTTCAAATCCCACCCCATGACAGCCAAGTGTTTGCTCTTACGCGTCACGGATTGGGATTCCAGCGGGGGTCTGTGTGAGGAGCGGCAAAGTTGCTCTGTTCTGCGCAAGTGCAGACTTGCAGATGTTGACAAGTGCCTCAATTTTATGCTTAACGCTTACCATGATGTCTAGTATCACCACGAAGCGCCAAAGCATACTGCCACATGAGAGTCAGGATGGCCGAGCGGTCTAAGGCGCTGCGTTCAGGTCGCAGTCTCCTCTGGAGGCGTGGGTTCGAATCCCACTTCTGACAGGCTAGCTTTTCCTTAAATATTAAGCAAGGCCATTTTTCTCAGGGCTCGAAGTCCCCCCGAAGTCAACTTTGAAAGCAGTTTGAGGAACAAGAAACCCTCCATCAGAAAGGAGGCTAGCTTTTCCTTAAATATTAAGCAAGGCCATTTTTCTCAGGGCTCCCGAAGTCAACTTTGAAAGCAGTTTGAGGAACAAGAAACCCTCCATCAGAAAGGAGGCTAGCTTTTCCTTAAATATTAAGCAAGGCCATTTTTCTCAGGGCTCCCGAAGTCAACTTTGAAAGCAGTTTGAGGAACAAGAAACCCTCCATCAGAAAGGGGAAAAAAACACCACGCCAATCCCTTTTCTTCCTGCTTCATAGGCCACTGGTCTGGTTAAACCACGGGGTGTGAGTTTCATTCTCACTGGTGCCTAACTTCTAGGCTGATGCTCAAAAGGAACATTGGAACCCCGTTAGCCAGTAGAACATAATATGCTTGTTCTCGGGGAGAGAAGCTAATTAACCTTGCAGATAAGATTCCTTTGAATGGTCAATTGATGTTGCTGCAAGCTTTGGAAACCACTCAGGTTTCTTTTTCAGGGTTCTGATAGGATATATCTGAAGAAACATTTATACACATACTAGGCTGATGTCAAAATCCTGCTTCTAAACCAGCAACTTGAAGAAAGGTAGAAAAAGTCCTTCAAGCTTTCCTCCGTTCAACCTTTGAATGCGAAATACTCAATCAGATCGTGGAAGATCACCACCAGTAAGTGACAAACTGATCCAGTCTTTATACTTCATCCCAAGAATTGGACTCTTAATGTCACCATTTTTTCTTTGCGCTTTGCATTTTTTTTTCACACCTGCGTATTTGAGGATAGCTGCATGATCTTTCCTGGAGGCGTGGGTTCAAATCCCACCCCATGACAGCCAAGTGTTTGCTCTTAGTGCGCAAGTGCAGACTTGCAGATGTTGACAAGTGCCTCAATTTTATGCTTAACGCTTACCATAATGTCTAGTATCACCACGAAGCGCCAAAGCATACTGCCACATGAGAGTCAGGATGGCCGAGCGGTCTAAGGCGCTGCGTTCAGGTCGCAGTCTCCTCTGGAGGCGTGGGTTCGAATCCCACTTCTGACAGGCTAGCTTTTCCTTAAATATTAAGCAAGGCCATTTTTCTCAGGGCTCGAAGTCCCCCCGAAGTCAACTTTGAAAGCAGTTTGAGGAACAAGAAACCCTCCATCAGAAAGGAGGCTAGCTTTTCCTTAAATATTAAGCAAGGCCATTTTTCTCAGGGCTCCCGAAGTCAACTTTGAAAGCAGTTTGAGGAACAAGAAACCCTCCATCAGAAAGGAGGCTAGCTTTTCCTTAAATATTAAGCAAGGCCATTTTTCTCAGGGCTCCCGAAGTCAACTTTGAAAGCAGTTTGAGGAACAAGAAACCCTCCATCAGAAAGGGGAAAAAAACACCACGCCAATCCCTTTTCTTCCTGCTTCATAGGCCACTGGTCTGGTTAAACCACGGGGTGTGAGTTTCATTCTCACTGGTGCCTAACTTCTAGGCTGATGCTCAAAAGGAACATTGGAACCCCGTTAGCCAGTAGAACATAATATGCTTGTTCTCGGGGAGAGAAGCTAATTAACCTTGCAGATAAGATTCCTTTGAATGGTCAATTGATGTTGCTGCAAGCTTTGGAAACCACTCAGGTTTCTTTTTCAGGGTTCTGATAGGATATATCTGAAGAAACATTTATACACATACTAGGCTGATGTCAAAATCCTGCTTCTAAACCAGCAACTTGAAGAAAGGTAGAAAAAGTCCTTCAAGCTTTCCTCCGTTCAACCTTTGAATGCGAAATACTCAATCAGATCGTGGAAGATCACCACCAGTAAGTGACAAACTGATCCAGTCTTTATACTTCATCCCAAGAATTGGACTCTTAATGTCACCATTTTTTCTTTGCGCTTTGCATTTTTTTTTCACACCTGCGTATTTGAGGATAGCTGCATGATCTTTCCTGGAGGCGTGGGTTCAAATCCCACCCCATGACAGCCAAGTGTTTGCTCTTAGTGCGCAAGTGCAGACTTGCAGATGTTGACAAGTGCCTCAATTTTATGCTTAACGCTTACCATAATGTCTAGTATCACCACGAAGCGCCAAAGCATACTGCCACATGAGAGTCAGGATGGCCGAGCGGTCTAAGGCGCTGCGTTCAGGTCGCAGTCTCCTCTGGAGGCGTGGGTTCGAATCCCACTTCTGACAGGCTAGCTTTTCCTTAAATATTAAGCAAGGCCATTTTTCTCAGGGCTCGAAGTCCCCCCGAAGTCAACTTTGAAAGCAGTTTGAGGAACAAGAAACCCTCCATCAGAAAGGAGGCTAGCTTTTCCTTAAATATTAAGCAAGGCCATTTTTCTCAGGGCTCCCGAAGTCAACTTTGAAAGCAGTTTGAGGAACAAGAAACCCTCCATCAGAAAGGAGGCTAGCTTTTCCTTAAATATTAAGCAAGGCCATTTTTCTCAGGGCTCCCGAAGTCAACTTTGAAAGCAGTTTGAGGAACAAGAAACCCTCCATCAGAAAGGGGAAAAAAACACCACGCCAATCCCTTTTCTTCCTGCTTCATAGGCCACTGGTCTGGTTAAACCACGGGGTGTGAGTTTCATTCTCACTGGTGCCTAACTTCTAGGCTGATGCTCAAAAGGAACATTGGAACCCCGTTAGCCAGTAGAACATAATATGCTTGTTCTCGGGGAGAGAAGCTAATTAACCTTGCAGATAAGATTCCTTTGAATGGTCAATTGATGTTGCTGCAAGCTTTGGAAACCACTCAGGTTTCTTTTTCAGGGTTCTGATAGGATATATCTGAAGAAACATTTATACACATACTAGGCTGATGTCAAAATCCTGCTTCTAAACCAGCAACTTGAAGAAAGGTAGAAAAAGTCCTTCAAGCTTTCCTCCGTTCAACCTTTGAATGCGAAATACTCAATCAGATCGTGGAAGATCACCACCAGTAAGTGACAAACTGATCCAGTCTTTATACTTCATCCCAAGAATTGGACTCTTAATGTCACCATTTTTTCTTTGCGCTTTGCATTTTTTTTTCACACCTGCGTATTTGAGGATAGCTGCATGATCTTTCCTGGAGGCGTGGGTTCAAATCCCACCCCATGACAGCCAAGTGTTTGCTCTTAGTGCGCAAGTGCAGACTTGCAGATGTTGACAAGTGCCTCAATTTTATGCTTAACGCTTACCATAATGTCTAGTATCACCACGAAGCGCCAAAGCATACTGCCACATGAGAGTCAGGATGGCCGAGCGGTCTAAGGCGCTGCGTTCAGGTCGCAGTCTCCTCTGGAGGCGTGGGTTCGAATCCCACTTCTGACAGGCTAGCTTTTCCTTAAATATTAAGCAAGGCCATTTTTCTCAGGGCTCCCGAAGTCAACTTTGAAAGCAGTTTGAGGAACAAGAAACCCTCCATCAGAAAGGGGAAAAAAAACACCACGCCAATCCCTTTTCTTCCTGCTTCATAGGCCTCTGGTCTGGTTAAACCACGGGGTGTGAGTTTCATTCTCACTGGTGCCTAACTTCTAGGCTGATGCTCAAAAGGAACATTGGAACCCCGTTAGCCAGTAGAACATAATATGCTTGTTCTCGGGGAGAGAAGCTAATTAACCTTGCAGATAAGATTCCTTTGAATGGTCAATTGATGTTGCTGCAAGCTTTGGAAACCACTCAGGTTTCTTTTTCAGGGTTCTGATAGGATATATCTGAAGAAACATTTATACACATACTAGGCTGATGTCAAAATCCTGCTTCTAAACCAGCAACTTGAAGAAAGGTAGAAAAAGTCCTTCAAGCTTTCCTCCGTTCAACCTTTGAATGCGAAATACTCAATCAGATCGTGGAAGATCACCACCAGTAAGTGACAAACTGTTCCAGTCTTTATACTTCATCCCAAGAATTGGACTCTTAATGTCACCATTTTTTCTTTGCGCTTTGCATTTTTTTTTCACACCTGCGTATTTGAGGATAGCTGCATGATCTTTCCTGGAGGCGTGGGTTCAAATCCCACCCCATGACAGCCAAGTGTTTGCTCTTAGTGCGCAAGTGCAGACTTGCAGATGTTGACAAGTGCCTCAATTTTATGCTTAACGCTTACCATAATGTCTAGTATCACCACGAAGCGCCAAAGCATACTGCCACATGAGAGTCAGGATGGCCGAGCGGTCTAAGGCGCTGCGTTCAGGTCGCAGTCTCCTCTGGAGGCGTGGGTTCGAATCCCACTTCTGACAGGCTAGCTTTTCCTTAAATATTAAGCAAGGCCATTTTTCTCAGGGCTCCCGAAGTCAACTTTGAAAGCAGTTTGAGGAACAAGAAACCCTCCATCAGAAAGGGGAAAAAAAACACCACGCCAATCCCTTTTCTTCCTGCTTCATAGGCCTCTGGTCTGGTTAAACCACGGGGTGTGAGTTTCATTCTCACTGGTGCCTAACTTCTAGGCTGATGCTCAAAAGGAACATTGGAACCCCGTTAGCCAGTAGAACATAATATGCTTGTTCTCGGGGAGAGAAGCTAATTAACCTTGCAGATAAGATTCCTTTGAATGGTCAATTGATGTTGCTGCAAGCTTTGGAAACCACTCAGGTTTCTTTTTCAGGGTTCTGATAGGATATATCTGAAGAAACATTTATACACATACTAGGCTGATGTCAAAATCCTGCTTCTAAACCAGCAACTTGAAGAAAGGTAGAAAAAGTCCTTCAAGCTTTCCTCCGTTCAACCTTTGAATGCGAAATACTCAATCAGATCGTGGAAGATCACCACCAGTAAGTGACAAACTGATCCAGTCTTTATACTTCATCCCAAGAATTGGACTCTTAATGTCACCATTTTTTCTTTGCGCTTTGCATTTTTTTTTCACACCTGCGTATTTGAGGATAGCTGCATGATCTTTCCTGGAGGCGTGGGTTCAAATCCCACCCCATGACAGCCAAGTGTTTGCTCTTAGTGCGCAAGTGCAGACTTGCAGATGTTGACAAGTGCCTCAATTTTATGCTTAACGCTTACCATAATGTCTAGTATCACCACGAAGCGCCAAAGCATACTGCCACATGAGAGTCAGGATGGCCGAGCGGTCTAAGGCGCTGCGTTCAGGTCGCAGTCTCCTCTGGAGGCGTGGGTTCGAATCCCACTTCTGACAGGCTAGCTTTTCCTTAAATATTAAGCAAGGCCATTTTTCTCAGGGCTCCCGAAGTCAACTTTGAAAGCAGTTTGAGGAACAAGAAACCCTCCATCAGAAAGGGGAAAAAAAACACCACGCCAATCCCTTTTCTTCCTGCTTCATAGGCCTCTGGTCTGGTTAAACCACGGGGTGTGAGTTTCATTCTCACTGGTGCCTAACTTCTAGGCTGATGCTCAAAAGGAACATTGGAACCCCGTTAGCCAGTAGAACATAATATGCTTGTTCTCGGGGAGAGAAGCTAATTAACCTTGCAGATAAGATTCCTTTGAATGGTCAATTGATGTTGCTGCAAGCTTTGGAAACCACTCAGGTTTCTTTTTCAGGGTTCTGATAGGATATATCTGAAGAAACATTTATACACATACTAGGCTGATGTCAAAATCCTGCTTCTAAACCAGCAACTTGAAGAAAGGTAGAAAAAGTCCTTCAAGCTTTCCTCCGTTCAACCTTTGAATGCGAAATACTCAATCAGATCGTGGAAGATCACCACCAGTAAGTGACAAACTGATCCAGTCTTTATACTTCATCCCAAGAATTGGACTCTTAATGTCACCATTTTTTCTTTGCGCTTTGCATTTTTTTTTCACACCTGCGTATTTGAGGATAGCTGCATGATCTTTCCTGGAGGCGTGGGTTCAAATCCCACCCCATGACAGCCAAGTGTTTGCTCTTAGTGCGCAAGTGCAGACTTGCAGATGTTGACAAGTGCCTCAATTTTATGCTTAACGCTTACCATAATGTCTAGTATCACCACGAAGCGCCAAAGCATACTGCCACATGAGAGTCAGGATGGCCGAGCGGTCTAAGGCGCTGCGTTCAGGTCGCAGTCTCCTCTGGAGGCGTGGGTTCGAATCCCACTTCTGACAGGCTAGCTTTTCCTTAAATATTAAGCAAGGCCATTTTTCTCAGGGCTCCCGAAGTCAACTTTGAAAGCAGTTTGAGGAACAAGAAACCCTCCATCAGAAAGGGGAAAAAAAACACCACGCCAATCCCTTTTCTTCCTGCTTCATAGGCCTCTGGTCTGGTTAAACCACGGGGTGTGAGTTTCATTCTCACTGGTGCCTAACTTCTAGGCTGATGCTCAAAAGGAACATTGGAACCCCGTTAGCCAGTAGAACATAATATGCTTGTTCTCGGGGAGAGAAGCTAATTAACCTTGCAGATAAGATTCCTTTGAATGGTCAATTGATGTTGCTGCAAGCTTTGGAAACCACTCAGGTTTCTTTTTCAGGGTTCTGATAGGATATATCTGAAGAAACATTTATACACATACTAGGCTGATGTCAAAATCCTGCTTCTAAACCAGCAACTTGAAGAAAGGTAGAAAAAGTCCTTCAAGCTTTCCTCCGTTCAACCTTTGAATGCGAAATACTCAATCAGATCGTGGAAGATCACCACCAGTAAGTGACAAACTGATCCAGTCTTTATACTTCATCCCAAGAATTGGACTCTTAATGTCACCATTTTTTCTTTGCGCTTTGCATTTTTTTTCACACTTGCGTATTTGAGGATAGCTGCATGATCTTTCCTGGAGGCGTGGGTTCAAATCCCACCCCATGACAGCCAAGTGTTTGCTCTTACGCGTCACGGATTGGGATTCCAGCGGGGGTCTGTGTGAGGAGCGGCAAAGTTGCTCTGTTCTGCGCAAGTACAGACTTGCAGATGTTGACAAGTGCCTCAATTTTATGCTTAACGCTTACCATGATGTCTAGTATCACCACGAAGCGCCAAAGCATACTGCCACATGAGAGTCAGGATGGCCGAGCGGTCTAAGGCGCTGCGTTCAGGTCGCAGTCTCCTCTGGAGGCGTGGGTTCGAATCCCACTTCTGACAGGCTAGCTTTTCCTTAAATATTAAGCAAGGCCATTTTTCTCAGGGCTCCCGAAGTCAACTTTGAAAGCAGTTTGAGGAACAAGAAACCCTCCATCAGAAAGGGGAAAAAAAACACCACGCCAATCCCTTTTCTTCCTGCTTCATAGGCCTCTGGTCTGGTTAAACCACGGGGTGTGAGTTTCATTCTCACTGGTGCCTAACTTCTAGGCTGATGCTCAAAAGGAACATTGGAACCCCGTTAGCCAGTAGAACATAATATGCTTGTTCTCGGGGAGAGAAGCTAATTAACCTTGCAGATAAGATTCCTTTGAATGGTCAATTGATGTTGCTGCAAGCTTTGGAAACCACTCAGGTTTCTTTTTCAGGGTTCTGATAGGATATATCTGAAGAAACATTTATACACATACTAGGCTGATGTCAAAATCCTGCTTCTAAACCAGCAACTTGAAGAAAGGTAGAAAAAGTCCTTCAAGCTTTCCTCCGTTCAACCTTTGAATGCGAAATACTCAATCAGATCGTGGAAGATCACCACCAGTAAGTGACAAACTGATCCAGTCTTTATACTTCATCCCAAGAATTGGACTCTTAATGTCACCATTTTTTCTTTGCGCTTTGCATTTTTTTTTCACACCTGCGTATTTGAGGATAGCTGCATGATCTTTCCTGGAGGCGTGGGTTCAAATCCCACCCCATGACAGCCAAGTGTTTGCTCTTACGCGTCACGGATTGGGATTCCAGCGGGGGTCTGTGTGAGGAGCGGCAAAGTTGCTCTGTTCTGCGCAAGTACAGACTTGCAGATGTTGACAAGTGCCTCAATTTTATGCTTAACGCTTACCATGATGTCTAGTATCACCACGAAGCGCCAAAGCATACTGCCACATGAGAGTCAGGATGGCCGAGCGGTCTAAGGCGCTGCGTTCAGGTCGCAGTCTCCTCTGGAGGCGTGGGTTCGAATCCCACTTCTGACAGGCTAGCTTTTCCTTAAATATTAAGCAAGGCCATTTTTCTCAGGGCTCCCGAAGTCAACTTTGAAAGCAGTTTGAGGAACAAGAAACCCTCCATCAGAAAGGGGAAAAAAACACCACGCCAATCCCTTTTCTTCCTGCTTCATAGGCCACTGGTCTGGTTAAACCACGGGGTGTGAGTTTCATTCTCACTGGTGCCTAACTTCTAGGCTGATGCTCAAAAGGAACATTGGAACCCCGTTAGCCAGTAGAACATAATATGCTTGTTCTCGGGGAGAGAAGCTAATTAACCTTGCAGATAAGATTCCTTTGAATGGTCAATTGATGTTGCTGCAAGCTTTGGAAACCACTCAGGTTTCTTTTTCAGGGTTCTGATAGGATATATCTGAAGAAACATTTATACACATACTAGGCTGATGTCAAAATCCTGCTTCTAAACCAGCAACTTGAAGAAAGGTAGAAAAAGTCCTTCAAGCTTTCCTCCGTTCAACCTTTGAATGCGAAATACTCAATCAGATCGTGGAAGATCACCACCAGTAAGTGACAAACTGATCCAGTCTTTATACTTCATCCCAAGAATTGGACTCTTAATGTCACCATTTTTTCTTTGCGCTTTGCATTTTTTTTCACACCTGCGTATTTGAGGATAGCTGCATGATCTTTCCTGGAGGCGTGGGTTCAAATCCCACCCCATGACAGCCAAGTGTTTGCTCTTACGCGTCACGGATTGGGATTCCAGCGGGGGTCTGTGTGAGGAGCGGCAAAGTTGCTCTGTTCTGCGCAAGTGCAGACTTGCAGATGTTGACAAGTGCCTCAATTTTATGCTTAACGCTTACCATGATGTCTAGTATCACCACGAAGCGCCAAAGCATACTGCCACATGAGAGTCAGGATGGCCGAGCGGTCTAAGGCGCTGCGTTCAGGTCGCAGTCTCCTCTGGAGGCGTGGGTTCGAATCCCACTTCTGACAGGCTAGCTTTTCCTTAAATATTAAGCAAGGCCATTTTTCTCAGGGCTCCCGAAGTCAACTTTGAAAGCAGTTTGAGGAACAAGAAACCCTCCATCAGAAAGGGGAAAAAAAACACCACGCCAATCCCTTTTCTTCCTGCTTCATAGGCCTCTGGTCTGGTTAAACCACGGGGTGTGAGTTTCATTCTCACTGGTGCCTAACTTCTAGGCTGATGCTCAAAAGGAACATTGGAACCCCGTTAGCCAGTAGAACATAATATGCTTGTTCTCGGGGAGAGAAGCTAATTAACCTTGCAGATAAGATTCCTTTGAATGGTCAATTGATGTTGCTGCAAGCTTTGGAAACCACTCAGGTTTCTTTTTCAGGGTTCTGATAGGATATATCTGAAGAAACATTTATACACATACTAGGCTGATGTCAAAATCCTGCTTCTAAACCAGCAACTTGAAGAAAGGTAGAAAAAGTCCTTCAAGCTTTCCTCCGTTCAACCTTTGAATGCGAAATACTCAATCAGATCGTGGAAGATCACCACCAGTAAGTGACAAACTGATCCAGTCTTTATACTTCATCCCAAGAATTGGACTCTTAATGTCACCATTTTTTCTTTGCGCTTTGCATTTTTTTTTCACACCTGCGTATTTGAGGATAGCTGCATGATCTTTCCTGGAGGCGTGGGTTCAAATCCCACCCCATGACAGCCAAGTGTTTGCTCTTACGCGTCACGGATTGGGATTCCAGCGGGGGTCTGTGTGAGGAGCGGCAAAGTTGCTCTGTTCTGCGCAAGTACAGACTTGCAGATGTTGACAAGTGCCTCAATTTTATGCTTAACGCTTACCATGATGTCTAGTATCACCACGAAGCGCCAAAGCATACTGCCACATGAGAGTCAGGATGGCCGAGCGGTCTAAGGCGCTGCGTTCAGGTCGCAGTCTCCTCTGGAGGCGTGGGTTCGAATCCCACTTCTGACAGGCTAGCTTTTCCTTAAATATTAAGCAAGGCCATTTTTCTCAGGGCTCCCGAAGTCAACTTTGAAAGCAGTTTGAGGAACAAGAAACCCTCCATCAGAAAGGGGAAAAAAAACACCACGCCAATCCCTTTTCTTCCTGCTTCATAGGCCTCTGGTCTGGTTAAACCACGGGGTGTGAGTTTCATTCTCACTGGTGCCTAACTTCTAGGCTGATGCTCAAAAGGAACATTGGAACCCCGTTAGCCAGTAGAACATAATATGCTTGTTCTCGGGGAGAGAAGCTAATTAACCTTGCAGATAAGATTCCTTTGAATGGTCAATTGATGTTGCTGCAAGCTTTGGAAACCACTCAGGTTTCTTTTTCAGGGTTCTGATAGGATATATCTGAAGAAACATTTATACACATACTAGGCTGATGTCAAAATCCTGCTTCTAAACCAGCAACTTGAAGAAAGGTAGAAAAAGTCCTTCAAGCTTTCCTCCGTTCAACCTTTGAATGCGAAATACTCAATCAGATCGTGGAAGATCACCACCAGTAAGTGACAAACTGATCCAGTCTTTATACTTCATCCCAAGAATTGGACTCTTAATGTCACCATTTTTTCTTTGCGCTTTGCATTTTTTTTTCACACCTGCGTATTTGAGGATAGCTGCATGATCTTTCCTGGAGGCGTGGGTTCAAATCCCACCCCATGACAGCCAAGTGTTTGCTCTTACGCGTCACGGATTGGGATTCCAGCGGGGGTCTGTGTGAGGAGCGGCAAAGTTGCTCTGTTCTGCGCAAGTACAGACTTGCAGATGTTGACAAGTGCCTCAATTTTATGCTTAACGCTTACCATGATGTCTAGTATCACCACGAAGCGCCAAAGCATACTGCCACATGAGAGTCAGGATGGCCGAGCGGTCTAAGGCGCTGCGTTCAGGTCGCAGTCTCCTCTGGAGGCGTGGGTTCGAATCCCACTTCTGACAGGCTAGCTTTTCCTTAAATATTAAGCAAGGCCATTTTTCTCAGGGCTCCCGAAGTCAACTTTGAAAGCAGTTTGAGGAACAAGAAACCCTCCATCAGAAAGGGGAAAAAAACACCACGCCAATCCCTTTTCTTCCTGCTTCATAGGCCACTGGTCTGGTTAAACCACGGGGTGTGAGTTTCATTCTCACTGGTGCCTAACTTCTAGGCTGATGCTCAAAAGGAACATTGGAACCCCGTTAGCCAGTAGAACATAATATGCTTGTTCTCGGGGAGAGAAGCTAATTAACCTTGCAGATAAGATTCCTTTGAATGGTCAATTGATGTTGCTGCAAGCTTTGGAAACCACTCAGGTTTCTTTTTCAGGGTTCTGATAGGATATATCTGAAGAAACATTTATACACATACTAGGCTGATGTCAAAATCCTGCTTCTAAACCAGCAACTTGAAGAAAGGTAGAAAAAGTCCTTCAAGCTTTCCTCCGTTCAACCTTTGAATGCGAAATACTCAATCAGATCGTGGAAGATCACCACCAGTAAGTGACAAACTGATCCAGTCTTTATACTTCATCCCAAGAATTGGACTCTTAATGTCACCATTTTTTCTTTGCGCTTTGCATTTTTTTTTCACACCTGCGTATTTGAGGATAGCTGCATGATCTTTCCTGGAGGCGTGGGTTCAAATCCCACCCCATGACAGCCAAGTGTTTGCTCTTACGCGTCACGGATTGGGATTCCAGCGGGGGTCTGTGTGAGGAGCGGCAAAGTTGCTCTGTTCTGCGCAAGTACAGACTTGCAGATGTTGACAAGTGCCTCAATTTTATGCTTAACGCTTACCATGATGTCTAGTATCACCACGAAGCGCCAAAGCATACTGCCACATGAGAGTCAGGATGGCCGAGCGGTCTAAGGCGCTGCGTTCAGGTCGCAGTCTCCTCTGGAGGCGTGGGTTCGAATCCCACTTCTGACAGGCTAGCTTTTCCTTAAATATTAAGCAAGGCCATTTTTCTCAGGGCTCCCGAAGTCAACTTTGAAAGCAGTTTGAGGAACAAGAAACCCTCCATCAGAAAGGGGAAAAAAACACCACGCCAATCCCTTTTCTTCCTGCTTCATAGGCCACTGGTCTGGTTAAACCACGGGGTGTGAGTTTCATTCTCACTGGTGCCTAACTTCTAGGCTGATGCTCAAAAGGAACATTGGAACCCCGTTAGCCAGTAGAACATAATATGCTTGTTCTCGGGGAGAGAAGCTAATTAACCTTGCAGATAAGATTCCTTTGAATGGTCAATTGATGTTGCTGCAAGCTTTGGAAACCACTCAGGTTTCTTTTTCAGGGTTCTGATAGGATATATCTGAAGAAACATTTATACACATACTAGGCTGATGTCAAAATCCTGCTTCTAAACCAGCAACTTGAAGAAAGGTAGAAAAAGTCCTTCAAGCTTTCCTCCGTTCAACCTTTGAATGCGAAATACTCAATCAGATCGTGGAAGATCACCACCAGTAAGTGACAAACTGATCCAGTCTTTATACTTCATCCCAAGAATTGGACTCTTAATGTCACCATTTTTTCTTTGCGCTTTGCATTTTTTTTCACACCTGCGTATTTGAGGATAGCTGCATGATCTTTCCTGGAGGCGTGGGTTCAAATCCCACCCCATGACAGCCAAGTGTTTGCTCTTACGCGTCACGGATTGGGATTCCAGCGGGGGTCTGTGTGAGGAGCGGCAAAGTTGCTCTGTTCTGCGCAAGTACAGACTTGCAGATGTTGACAAGTGCCTCAATTTTATGCTTAACGCTTACCATGATGTCTAGTATCACCACGAAGCGCCAAAGCATACTGCCACATGAGAGTCAGGATGGCCGAGCGGTCTAAGGCGCTGCGTTCAGGTCGCAGTCTCCTCTGGAGGCGTGGGTACGAATCCCACTTCTGACAGGCTAGCTTTTCCTTAAATATTAAGCAAGGCCATTTTTCTCAGGGCTCCCGAAGTCAACTTTGAAAGCAGTTTGAGGAACAAGAAACCCTCCATCAGAAAGGGGAAAAAAACACCACGCCAATCCCTTTTCTTCCTGCTTCATAGGCCACTGGTCTGGTTAAACCACGGGGTGTGAGTTTCATTCTCACTGGTGCCTAACTTCTAGGCTGATGCTCAAAAGGAACATTGGAACCCCGTTAGCCAGTAGAACATAATATGCTTGTTCTCGGGGAGAGAAGCTAATTAACCTTGCAGATAAGATTCCTTTGAATGGTCAATTGATGTTGCTGCAAGCTTTGGAAACCACTCAGGTTTCTTTTTCAGGGTTCTGATAGGATATATCTGAAGAAACATTTATACACATACTAGGCTGATGTCAAAATCCTGCTTCTAAACCAGCAACTTGAAGAAAGGTAGAAAAAGTCCTTCAAGCTTTCCTCCGTTCAACCTTTGAATGCGAAATACTCAATCAGATCGTGGAAGATCACCACCAGTAAGTGACAAACTGATCCAGTCTTTATACTTCATCCCAAGAATTGGACTCTTAATGTCACCATTTTTTCTTTGCGCTTTGCATTTTTTTTCACACCTGCGTATTTGAGGATAGCTGCATGATCTTTCCTGGAGGCGTGGGTTCAAATCCCACCCCATGACAGCCAAGTGTTTGCTCTTACGCGTCACGGATTGGGATTCCAGCGGGGGTCTGTGTGAGGAGCGGCAAAGTTGCTCTGTTCTGCGCAAGTACAGACTTGCAGATGTTGACAAGTGCCTCAATTTTATGCTTAACGCTTACCATGATGTCTAGTATCACCACGAAGCGCCAAAGCATACTGCCACATGAGAGTCAGGATGGCCGAGCGGTCTAAGGCGCTGCGTTCAGGTCGCAGTCTCCTCTGGAGGCGTGGGTTCGAATCCCACTTCTGACAGGCTAGCTTTTCCTTAAATATTAAGCAAGGCCATTTTTCTCAGGGCTCCCGAAGTCAACTTTGAAAGCAGTTTGAGGAACAAGAAACCCTCCATCAGAAAGGGGAAAAAAAACACCACGCCAATCCCTTTTCTTCCTGCTTCATAGGCCTCTGGTCTGGTTAAACCACGGGGTGTGAGTTTCATTCTCACTGGTGCCTAACTTCTAGGCTGATGCTCAAAAGGAACATTGGAACCCCGTTAGCCAGTAGAACATAATATGCTTGTTCTCGGGGAGAGAAGCTAATTAACCTTGCAGATAAGATTCCTTTGAATGGTCAATTGATGTTGCTGCAAGCTTTGGAAACCACTCAGGTTTCTTTTTCAGGGTTCTGATAGGATATATCTGAAGAAACATTTATACACATACTAGGCTGATGTCAAAATCCTGCTTCTAAACCAGCAACTTGAAGAAAGGTAGAAAAAGTCCTTCAAGCTTTCCTCCGTTCAACCTTTGAATGCGAAATACTCAATCAGATCGTGGAAGATCACCACCAGTAAGTGACAAACTGATCCAGTCTTTATACTTCATCCCAAGAATTGGACTCTTAATGTCACCATTTTTTCTTTGCGCTTTGCATTTTTTTTTCACACCTGCGTATTTGAGGATAGCTGCATGATCTTTCCTGGAGGCGTGGGTTCAAATCCCACCCCATGACAGCCAAGTGTTTGCTCTTACGCGTCACGGATTGGGATTCCAGCGGGGGTCTGTGTGAGGAGCGGCAAAGTTGCTCTGTTCTGCGCAAGTGCAGACTTGCAGATGTTGACAAGTGCCTCAATTTTATGCTTAACGCTTACCATGATGTCTAGTATCACCACGAAGCGCCAAAGCATACTGCCACATGAGAGTCAGGATGGCCGAGCGGTCTAAGGCGCTGCGTTCAGGTCGCAGTCTCCTCTGGAGGCGTGGGTTGAATCCCACTTCTGACAGGCTAGCTTTTCCTTAAATATTAAGCAAGGCCATTTTTCTCAGGGCTCCCGAAGTCAACTTTGAAAGCAGTTTGAGGAACAAGAAACCCTCCATCAGAAAGGAGGCTAGCTTTTCCTTAAATATTAAGCAAGGCCATTTTTCTCAGGGCTCCCGAAGTCAACTTTGAAAGCAGTTTGAGGAACAAGAAACCCTCCATCAGAAAGGGGAAAAAAACACCACGCCAATCCCTTTTCTTCCTGCTTCATAGGCCTCTGGTCTGGTTAAACCACAGGGTGTGAGTTTCATTCTCACTGGTGCCTAACTTCTAGGCTGATGCTCAAAAGGAACATTGGAACCCCGTTAGCCAGTAGAACATAATATGCTTGTTCTCGGGGAGAGAAGCTAATTAACCTTGCAGATAAGATTCCTTTGAATGGTCAATTGATGTTGCTGCAAGCTTTGGAAACCACTCAGGTTTCTTTTTCAGGGTTCTGATAGGATATATCTGAAGAAACATTTATACACATACTAGGCTGATGTCAAAATCCTGCTCCTAAACCAGCAACTTGAAGAAAGGTAGAAAAAGTCCTTCAAGCTTTCCTCCGTTCAACCTTTGAATGCGAAATACTCAATCAGATCGTGGAAGATCACCACCAGTAAGTGACAAACTGATCCAGTCTTTATACTTCATCCCAAGAATTGGACTCTTAATGTCACCATTTTTTCTTTGCGCTTTGCATTTTTTTTTCACACCTGCGTATTTGAGGATAGCTGCATGATCTTTCCTGGAGGCGTGGGTTCAAATCCCACCCCATGACAGCCAAGTGTTTGCTCTTACGCGTCACGGATTGGGATTCCAGCGGGGGTCTGTGTGAGGAGCGGCAAAGTTGCTCTGTTCTGCGCAAGTGCAGACTTGCAGATGTTGACAAGTGCCTCAATTTTATGCTTAACGCTTACCATGATGTCTAGTATCACCACGAAGCGCCAAAGCATACTGCCACATGAGAGTCAGGATGGCCGAGCGGTCTAAGGCGCTGCGTTCAGGTCGCAGTCTCCTCTGGAGGCGTGGGTTCGAATCCCACTTCTGACAGGCTAGCTTTTCCTTAAATATTAAGCAAGGCCATTTTTCTCAGGGCTCGAAGTCCCCCGAAGTCAACTTTGAAAGCAGTTTGAGGAACAAGAAACCCTCCATCAGAAAGGAGGCTAGCTTTTCCTTAAATATTAAGCAAGGCCATTTTTCTCAGGGCTCCCGAAGTCAACTTTGAAAGCAGTTTGAGGAACAAGAAACCCTCCATCAGAAAGGAGGCTAGCTTTTCCTTAAATATTAAGCAAGGCCATTTTTCTCAGGGCTCGAAGTCCCCCCGAAGTCAACTTTGAAAGCAGTTTGAGGAACAAGAAACCCTCCATCAGAAAGGAGGCTAGCTTTTCCTTAAATATTAAGCAAGGCCATTTTTCTCAGGGCTCCCGAAGTCAACTTTGAAAGCAGTTTGAGGAACAAGAAACCCTCCATCAGAAAGGAGGCTAGCTTTTCCTTAAATATTAAGCAAGGCCATTTTTCTCAGGGCTCCCGAAGTCAACTTTGAAAGCAGTTTGAGGAACAAGAAACCCTCCATCAGAAAGGGGAAAAAAACACCACGCCAATCCCTTTTCTTCCTGCTTCATAGGCCACTGGTCTGGTTAAACCACGGGGTGTGAGTTTCATTCTCACTGGTGCCTAACTTCTAGGCTGATGCTCAAAAGGAACATTGGAACCCCGTTAGCCAGTAGAACATAATATGCTTGTTCTCGGGGAGAGAAGCTAATTAACCTTGCAGATAAGATTCCTTTGAATGGTCAATTGATGTTGCTGCAAGCTTTGGAAACCACTCAGGTTTCTTTTTCAGGGTTCTGATAGGATATATCTGAAGAAACATTTATACACATACTAGGCTGATGTCAAAATCCTGCTTCTAAACCAGCAACTTGAAGAAAGGTAGAAAAAGTCCTTCAAGCTTTCCTCCGTTCAACCTTTGAATGCGAAATACTCAATCAGATCGTGGAAGATCACCACCAGTAAGTGACAAACTGATCCAGTCTTTATACTTCATCCCAAGAATTGGACTCTTAATGTCACCATTTTTTCTTTGCGCTTTGCATTTTTTTTTCACACCTGCGTATTTGAGGATAGCTGCATGATCTTTCCTGGAGGCGTGGGTTCAAATCCCACCCCATGACAGCCAAGTGTTTGCTCTTAGTGCGCAAGTGCAGACTTGCAGATGTTGACAAGTGCCTCAATTTTATGCTTAACGCTTACCATAATGTCTAGTATCACCACGAAGCGCCAAAGCATACTGCCACATGAGAGTCAGGATGGCCGAGCGGTCTAAGGCGCTGCGTTCAGGTCGCAGTCTCCTCTGGAGGCGTGGGTTCGAATCCTATTTCTGACAGGCTAGCTTTTCCTTAAATATTAAGCAAGGCCATTTTTCTCAGGGCTCCCGAAGTCAACTTTGAAAGCAGTTTGAGGAACAAGAAACCCTCCATCAGAAAGGGGAAAAAAAACACCACGCCAATCCCTTTTCTTCCTGCTTCATAGGCCTCTGGTCTGGTTAAACCACGGGGTGTGAGTTTCATTCTCACTGGTGCCTAACTTCTAGGCTGATGCTCAAAAGGAACATTGGAACCCCGTTAGCCAGTAGAACATAATATGCTTGTTCTCGGGGAGAGAAGCTAATTAACCTTGCAGATAAGATTCCTTTGAATGGTCAATTGATGTTGCTGCAAGCTTTGGAAACCACTCAGGTTTCTTTTTCAGGGTTCTGATAGGATATATCTGAAGAAACATTTATACACATACTAGGCTGATGTCAAAATCCTGCTTCTAAACCAGCAACTTGAAGAAAGGTAGAAAAAGTCCTTCAAGCTTTCCTCCGTTCAACCTTTGAATGCGAAATACTCAATCAGATCGTGGAAGATCACCACCAGTAAGTGACAAACTGATCCAGTCTTTATACTTCATCCCAAGAATTGGACTCTTAATGTCACCATTTTTTCTTTGCGCTTTGCATTTTTTTTTCACACCTGCGTATTTGAGGATAGCTGCATGATCTTTCCTGGAGGCGTGGGTTCAAATCCCACCCCATGACAGCCAAGTGTTTGCTCTTACGCGTCACGGATTGGGATTCCAGCGGGGGTCTGTGTGAGGAGCGGCAAAGTTGCTCTGTTCTGCGCAAGTACAGACTTGCAGATGTTGACAAGTGCCTCAATTTTATGCTTAACGCTTACCATGATGTCTAGTATCACCACGAAGCGCCAAAGCATACTGCCACATGAGAGTCAGGATGGCCGAGCGGTCTAAGGCGCTGCGTTCAGGTCGCAGTCTCCTCTGGAGGCGTGGGTTCGAATCCCACTTCTGACAGGCTAGCTTTTCCTTAAATATTAAGCAAGGCCATTTTTCTCAGGGCTCCCGAAGTCAACTTTGAAAGCAGTTTGAGGAACAAGAAACCCTCCATCAGAAAGGGGAAAAAAACACCACGCCAATCCCTTTTCTTCCTGCTTCATAGGCCACTGGTCTGGTTAAACCACGGGGTGTGAGTTTCATTCTCACTGGTGCCTAACTTCTAGGCTGATGCTCAAAAGGAACATTGGAACCCCGTTAGCCAGTAGAACATAATATGCTTGTTCTCGGGGAGAGAAGCTAATTAACCTTGCAGATAAGATTCCTTTGAATGGTCAATTGATGTTGCTGCAAGCTTTGGAAACCACTCAGGTTTCTTTTTCAGGGTTCTGATAGGATATATCTGAAGAAACATTTATACACATACTAGGCTGATGTCAAAATCCTGCTTCTAAACCAGCAACTTGAAGAAAGGTAGAAAAAGTCCTTCAAGCTTTCCTCCGTTCAACCTTTGAATGCGAAATACTCAATCAGATCGTGGAAGATCACCACCAGTAAGTGACAAACTGATCCAGTCTTTATACTTCATCCCAAGAATTGGACTCTTAATGTCACCATTTTTTCTTTGCGCTTTGCATTTTTTTTTCACACCTGCGTATTTGAGGATAGCTGCATGATCTTTCCTGGAGGCGTGGGTTCAAATCCCACCCCATGACAGCCAAGTGTTTGCTCTTACGCGTCACGGATTGGGATTCCAGCGGGGGTCTGTGTGAGGAGCGGCAAAGTTGCTCTGTTCTGCGCAAGTGCAGACTTGCAGATGTTGACAAGTGCCTCAATTTTATGCTTAACGCTTACCATGATGTCTAGTATCACCACGAAGCGCCAAAGCATACTGCCACATGAGAGTCAGGATGGCCGAGCGGTCTAAGGCGCTGCGTTCAGGTCGCAGTCTCCTCTGGAGGCGTGGGTTGAATCCCACTTCTGACAGGCTAGCTTTTCCTTAAATATTAAGCAAGGCCATTTTTCTCAGGGCTCCCGAAGTCAACTTTGAAAGCAGTTTGAGGAACAAGAAACCCTCCATCAGAAAGGAGGCTAGCTTTTCCTTAAATATTAAGCAAGGCCATTTTTCTCAGGGCTCCCGAAGTCAACTTTGAAAGCAGTTTGAGGAACAAGAAACCCTCCATCAGAAAGGGGAAAAAAACACCACGCCAATCCCTTTTCTTCCTGCTTCATAGGCCACTGGTCTGGTTAAACCACAGGGTGTGAGTTTCATTCTCACTGGTGCCTAACTTCTAGGCTGATGCTCAAAAGGAACATTGGAACCCCGTTAGCCAGTAGAACATAATATGCTTGTTCTCGGGGAGAGAAGCTAATTAACCTTGCAGATAAGATTCCTTTGAATGGTCAATTGATGTTGCTGCAAGCTTTGGAAACCACTCAGGTTTCTTTTTCAGGGTTCTGATAGGATATATCTGAAGAAACATTTATACACATACTAGGCTGATGTCAAAATCCTGCTTCTAAACCAGCAACTTGAAGAAAGGTAGAAAAAGTCCTTCAAGCTTTCCTCCGTTCAACCTTTGAATGCGAAATACTCAATCAGATCGTGGAAGATCACCACCAGTAAGTGACAAACTGATCCAGTCTTTATACTTCATCCCAAGAATTGGACTCTTAATGTCACCATTTTTTCTTTGCGCTTTGCATTTTTTTTTCACACCTGCGTATTTGAGGATAGCTGCATGATCTTTCCTGGAGGCGTGGGTTCAAATCCCACCCCATGACAGCCAAGTGTTTGCTCTTACGCGTCACGGATTGGGATTCCAGCGGGGGTCTGTGTGAGGAGCGGCAAAGTTGCTCTGTTCTGCGCAAGTGCAGACTTGCAGATGTTGACAAGTGCCTCAATTTTATGCTTAACGCTTACCATGATGTCTAGTATCACCACGAAGCGCCAAAGCATACTGCCACATGAGAGTCAGGATGGCCGAGCGGTCTAAGGCGCTGCGTTCAGGTCGCAGTCTCCTCTGGAGGCGTGGGTTCGAATCCCACTTCTGACAGGCTAGCTTTTCCTTAAATATTAAGCAAGGCCATTTTTCTCAGGGCTCCCGAAGTCAACTTTGAAAGCAGTTTGAGGAACAAGAAACCCTCCATCAGAAAGGGGAAAAAAACACCACGCCAATCCCTTTTCTTCCTGCTTCATAGGCCACTGGTCTGGTTAAACCACGGGGTGTGAGTTTCATTCTCACTGGTGCCTAACTTCTAGGCTGATGCTCAAAAGGAACATTGGAACCCCGTTAGCCAGTAGAACATAATATGCTTGTTCTCGGGGAGAGAAGCTAATTAACCTTGCAGATAAGATTCCTTTGAATGGTCAATTGATGTTGCTGCAAGCTTTGGAAACCACTCAGGTTTCTTTTTCAGGGTTCTGATAGGATATATCTGAAGAAACATTTATACACATACTAGGCTGATGTCAAAATCCTGCTTCTAAACCAGCAACTTGAAGAAAGGTAGAAAAAGTCCTTCAAGCTTTCCTCCGTTCAACCTTTGAATGCGAAATACTCAATCAGATCGTGGAAGATCACCACCAGTAAGTGACAAACTGATCCAGTCTTTATACTTCATCCCAAGAATTGGACTCTTAATGTCACCATTTTTTCTTTGCGCTTTGCATTTTTTTTTCACACCTGCGTATTTGAGGATAGCTGCATGATCTTTCCTGGAGGCGTGGGTTCAAATCCCACCCCATGACAGCCAAGTGTTTGCTCTTACGCGTCACGGATTGGGATTCCAGCGGGGGTCTGTGTGAGGAGCGGCAAAGTTGCTCTGTTCTGCGCAAGTGCAGACTTGCAGATGTTGACAAGTGCCTCAATTTTATGCTTAACGCTTACCATGATGTCTAGTATCACCACGAAGCGCCAAAGCATACTGCCACATGAGAGTCAGGATGGCCGAGCGGTCTAAGGCGCTGCGTTCAGGTCGCAGTCTCCTCTGGAGGCGTGGGTTGAATCCCACTTCTGACAGGCTAGCTTTTCCTTAAATATTAAGCAAGGCCATTTTTCTCAGGGCTCCCGAAGTCAACTTTGAAAGCAGTTTGAGGAACAAGAAACCCTCCATCAGAAAGGAGGCTAGCTTTTCCTTAAATATTAAGCAAGGCCATTTTTCTCAGGGCTCCCGAAGTCAACTTTGAAAGCAGTTTGAGGAACAAGAAACCCTCCATCAGAAAGGGGAAAAAAACACCACGCCAATCCCTTTTCTTCCTGCTTCATAGGCCACTGGTCTGGTTAAACCACAGGGTGTGAGTTTCATTCTCACTGGTGCCTAACTTCTAGGCTGATGCTCAAAAGGAACATTGGAACCCCGTTAGCCAGTAGAACATAATATGCTTGTTCTCGGGGAGAGAAGCTAATTAACCTTGCAGATAAGATTCCTTTGAATGGTCAATTGATGTTGCTGCAAGCTTTGGAAACCACTCAGGTTTCTTTTTCAGGGTTCTGATAGGATATATCTGAAGAAACATTTATACACATACTAGGCTGATGTCAAAATCCTGCTTCTAAACCAGCAACTTGAAGAAAGGTAGAAAAAGTCCTTCAAGCTTTCCTCCGTTCAACCTTTGAATGCGAAATACTCAATCAGATCGTGGAAGATCACCACCAGTAAGTGACAAACTGATCCAGTCTTTATACTTCATCCCAAGAATTGGACTCTTAATGTCACCATTTTTTCTTTGCGCTTTGCATTTTTTTTTCACACCTGCGTATTTGAGGATAGCTGCATGATCTTTCCTGGAGGCGTGGGTTCAAATCCCACCCCATGACAGCCAAGTGTTTGCTCTTACGCGTCACGGATTGGGATTCCAGCGGGGGTCTGTGTGAGGAGCGGCAAAGTTGCTCTGTTCTGCGCAAGTGCAGACTTGCAGATGTTGACAAGTGCCTCAATTTTATGCTTAACGCTTACCATGATGTCTAGTATCACCACGAAGCGCCAAAGCATACTGCCACATGAGAGTCAGGATGGCCGAGCGGTCTAAGGCGCTGCGTTCAGGTCGCAGTCTCCTCTGGAGGCGTGGGTTCGAATCCCACTTCTGACAGGCTAGCTTTTCCTTAAATATTAAGCAAGGCCATTTTTCTCAGGGCTCCCGAAGTCAACTTTGAAAGCAGTTTGAGGAACAAGAAACCCTCCATCAGAAAGGGGAAAAAAACACCACGCCAATCCCTTTTCTTCCTGCTTCATAGGCCACTGGTCTGGTTAAACCACGGGGTGTGAGTTTCATTCTCACTGGTGCCTAACTTCTAGGCTGATGCTCAAAAGGAACATTGGAACCCCGTTAGCCAGTAGAACATAATATGCTTGTTCTCGGGGAGAGAAGCTAATTAACCTTGCAGATAAGATTCCTTTGAATGGTCAATTGATGTTGCTGCAAGCTTTGGAAACCACTCAGGTTTCTTTTTCAGGGTTCTGATAGGATATATCTGAAGAAACATTTATACACATACTAGGCTGATGTCAAAATCGTGCTTCTAAACCAGCAACTTGAAGAAAGGTAGAAAAAGTCCTTCAAGCTTTCCTCCGTTCAACCTTTGAATGCGAAATACTCAATCAGATCGTGGAAGATCACCACCAGTAAGTGACAAACTGATCCAGTCTTTATACTTCATCCCAAGAATTGGACTCTTAATGTCACCATTTTTTCTTTGCGCTTTGCATTTTTTTTTCACACCTGCGTATTTGAGGATAGCTGCATGATCTTTCCTGGAGGCGTGGGTTCAAATCCCACCCCATGACAGCCAAGTGTTTGCTCTTACGCGTCACGGATTGGGATTCCAGCGGGGGTCTGTGTGAGGAGCGGCAAAGTTGCTCTGTTCTGCGCAAGTGCAGACTTGCAGATGTTGACAAGTGCCTCAATTTTATGCTTAACGCTTACCATGATGTCTAGTATCACCACGAAGCGCCAAAGCATACTGCCACATGAGAGTCAGGATGGCCGAGCGGTCTAAGGCGCTGCGTTCAGGTCAGGCCATTTTTCTCAGGGCTCGAAGTCCCCCCGAAGTCAACTTTGAAAGCAGTTTGAGGAACAAGAAACCCTCCATCAGAAAGGAGGCTAGCTTTTCCTTAAATATTAAGCAAGGCCATTTTTCTCAGGGCTCCCGAAGTCAACTTTGAAAGCAGTTTGAGGAACAAGAAACCCTCCATCAGAAAGGAGGCTAGCTTTTCCTTAAATATTAAGCAAGGCCATTTTTCTCAGGGCTCCCGAAGTCAACTTTGAAAGCAGTTTGAGGAACAAGAAACCCTCCATCAGAAAGGGGAAAAAAACACCACGCCAATCCCTTTTCTTCCTGCTTCATAGGCCACTGGTCTGGTTAAACCACGGGGTGTGAGTTTCATTCTCACTGGTGCCTAACTTCTAGGCTGATGCTCAAAAGGAACATTGGAACCCCGTTAGCCAGTAGAACATAATATGCTTGTTCTCGGGGAGAGAAGCTAATTAACCTTGCAGATAAGATTCCTTTGAATGGTCAATTGATGTTGCTGCAAGCTTTGGAAACCACTCAGGTTTCTTTTTCAGGGTTCTGATAGGATATATCTGAAGAAACATTTATACACATACTAGGCTGATGTCAAAATCCTGCTTCTAAACCAGCAACTTGAAGAAAGGTAGAAAAAGTCCTTCAAGCTTTCCTCCGTTCAACCTTTGAATGCGAAATACTCAATCAGATCGTGGAAGATCACCACCAGTAAGTGACAAACTGATCCAGTCTTTATACTTCATCCCAAGAATTGGACTCTTAATGTCACCATTTTTTCTTTGCGCTTTGCATTTTTTTTTCACACCTGCGTATTTGAGGATAGCTGCATGATCTTTCCTGGAGGCGTGGGTTCAAATCCCACCCCATGACAGCCAAGTGTTTGCTCTTAGTGCGCAAGTGCAGACTTGCAGATGTTGACAAGTGCCTCAATTTTATGCTTAACGCTTACCATAATGTCTAGTATCACCACGAAGCGCCAAAGCATACTGCCACATGAGAGTCAGGATGGCCGAGCGGTCTAAGGCGCTGCGTTCAGGTCGCAGTCTCCTCTGGAGGCGTGGGTTCGAATCCTATTTCTGACAGGCTAGCTTTTCCTTAAATATTAAGCAAGGCCATTTTTCTCAGGGCTCCCGAAGTCAACTTTGAAAGCAGTTTGAGGAACAAGAAACCCTCCATCAGAAAGGGGAAAAAAAACACCACGCCAATCCCTTTTCTTCCTGCTTCATAGGCCTCTGGTCTGGTTAAACCACGGGGTGTGAGTTTCATTCTCACTGGTGCCTAACTTCTAGGCTGATGCTCAAAAGGAACATTGGAACCCCGTTAGCCAGTAGAACATAATATGCTTGTTCTCGGGGAGAGAAGCTAATTAACCTTGCAGATAAGATTCCTTTGAATGGTCAATTGATGTTGCTGCAAGCTTTGGAAACCACTCAGGTTTCTTTTTCAGGGTTCTGATAGGATATATCTGAAGAAACATTTATACACATACTAGGCTGATGTCAAAATCCTGCTTCTAAACCAGCAACTTGAAGAAAGGTAGAAAAAGTCCTTCAAGCTTTCCTCCGTTCAACCTTTGAATGCGAAATACTCAATCAGATCGTGGAAGATCACCACCAGTAAGTGACAAACTGATCCAGTCTTTATACTTCATCCCAAGAATTGGACTCTTAATGTCACCATTTTTTCTTTGCGCTTTGCATTTTTTTTTCACACCTGCGTATTTGAGGATAGCTGCATGATCTTTCCTGGAGGCGTGGGTTCAAATCCCACCCCATGACAGCCAAGTGTTTGCTCTTACGCGTCACGGATTGGGATTCCAGCGGGGGTCTGTGTGAGGAGCGGCAAAGTTGCTCTGTTCTGCGCAAGTGCAGACTTGCAGATGTTGACAAGTGCCTCAATTTTATGCTTAACGCTTACCATGATGTCTAGTATCACCACGAAGCGCCAAAGCATACTGCCACATGAGAGTCAGGATGGCCGAGCGGTCTAAGGCGCTGCGTTCAGGTCGCAGTCTCCTCTGGAGGCGTGGGTTCGAATCCCACTTCTGACAGGCTAGCTTTTCCTTAAATATTAAGCAAGGCCATTTTTCTCAGGGCTCGAAGTCCCCCCGAAGTCAACTTTGAAAGCAGTTTGAGGAACAAGAAACCCTCCATCAGAAAGGAGGCTAGCTTTTCCTTAAATATTAAGCAAGGCCATTTTTCTCAGGGCTCCCGAAGTCAACTTTGAAAGCAGTTTGAGGAACAAGAAACCCTCCATCAGAAAGGAGGCTAGCTTTTCCTTAAATATTAAGCAAGGCCATTTTTCTCAGGGCTCGAAGTCCCCCCGAAGTCAACTTTGAAAGCAGTTTGAGGAACAAGAAACCCTCCATCAGAAAGGAGGCTAGCTTTTCCTTAAATATTAAGCAAGGCCATTTTTCTCAGGGCTCCCGAAGTCAACTTTGAAAGCAGTTTGAGGAACAAGAAACCCTCCATCAGAAAGGAGGCTAGCTTTTCCTTAAATATTAAGCAAGGCCATTTTTCTCAGGGCTCCCGAAGTCAACTTTGAAAGCAGTTTGAGGAACAAGAAACCCTCCATCAGAAAGGGGAAAAAAACACCACGCCAATCCCTTTTCTTCCTGCTTCATAGGCCACTGGTCTGGTTAAACCACGGGGTGTGAGTTTCATTCTCACTGGTGCCTAACTTCTAGGCTGATGCTCAAAAGGAACATTGGAACCCCGTTAGCCAGTAGAACATAATATGCTTGTTCTCGGGGAGAGAAGCTAATTAACCTTGCAGATAAGATTCCTTTGAATGGTCAATTGATGTTGCTGCAAGCTTTGGAAACCACTCAGGTTTCTTTTTCAGGGTTCTGATAGGATATATCTGAAGAAACATTTATACACATACTAGGCTGATGTCAAAATCCTGCTTCTAAACCAGCAACTTGAAGAAAGGTAGAAAAAGTCCTTCAAGCTTTCCTCCGTTCAACCTTTGAATGCGAAATACTCAATCAGATCGTGGAAGATCACCACCAGTAAGTGACAAACTGATCCAGTCTTTATACTTCATCCCAAGAATTGGACTCTTAATGTCACCATTTTTTCTTTGCGCTTTGCATTTTTTTTTCACACCTGCGTATTTGAGGATAGCTGCATGATCTTTCCTGGAGGCGTGGGTTCAAATCCCACCCCAAGACAGCCAAGTGTTTGCTCTTAGTGCGCAAGTGCAGACTTGCAGATGTTGACAAGTGCCTCAATTTTATGCTTAACGCTTACCATAATGTCTAGTATCACCACGAAGCGCCAAAGCATACTGCCACATGAGAGTCAGGATGGCCGAGCGGTCTAAGGCGCTGCGTTCAGGTCGCAGTCTCCTCTGGAGGCGTGGGTTCGAATCCTATTTCTGACAGGCTAGCTTTTCCTTAAATATTAAGCAAGGCCATTTTTCTCAGGGCTCCCGAAGTCAACTTTGAAAGCAGTTTGAGGAACAAGAAACCCTCCATCAGAAAGGGGAAAAAAAACACCACGCCAATCCCTTTTCTTCCTGCTTCATAGGCCTCTGGTCTGGTTAAACCACGGGGTGTGAGTTTCATTCTCACTGGTGCCTAACTTCTAGGCTGATGCTCAAAAGGAACATTGGAACCCCGTTAGCCAGTAGAACATAATATGCTTGTTCTCGGGGAGAGAAGCTAATTAACCTTGCAGATAAGATTCCTTTGAATGGTCAATTGATGTTGCTGCAAGCTTTGGAAACCACTCAGGTTTCTTTTTCAGGGTTCTGATAGGATATATCTGAAGAAACATTTATACACATACTAGGCTGATGTCAAAATCCTGCTTCTAAACCAGCAACTTGAAGAAAGGTAGAAAAAGTCCTTCAAGCTTTCCTCCGTTCAACCTTTGAATGCGAAATACTCAATCAGATCGTGGAAGATCACCACCAGTAAGTGACAAACTGATCCAGTCTTTATACTTCATCCCAAGAATTGGACTCTTAATGTCACCATTTTTTCTTTGCGCTTTGCATTTTTTTTTCACACCTGCGTATTTGAGGATAGCTGCATGATCTTTCCTGGAGGCGTGGGTTCAAATCCCACCCCATGACAGCCAAGTGTTTGCTCTTACGCGTCACGGATTGGGATTCCAGCGGGGGTCTGTGTGAGGAGCGGCAAAGTTGCTCTGTTCTGCGCAAGTACAGACTTGCAGATGTTGACAAGTGCCTCAATTTTATGCTTAACGCTTACCATGATGTCTAGTATCACCACGAAGCGCCAAAGCATACTGCCACATGAGAGTCAGGATGGCCGAGCGGTCTAAGGCGCTGCGTTCAGGTCGCAGTCTCCTCTGGAGGCGTGGGTTCGAATCCCACTTCTGACAGGCTAGCTTTTCCTTAAATATTAAGCAAGGCCATTTTTCTCAGGGCTCCCGAAGTCAACTTTGAAAGCAGTTTGAGGAACAAGAAACCCTCCATCAGAAAGGGGAAAAAAACACCACGCCAATCCCTTTTCTTCCTGCTTCATAGGCCACTGGTCTGGTTAAACCACGGGGTGTGAGTTTCATTCTCACTGGTGCCTAACTTCTAGGCTGATGCTCAAAAGGAACATTGGAACCCCGTTAGCCAGTAGAACATAATATGCTTGTTCTCGGGGAGAGAAGCTAATTAACCTTGCAGATAAGATTCCTTTGAATGGTCAATTGATGTTGCTGCAAGCTTTGGAAACCACTCAGGTTTCTTTTTCAGGGTTCTGATAGGATATATCTGAAGAAACATTTATACACATACTAGGCTGATGTCAAAATCCTGCTTCTAAACCAGCAACTTGAAGAAAGGTAGAAAAAGTCCTTCAAGCTTTCCTCCGTTCAACCTTTGAATGCGAAATACTCAATCAGATCGTGGAAGATCACCACCAGTAAGTGACAAACTGATCCAGTCTTTATACTTCATCCCAAGAATTGGACTCTTAATGTCACCATTTTTTCTTTGCGCTTTGCATTTTTTTTTCACACCTGCGTATTTGAGGATAGCTGCATGATCTTTCCTGGAGGCGTGGGTTCAAATCCCACCCCATGACAGCCAAGTGTTTGCTCTTACGCGTCACGGATTGGGATTCCAGCGGGGGTCTGTGTGAGGAGCGGCAAAGTTGCTCTGTTCTGCGCAAGTGCAGACTTGCAGATGTTGACAAGTGCCTCAATTTTATGCTTAACGCTTACCATGATGTCTAGTATCACCACGAAGCGCCAAAGCATACTGCCACATGAGAGTCAGGATGGCCGAGCGGTCTAAGGCGCTGCGTTCAGGTCGCAGTCTCCTCTGGAGGCGTGGGTTGAATCCCACTTCTGACAGGCTAGCTTTTCCTTAAATATTAAGCAAGGCCATTTTTCTCAGGGCTCCCGAAGTCAACTTTGAAAGCAGTTTGAGGAACAAGAAACCCTCCATCAGAAAGGAGGCTAGCTTTTCCTTAAATATTAAGCAAGGCCATTTTTCTCAGGGCTCCCGAAGTCAACTTTGAAAGCAGTTTGAGGAACAAGAAACCCTCCATCAGAAAGGGGAAAAAAACACCACGCCAATCCCTTTTCTTCCTGCTTCATAGGCCACTGGTCTGGTTAAACCACAGGGTGTGAGTTTCATTCTCACTGGTGCCTAACTTCTAGGCTGATGCTCAAAAGGAACATTGGAACCCCGTTAGCCAGTAGAACATAATATGCTTGTTCTCGGGGAGAGAAGCTAATTAACCTTGCAGATAAGATTCCTTTGAATGGTCAATTGATGTTGCTGCAAGCTTTGGAAACCACTCAGGTTTCTTTTTCAGGGTTCTGATAGGATATATCTGAAGAAACATTTATACACATACTAGGCTGATGTCAAAATCCTGCTTCTAAACCAGCAACTTGAAGAAAGGTAGAAAAAGTCCTTCAAGCTTTCCTCCGTTCAACCTTTGAATGCGAAATACTCAATCAGATCGTGGAAGATCACCACCAGTAAGTGACAAACTGATCCAGTCTTTATACTTCATCCCAAGAATTGGACTCTTAATGTCACCATTTTTTCTTTGCGCTTTGCATTTTTTTTTCACACCTGCGTATTTGAGGATAGCTGCATGATCTTTCCTGGAGGCGTGGGTTCAAATCCCACCCCATGACAGCCAAGTGTTTGCTCTTACGCGTCACGGATTGGGATTCCAGCGGGGGTCTGTGTGAGGAGCGGCAAAGTTGCTCTGTTCTGCGCAAGTGCAGACTTGCAGATGTTGACAAGTGCCTCAATTTTATGCTTAACGCTTACCATGATGTCTAGTATCACCACGAAGCGCCAAAGCATACTGCCACATGAGAGTCAGGATGGCCGAGCGGTCTAAGGCACTGCGTTCAGGTCGCAGTCTCCTCTGGAGGCGTGGGTTCGAATCCCACTTCTGACAGGCTAGCTTTTCCTTAAATATTAAGCAAGGCCATTTTTCTCAGGGCTCGAAGTCCCCCGAAGTCAACTTTGAAAGCAGTTTGAGGAACAAGAAACCCTCCATCAGAAAGGAGGCTAGCTTTTCCTTAAATATTAAGCAAGGCCATTTTTCTCAGGGCTCCCGAAGTCAACTTTGAAAGCAGTTTGAGGAACAAGAAACCCTCCATCAGAAAGGAGGCTAGCTTTTCCTTAAATATTAAGCAAGGCCATTTTTCTCAGGGCTCGAAGTCCCCCCGAAGTCAACTTTGAAAGCAGTTTGAGGAACAAGAAACCCTCCATCAGAAAGGAGGCTAGCTTTTCCTTAAATATTAAGCAAGGCCATTTTTCTCAGGGCTCCCGAAGTCAACTTTGAAAGCAGTTTGAGGAACAAGAAACCCTCCATCAGAAAGGAGGCTAGCTTTTCCTTAAATATTAAGCAAGGCCATTTTTCTCAGGGCTCCCGAAGTCAACTTTGAAAGCAGTTTGAGGAACAAGAAACCCTCCATCAGAAAGGGGAAAAAAACACCACGCCAATCCCTTTTCTTCCTGCTTCATAGGCCACTGGTCTGGTTAAACCACGGGGTGTGAGTTTCATTCTCACTGGTGCCTAACTTCTAGGCTGATGCTCAAAAGGAACATTGGAACCCCGTTAGCCAGTAGAACATAATATGCTTGTTCTCGGGGAGAGAAGCTAATTAACCTTGCAGATAAGATTCCTTTGAATGGTCAATTGATGTTGCTGCAAGCTTTGGAAACCACTCAGGTTTCTTTTTCAGGGTTCTGATAGGATATATCTGAAGAAACATTTATACACATACTAGGCTGATGTCAAAATCCTGCTTCTAAACCAGCAACTTGAAGAAAGGTAGAAAAAGTCCTTCAAGCTTTCCTCCGTTCAACCTTTGAATGCGAAATACTCAATCAGATCGTGGAAGATCACCACCAGTAAGTGACAAACTGATCCAGTCTTTATACTTCATCCCAAGAATTGGACTCTTAATGTCACCATTTTTTCTTTGCGCTTTGCATTTTTTTTTCACACCTGCGTATTTGAGGATAGCTGCATGATCTTTCCTGGAGGCGTGGGTTCAAATCCCACCCCATGACAGCCAAGTGTTTGCTCTTAGTGCGCAAGTGCAGACTTGCAGATGTTGACAAGTGCCTCAATTTTATGCTTAACGCTTACCATAATGTCTAGTATCACCACGAAGCGCCAAAGCATACTGCCACATGAGAGTCAGGATGGCCGAGCGGTCTAAGGCGCTGCGTTCAGGTCGCAGTCTCCTCTGGAGGCGTGGGTTCGAATCCTATTTCTGACAGGCTAGCTTTTCCTTAAATATTAAGCAAGGCCATTTTTCTCAGGGCTCCCGAAGTCAACTTTGAAAGCAGTTTGAGGAACAAGAAACCCTCCATCAGAAAGGGGAAAAAAAACACCACGCCAATCCCTTTTCTTCCTGCTTCATAGGCCTCTGGTCTGGTTAAACCACGGGGTGTGAGTTTCATTCTCACTGGTGCCTAACTTCTAGGCTGATGCTCAAAAGGAACATTGGAACCCCGTTAGCCAGTAGAACATAATATGCTTGTTCTCGGGGAGAGAAGCTAATTAACCTTGCAGATAAGATTCCTTTGAATGGTCAATTGATGTTGCTGCAAGCTTTGGAAACCACTCAGGTTTCTTTTTCAGGGTTCTGATAGGATATATCTGAAGAAACATTTATACACATACTAGGCTGATGTCAAAATCCTGCTTCTAAACCAGCAACTTGAAGAAAGGTAGAAAAAGTCCTTCAAGCTTTCCTCCGTTCAACCTTTGAATGCGAAATACTCAATCAGATCGTGGAAGATCACCACCAGTAAGTGACAAACTGATCCAGTCTTTATACTTCATCCCAAGAATTGGACTCTTAATGTCACCATTTTTTCTTTGCGCTTTGCATTTTTTTTTCACACCTGCGTATTTGAGGATAGCTGCATGATCTTTCCTGGAGGCGTGGGTTCAAATCCCACCCCATGACAGCCAAGTGTTTGCTCTTACGCGTCACGGATTGGGATTCCAGCGGGGGTCTGTGTGAGGAGCGGCAAAGTTGCTCTGTTCTGCGCAAGTGCAGACTTGCAGATGTTGACAAGTGCCTCAATTTTATGCTTAACGCTTACCATGATGTCTAGTATCACCATGAAGTGCCAAAGCATACTGCCACATGAGAGTCAGGATGGCCGAGCGGTCTAAGGCGCTGCGTTCAGGTCGCAGTCTCCTCTGGAGGCGTGGGTTCGAATCCCACTTCTGACAGGCTAGCTTTTCCTTAAATATTAAGCAAGGCCATTTTTCTCAGGGCTCGAAGTCCCCCCGAAGTCAACTTTGAAAGCAGTTTGAGGAACAAGAAACCCTCCATCAGAAAGGAGGCTAGCTTTTCCTTAAATATTAAGCAAGGCCATTTTTCTCAGGGCTCCCGAAGTCAACTTTGAAAGCAGTTTGAGGAACAAGAAACCCTCCATCAGAAAGGGGAAAAAAAACACCACGCCAATCCCTTTTCTTCCTGCTTCATAGGCCTCTGGTCTGGTTAAACCACGGGGTGTGAGTTTCATTCTCACTGGTGCCTAACTTCTAGGCTGATGCTCAAAAGGAACATTGGAACCCCGTTAGCCAGTAGAACATAATATGCTTGTTCTCGGGGAGAGAAGCTAATTAACCTTGCAGATAAGATTCCTTTGAATGGTCAATTGATGTTGCTGCAAGCTTTGGAAACCACTCAGGTTTCTTTTTCAGGGTTCTGATAGGATATATCTGAAGAAACATTTATACACATACTAGGCTGATGTCAAAATCCTGCTTCTAAACCAGCAACTTGAAGAAAGGTAGAAAAAGTCCTTCAAGCTTTCCTCCGTTCAACCTTTGAATGCGAAATACTCAATCAGATCGTGGAAGATCACCACCAGTAAGTGACAAACTGATCCAGTCTTTATACTTCATCCCAAGAATTGGACTCTTAATGTCACCATTTTTTCTTTGCGCTTTGCATTTTTTTTTCACACCTGCGTATTTGAGGATAGCTGCATGATCTTTCCTGGAGGCGTGGGTTCAAATCCCACCCCATGACAGCCAAGTGTTTGCTCTTACGCGTCACGGATTGGGATTCCAGCGGGGGTCTGTGTGAGGAGCGGCAAAGTTGCTCTGTTCTGCGCAAGTACAGACTTGCAGATGTTGACAAGTGCCTCAATTTTATGCTTAACGCTTACCATGATGTCTAGTATCACCACGAAGCGCCAAAGCACACTGCCACATGAGAGTCAGGATGGCCGAGCGGTCTAAGGCGCTGCGTTCAGGTCGCAGTCTCCTCTGGAGGCGTGGGTTCGAATCCCACTTCTGACAGGCTAGCTTTTCCTTAAATATTAAGCAAGGCCATTTTTCTCAGGGCTCCCGAAGTCAACTTTGAAAGCAGTTTGAGGAACAAGAAACCCTCCATCAGAAAGGGGAAAAAAACACCACGCCAATCCCTTTTCTTCCTGCTTCATAGGCCACTGGTCTGGTTAAACCACGGGGTGTGAGTTTCATTCTCACTGGTGCCTAACTTCTAGGCTGATGCTCAAAAGGAACATTGGAACCCCGTTAGCCAGTAGAACATAATATGCTTGTTCTCGGGGAGAGAAGCTAATTAACCTTGCAGATAAGATTCCTTTGAATGGTCAATTGATGTTGCTGCAAGCTTTGGAAACCACTCAGGTTTCTTTTTCAGGGTTCTGATAGGATATATCTGAAGAAACATTTATACACATACTAGGCTGATGTCAAAATCCTGCTTCTAAACCAGCAACTTGAAGAAAGGTAGAAAAAGTCCTTCAAGCTTTCCTCCGTTCAACCTTTGAATGCGAAATACTCAATCAGATCGTGGAAGATCACCACCAGTAAGTGACAAACTGATCCAGTCTTTATACTTCATCCCAAGAATTGGACTCTTAATGTCACCATTTTTTCTTTGCGCTTTGCATTTTTTTTTCACACCTGCGTATTTGAGGATAGCTGCATGATCTTTCCTGGAGGCGTGGGTTCAAATCCCACCCCATGACAGCCAAGTGTTTGCTCTTACGCGTCACGGATTGGGATTCCAGCGGGGGTCTGTGTGAGGAGCGGCAAAGTTGCTCTGTTCTGCGCAAGTGCAGACTTGCAGATGTTGACAAGTGCCTCAATTTTATGCTTAACGCTTACCATGATGTCTAGTATCACCACGAAGCGCCAAAGCATACTGCCACATGAGAGTCAGGATGGCCGAGCGGTCTAAGGCGCTGCGTTCAGGTCGCAGTCTCCTCTGGAGGCGTGGGTTCGAATCCCACTTCTGACAGGCTAGCTTTTCCTTAAATATTAAGCAAGGCCATTTTTCTCAGGGCTCCCGAAGTCAACTTTGAAAGCAGTTTGAGGAACAAGAAACCCTCCATCAGAAAGGGGAAAAAAACACCACGCCAATCCCTTTTCTTCCTGCTTCATAGGCCACTGGTCTGGTTAAACCACGGGGTGTGAGTTTCATTCTCACTGGTGCCTAACTTCTAGGCTGATGCTCAAAAGGAACATTGGAACCCCGTTAGCCAGTAGAACATAATATGCTTGTTCTCGGGGAGAGAAGCTAATTAACCTTGCAGATAAGATTCCTTTGAATGGTCAATTGATGTTGCTGCAAGCTTTGGAAACCACTCAGGTTTCTTTTTCAGGGTTCTGATAGGATATATCTGAAGAAACATTTATACACATACTAGGCTGATGTCAAAATCGTGCTTCTAAACCAGCAACTTGAAGAAAGGTAGAAAAAGTCCTTCAAGCTTTCCTCCGTTCAACCTTTGAATGCGAAATACTCAATCAGATCGTGGAAGATCACCACCAGTAAGTGACAAACTGATCCAGTCTTTATACTTCATCCCAAGAATTGGACTCTTAATGTCACCATTTTTTCTTTGCGCTTTGCATTTTTTTTTCACACCTGCGTATTTGAGGATAGCTGCATGATCTTTCCTGGAGGCGTGGGTTCAAATCCCACCCCATGACAGCCAAGTGTTTGCTCTTACGCGTCACGGATTGGGATTCCAGCGGGGGTCTGTGTGAGGAGCGGCAAAGTTGCTCTGTTCTGCGCAAGTGCAGACTTGCAGATGTTGACAAGTGCCTCAATTTTATGCTTAACGCTTACCATGATGTCTAGTATCACCACGAAGCGCCAAAGCATACTGCCACATGAGAGTCAGGATGGCCGAGCGGTCTAAGGCGCTGCGTTCAGGTCGCAGTCTCCTCTGGAGGCGTGGGTTCGAATCCCACTTCTGACAGGCTAGCTTTTCCTTAAATATTAAGCAAGGCCATTTTTCTCAGGGCTCGAAGTCCCCCCGAAGTCAACTTTGAAAGCAGTTTGAGGAACAAGAAACCCTCCATCAGAAAGGAGGCTAGCTTTTCCTTAAATATTAAGCAAGGCCATTTTTCTCAGGGCTCCCGAAGTCAACTTTGAAAGCAGTTTGAGGAACAAGAAACCCTCCATCAGAAAGGAGGCTAGCTTTTCCTTAAATATTAAGCAAGGCCATTTTTCTCAGGGCTCCCGAAGTCAACTTTGAAAGCAGTTTGAGGAACAAGAAACCCTCCATCAGAAAGGGGAAAAAAACACCACGCCAATCCCTTTTCTTCCTGCTTCATAGGCCACTGGTCTGGTTAAACCACGGGGTGTGAGTTTCATTCTCACTGGTGCCTAACTTCTAGGCTGATGCTCAAAAGGAACATTGGAACCCCGTTAGCCAGTAGAACATAATATGCTTGTTCTCGGGGAGAGAAGCTAATTAACCTTGCAGATAAGATTCCTTTGAATGGTCAATTGATGTTGCTGCAAGCTTTGGAAACCACTCAGGTTTCTTTTTCAGGGTTCTGATAGGATATATCTGAAGAAACATTTATACACATACTAGGCTGATGTCAAAATCCTGCTTCTAAACCAGCAACTTGAAGAAAGGTAGAAAAAGTCCTTCAAGCTTTCCTCCGTTCAACCTTTGAATGCGAAATACTCAATCAGATCGTGGAAGATCACCACCAGTAAGTGACAAACTGATCCAGTCTTTATACTTCATCCCAAGAATTGGACTCTTAATGTCACCATTTTTTCTTTGCGCTTTGCATTTTTTTTTCACACCTGCGTATTTGAGGATAGCTGCATGATCTTTCCTGGAGGCGTGGGTTCAAATCCCACCCCATGACAGCCAAGTGTTTGCTCTTACGCGTCACGGATTGGGATTCCAGCGGGGGTCTGTGTGAGGAGCGGCAAAGTTGCTCTGTTCTGCGCAAGTACAGACTTGCAGATGTTGACAAGTGCCTCAATTTTATGCTTAACGCTTACCATGATGTCTAGTATCACCACGAAGCGCCAAAGCATACTGCCACATGAGAGTCAGGATGGCCGAGCGGTCTAAGGCGCTGCGTTCAGGTCGCAGTCTCCTCTGGAGGCGTGGGTTCGAATCCCACTTCTGACAGGCTAGCTTTTCCTTAAATATTAAGCAAGGCCATTTTTCTCAGGGCTCCCGAAGTCAACTTTGAAAGCAGTTTGAGGAACAAGAAACCCTCCATCAGAAAGGGGAAAAAAACACCACGCCAATCCCTTTTCTTCCTGCTTCATAGGCCACTGGTCTGGTTAAACCACGGGGTGTGAGTTTCATTCTCACTGGTGCCTAACTTCTAGGCTGATGCTCAAAAGGAACATTGGAACCCCGTTAGCCAGTAGAACATAATATGCTTGTTCTCGGGGAGAGAAGCTAATTAACCTTGCAGATAAGATTCCTTTGAATGGTCAATTGATGTTGCTGCAAGCTTTGGAAACCACTCAGGTTTCTTTTTCAGGGTTCTGATAGGATATATCTGAAGAAACATTTATACACATACTAGGCTGATGTCAAAATCGTGCTTCTAAACCAGCAACTTGAAGAAAGGTAGAAAAAGTCCTTCAAGCTTTCCTCCGTTCAACCTTTGAATGCGAAATACTCAATCAGATCGTGGAAGATCACCACCAGTAAGTGACAAACTGATCCAGTCTTTATACTTCATCCCAAGAATTGGACTCTTAATGTCACCATTTTTTCTTTGCGCTTTGCATTTTTTTTTCACACCTGCGTATTTGAGGATAGCTGCATGATCTTTCCTGGAGGCGTGGGTTCAAATCCCACCCCATGACAGCCAAGTGTTTGCTCTTACGCGTCACGGATTGGGATTCCAGCGGGGGTCTGTGTGAGGAGCGGCAAAGTTGCTCTGTTCTGCGCAAGTGCAGACTTGCAGATGTTGACAAGTGCCTCAATTTTATGCTTAACGCTTACCATGATGTCTAGTATCACCACGAAGCGCCAAAGCATACTGCCACATGAGAGTCAGGATGGCCGAGCGGTCTAAGGCGCTGCGTTCAGGTCGCAGTCTCCTCTGGAGGCGTGGGTTCGAATCCCACTTCTGACAGGCTAGCTTTTCCTTAAATATTAAGCAAGGCCATTTTTCTCAGGGCTCGAAGTCCCCCCGAAGTCAACTTTGAAAGCAGTTTGAGGAACAAGAAACCCTCCATCAGAAAGGAGGCTAGCTTTTCCTTAAATATTAAGCAAGGCCATTTTTCTCAGGGCTCCCGAAGTCAACTTTGAAAGCAGTTTGAGGAACAAGAAACCCTCCATCAGAAAGGAGGCTAGCTTTTCCTTAAATATTAAGCAAGGCCATTTTTCTCAGGGCTCCCGAAGTCAACTTTGAAAGCAGTTTGAGGAACAAGAAACCCTCCATCAGAAAGGGGAAAAAAACACCACGCCAATCCCTTTTCTTCCTGCTTCATAGGCCACTGGTCTGGTTAAACCACGGGGTGTGAGTTTCATTCTCACTGGTGCCTAACTTCTAGGCTGATGCTCAAAAGGAACATTGGAACCCCGTTAGCCAGTAGAACATAATATGCTTGTTCTCGGGGAGAGAAGCTAATTAACCTTGCAGATAAGATTCCTTTGAATGGTCAATTGATGTTGCTGCAAGCTTTGGAAACCACTCAGGTTTCTTTTTCAGGGTTCTGATAGGATATATCTGAAGAAACATTTATACACATACTAGGCTGATGTCAAAATCCTGCTTCTAAACCAGCAACTTGAAGAAAGGTAGAAAAAGTCCTTCAAGCTTTCCTCCGTTCAACCTTTGAATGCGAAATACTCAATCAGATCGTGGAAGATCACCACCAGTAAGTGACAAACTGATCCAGTCTTTATACTTCATCCCAAGAATTGGACTCTTAATGTCACCATTTTTTCTTTGCGCTTTGCATTTTTTTTTCACACCTGCGTATTTGAGGATAGCTGCATGATCTTTCCTGGAGGCGTGGGTTCAAATCCCACCCCATGACAGCCAAGTGTTTGCTCTTACGCGTCACGGATTGGGATTCCAGCGGGGGTCTGTGTGAGGAGCGGCAAAGTTGCTCTGTTCTGCGCAAGTACAGACTTGCAGATGTTGACAAGTGCCTCAATTTTATGCTTAACGCTTACCATGATGTCTAGTATCACCACGAAGCGCCAAAGCATACTGCCACATGAGAGTCAGGATGGCCGAGCGGTCTAAGGCGCTGCGTTCAGGTCGCAGTCTCCTCTGGAGGCGTGGGTTCGAATCCCACTTCTGACAGGCTAGCTTTTCCTTAAATATTAAGCAAGGCCATTTTTCTCAGGGCTCCCGAAGTCAACTTTGAAAGCAGTTTGAGGAACAAGAAACCCTCCATCAGAAAGGGGAAAAAAACACCACGCCAATCCCTTTTCTTCCTGCTTCATAGGCCACTGGTCTGGTTAAACCACGGGGTGTGAGTTTCATTCTCACTGGTGCCTAACTTCTAGGCTGATGCTCAAAAGGAACATTGGAACCCCGTTAGCCAGTAGAACATAATATGCTTGTTCTCGGGGAGAGAAGCTAATTAACCTTGCAGATAAGATTCCTTTGAATGGTCAATTGATGTTGCTGCAAGCTTTGGAAACCACTCAGGTTTCTTTTTCAGGGTTCTGATAGGATATATCTGAAGAAACATTTATACACATACTAGGCTGATGTCAAAATCCTGCTTCTAAACCAGCAACTTGAAGAAAGGTAGAAAAAGTCCTTCAAGCTTTCCTCCGTTCAACCTTTGAATGCGAAATACTCAATCAGATCGTGGAAGATCACCACCAGTAAGTGACAAACTGATCCAGTCTTTATACTTCATCCCAAGAATTGGACTCTTAATGTCACCATTTTTTCTTTGCGCTTTGCATTTTTTTTTCACACCTGCGTATTTGAGGATAGCTGCATGATCTTTCCTGGAGGCGTGGGTTCAAATCCCACCCCATGACAGCCAAGTGTTTGCTCTTACGCGTCACGGATTGGGATTCCAGCGGGGGTCTGTGTGAGGAGCGGCAAAGTTGCTCTGTTCTGCGCAAGTGCAGACTTGCAGATGTTGACAAGTGCCTCAATTTTATGCTTAACGCTTACCATGATGTCTAGTATCACCACGAAGCGCCAAAGCATACTGCCACATGAGAGTCAGGATGGCCGAGCGGTCTAAGGCGCTGCGTTCAGGTCGCAGTCTCCTCTGGAGGCGTGGGTTCGAATCCCACTTCTGACAGGCTAGCTTTTCCTTAAATATTAAGCAAGGCCATTTTTCTCAGGGCTCGAAGTCCCCCCGAAGTCAACTTTGAAAGCAGTTTGAGGAACAAGAAACCCTCCATCAGAAAGGAGGCTAGCTTTTCCTTAAATATTAAGCAAGGCCATTTTTCTCAGGGCTCCCGAAGTCAACTTTGAAAGCAGTTTGAGGAACAAGAAACCCTCCATCAGAAAGGAGGCTAGCTTTTCCTTAAATATTAAGCAAGGCCATTTTTCTCAGGGCTCCCGAAGTCAACTTTGAAAGCAGTTTGAGGAACAAGAAACCCTCCATCAGAAAGGGGAAAAAAACACCACGCCAATCCCTTTTCTTCCTGCTTCATAGGCCACTGGTCTGGTTAAACCACGGGGTGTGAGTTTCATTCTCACTGGTGCCTAACTTCTAGGCTGATGCTCAAAAGGAACATTGGAACCCCGTTAGCCAGTAGAACATAATATGCTTGTTCTCGGGGAGAGAAGCTAATTAACCTTGCAGATAAGATTCCTTTGAATGGTCAATTGATGTTGCTGCAAGCTTTGGAAACCACTCAGGTTTCTTTTTCAGGGTTCTGATAGGATATATCTGAAGAAACATTTATACACATACTAGGCTGATGTCAAAATCCTGCTTCTAAACCAGCAACTTGAAGAAAGGTAGAAAAAGTCCTTCAAGCTTTCCTCCGTTCAACCTTTGAATGCGAAATACTCAATCAGATCGTGGAAGATCACCACCAGTAAGTGACAAACTGATCCAGTCTTTATACTTCATCCCAAGAATTGGACTCTTAATGTCACCATTTTTTCTTTGCGCTTTGCATTTTTTTTTCACACCTGCGTATTTGAGGATAGCTGCATGATCTTTCCTGGAGGCGTGGGTTCAAATCCCACCCCATGACAGCCAAGTGTTTGCTCTTACGCGTCACGGATTGGGATTCCAGCGGGGGTCTGTGTGAGGAGCGGCAAAGTTGCTCTGTTCTGCGCAAGTGCAGACTTGCAGATGTTGACAAGTGCCTCAATTTTATGCTTAACGCTTACCATGATGTCTAGTATCACCACGAAGCGCCAAAGCATACTGCCACATGAGAGTCAGGATGGCCGAGCGGTCTAAGGCGCTGCGTTCAGGTCGCAGTCTCCTCTGGAGGCGTGGGTTCGAATCCCACTTCTGACAGGCTAGCTTTTCCTTAAATATTAAGCAAGGCCATTTTTCTCAGGGCTCCCGAAGTCAACTTTGAAAGCAGTTTGAGGAACAAGAAACCCTCCATCAGAAAGGGGAAAAAAACACCACGCCAATCCCTTTTCTTCCTGCTTCATAGGCCACTGGTCTGGTTAAACCACGGGGTGTGAGTTTCATTCTCACTGGTGCCTAACTTCTAGGCTGATGCTCAAAAGGAACATTGGAACCCCGTTAGCCAGTAGAACATAATATGCTTGTTCTCGGGGAGAGAAGCTAATTAACCTTGCAGATAAGATTCCTTTGAATGGTCAATTGATGTTGCTGCAAGCTTTGGAAACCACTCAGGTTTCTTTTTCAGGGTTCTGATAGGATATATCTGAAGAAACATTTATACACATACTAGGCTGATGTCAAAATCGTGCTTCTAAACCAGCAACTTGAAGAAAGGTAGAAAAAGTCCTTCAAGCTTTCCTCCGTTCAACCTTTGAATGCGAAATACTCAATCAGATCGTGGAAGATCACCACCAGTAAGTGACAAACTGATCCAGTCTTTATACTTCATCCCAAGAATTGGACTCTTAATGTCACCATTTTTTCTTTGCGCTTTGCATTTTTTTTTCACACCTGCGTATTTGAGGATAGCTGCATGATCTTTCCTGGAGGCGTGGGTTCAAATCCCACCCCATGACAGCCAAGTGTTTGCTCTTACGCGTCACGGATTGGGATTCCAGCGGGGGTCTGTGTGAGGAGCGGCAAAGTTGCTCTGTTCTGCGCAAGTGCAGACTTGCAGATGTTGACAAGTGCCTCAATTTTATGCTTAACGCTTACCATGATGTCTAGTATCACCACGAAGCGCCAAAGCATACTGCCACATGAGAGTCAGGATGGCCGAGCGGTCTAAGGCGCTGCGTTCAGGTCGCAGTCTCCTCTGGAGGCGTGGGTTCGAATCCCACTTCTGACAGGCTAGCTTTTCCTTAAATATTAAGCAAGGCCATTTTTCTCAGGGCTCGAAGTCCCCCCGAAGTCAACTTTGAAAGCAGTTTGAGGAACAAGAAACCCTCCATCAGAAAGGAGGCTAGCTTTTCCTTAAATATTAAGCAAGGCCATTTTTCTCAGGGCTCCCGAAGTCAACTTTGAAAGCAGTTTGAGGAACAAGAAACCCTCCATCAGAAAGGAGGCTAGCTTTTCCTTAAATATTAAGCAAGGCCATTTTTCTCAGGGCTCCCGAAGTCAACTTTGAAAGCAGTTTGAGGAACAAGAAACCCTCCATCAGAAAGGGGAAAAAAACACCACGCCAATCCCTTTTCTTCCTGCTTCATAGGCCACTGGTCTGGTTAAACCACGGGGTGTGAGTTTCATTCTCACTGGTGCCTAACTTCTAGGCTGATGCTCAAAAGGAACATTGGAACCCCGTTAGCCAGTAGAACATAATATGCTTGTTCTCGGGGAGAGAAGCTAATTAACCTTGCAGATAAGATTCCTTTGAATGGTCAATTGATGTTGCTGCAAGCTTTGGAAACCACTCAGGTTTCTTTTTCAGGGTTCTGATAGGATATATCTGAAGAAACATTTATACACATACTAGGCTGATGTCAAAATCCTGCTTCTAAACCAGCAACTTGAAGAAAGGTAGAAAAAGTCCTTCAAGCTTTCCTCCGTTCAACCTTTGAATGCGAAATACTCAATCAGATCGTGGAAGATCACCACCAGTAAGTGACAAACTGATCCAGTCTTTATACTTCATCCCAAGAATTGGACTCTTAATGTCACCATTTTTTCTTTGCGCTTTGCATTTTTTTTTCACACCTGCGTATTTGAGGATAGCTGCATGATCTTTCCTGGAGGCGTGGGTTCAAATCCCACCCCATGACAGCCAAGTGTTTGCTCTTACGCGTCACGGATTGGGATTCCAGCGGGGGTCTGTGTGAGGAGCGGCAAAGTTGCTCTGTTCTGCGCAAGTACAGACTTGCAGATGTTGACAAGTGCCTCAATTTTATGCTTAACGCTTACCATGATGTCTAGTATCACCACGAAGCGCCAAAGCATACTGCCACATGAGAGTCAGGATGGCCGAGCGGTCTAAGGCGCTGCGTTCAGGTCGCAGTCTCCTCTGGAGGCGTGGGTTCGAATCCCACTTCTGACAGGCTAGCTTTTCCTTAAATATTAAGCAAGGCCATTTTTCTCAGGGCTCCCGAAGTCAACTTTGAAAGCAGTTTGAGGAACAAGAAACCCTCCATCAGAAAGGGGAAAAAAACACCACGCCAATCCCTTTTCTTCCTGCTTCATAGGCCACTGGTCTGGTTAAACCACGGGGTGTGAGTTTCATTCTCACTGGTGCCTAACTTCTAGGCTGATGCTCAAAAGGAACATTGGAACCCCGTTAGCCAGTAGAACATAATATGCTTGTTCTCGGGGAGAGAAGCTAATTAACCTTGCAGATAAGATTCCTTTGAATGGTCAATTGATGTTGCTGCAAGCTTTGGAAACCACTCAGGTTTCTTTTTCAGGGTTCTGATAGGATATATCTGAAGAAACATTTATACACATACTAGGCTGATGTCAAAATCCTGCTTCTAAACCAGCAACTTGAAGAAAGGTAGAAAAAGTCCTTCAAGCTTTCCTCCGTTCAACCTTTGAATGCGAAATACTCAATCAGATCGTGGAAGATCACCACCAGTAAGTGACAAACTGATCCAGTCTTTATACTTCATCCCAAGAATTGGACTCTTAATGTCACCATTTTTTCTTTGCGCTTTGCATTTTTTTTTCACACCTGCGTATTTGAGGATAGCTGCATGATCTTTCCTGGAGGCGTGGGTTCAAATCCCACCCCATGACAGCCAAGTGTTTGCTCTTACGCGTCACGGATTGGGATTCCAGCGGGGGTCTGTGTGAGGAGCGGCAAAGTTGCTCTGTTCTGCGCAAGTGCAGACTTGCAGATGTTGACAAGTGCCTCAATTTTATGCTTAACGCTTACCATGATGTCTAGTATCACCACGAAGCGCCAAAGCATACTGCCACATGAGAGTCAGGATGGCCGAGCGGTCTAAGGCGCTGCGTTCAGGTCGCAGTCTCCTCTGGAGGCGTGGGTTCGAATCCCACTTCTGACAGGCTAGCTTTTCCTTAAATATTAAGCAAGGCCATTTTTCTCAGGGCTCCCGAAGTCAACTTTGAAAGCAGTTTGAGGAACAAGAAACCCTCCATCAGAAAGGGGAAAAAAACACCACGCCAATCCCTTTTCTTCCTGCTTCATAGGCCACTGGTCTGGTTAAACCACGGGGTGTGAGTTTCATTCTCACTGGTGCCTAACTTCTAGGCTGATGCTCAAAAGGAACATTGGAACCCCGTTAGCCAGTAGAACATAATATGCTTGTTCTCGGGGAGAGAAGCTAATTAACCTTGCAGATAAGATTCCTTTGAATGGTCAATTGATGTTGCTGCAAGCTTTGGAAACCACTCAGGTTTCTTTTTCAGGGTTCTGATAGGATATATCTGAAGAAACATTTATACACATACTAGGCTGATGTCAAAATCGTGCTTCTAAACCAGCAACTTGAAGAAAGGTAGAAAAAGTCCTTCAAGCTTTCCTCCGTTCAACCTTTGAATGCGAAATACTCAATCAGATCGTGGAAGATCACCACCAGTAAGTGACAAACTGATCCAGTCTTTATACTTCATCCCAAGAATTGGACTCTTAATGTCACCATTTTTTCTTTGCGCTTTGCATTTTTTTTTCACACCTGCGTATTTGAGGATAGCTGCATGATCTTTCCTGGAGGCGTGGGTTCAAATCCCACCCCATGACAGCCAAGTGTTTGCTCTTACGCGTCACGGATTGGGATTCCAGCGGGGGTCTGTGTGAGGAGCGGCAAAGTTGCTCTGTTCTGCGCAAGTGCAGACTTGCAGATGTTGACAAGTGCCTCAATTTTATGCTTAACGCTTACCATGATGTCTAGTATCACCACGAAGCGCCAAAGCATACTGCCACATGAGAGTCAGGATGGCCGAGCGGTCTAAGGCGCTGCGTTCAGGTCGCAGTCTCCTCTGGAGGCGTGGGTTCGAATCCCACTTCTGACAGGCTAGCTTTTCCTTAAATATTAAGCAAGGCCATTTTTCTCAGGGCTCGAAGTCCCCCCGAAGTCAACTTTGAAAGCAGTTTGAGGAACAAGAAACCCTCCATCAGAAAGGAGGCTAGCTTTTCCTTAAATATTAAGCAAGGCCATTTTTCTCAGGGCTCCCGAAGTCAACTTTGAAAGCAGTTTGAGGAACAAGAAACCCTCCATCAGAAAGGAGGCTAGCTTTTCCTTAAATATTAAGCAAGGCCATTTTTCTCAGGGCTCCCGAAGTCAACTTTGAAAGCAGTTTGAGGAACAAGAAACCCTCCATCAGAAAGGGGAAAAAAACACCACGCCAATCCCTTTTCTTCCTGCTTCATAGGCCACTGGTCTGGTTAAACCACGGGGTGTGAGTTTCATTCTCACTGGTGCCTAACTTCTAGGCTGATGCTCAAAAGGAACATTGGAACCCCGTTAGCCAGTAGAACATAATATGCTTGTTCTCGGGGAGAGAAGCTAATTAACCTTGCAGATAAGATTCCTTTGAATGGTCAATTGATGTTGCTGCAAGCTTTGGAAACCACTCAGGTTTCTTTTTCAGGGTTCTGATAGGATATATCTGAAGAAACATTTATACACATACTAGGCTGATGTCAAAATCCTGCTTCTAAACCAGCAACTTGAAGAAAGGTAGAAAAAGTCCTTCAAGCTTTCCTCCGTTCAACCTTTGAATGCGAAATACTCAATCAGATCGTGGAAGATCACCACCAGTAAGTGACAAACTGATCCAGTCTTTATACTTCATCCCAAGAATTGGACTCTTAATGTCACCATTTTTTCTTTGCGCTTTGCATTTTTTTTTCACACCTGCGTATTTGAGGATAGCTGCATGATCTTTCCTGGAGGCGTGGGTTCAAATCCCACCCCATGACAGCCAAGTGTTTGCTCTTACGCGTCACGGATTGGGATTCCAGCGGGGGTCTGTGTGAGGAGCGGCAAAGTTGCTCTGTTCTGCGCAAGTGCAGACTTGCAGATGTTGACAAGTGCCTCAATTTTATGCTTAACGCTTACCATGATGTCTAGTATCACCACGAAGCGCCAAAGCATACTGCCACATGAGAGTCAGGATGGCCGAGCGGTCTAAGGCGCTGCGTTCAGGTCGCAGTCTCCTCTGGAGGCGTGGGTTCGAATCCCACTTCTGACAGGCTAGCTTTTCCTTAAATATTAAGCAAGGCCATTTTTCTCAGGGCTCGAAGTCCCCCCGAAGTCAACTTTGAAAGCAGTTTGAGGAACAAGAAACCCTCCATCAGAAAGGAGGCTAGCTTTTCCTTAAATATTAAGCAAGGCCATTTTTCTCAGGGCTCCCGAAGTCAACTTTGAAAGCAGTTTGAGGAACAAGAAACCCTCCATCAGAAAGGAGGCTAGCTTTTCCTTAAATATTAAGCAAGGCCATTTTTCTCAGGGCTCCCGAAGTCAACTTTGAAAGCAGTTTGAGGAACAAGAAACCCTCCATCAGAAAGGGGAAAAAAACACCACGCCAATCCCTTTTCTTCCTGCTTCATAGGCCACTGGTCTGGTTAAACCACGGGGTGTGAGTTTCATTCTCACTGGTGCCTAACTTCTAGGCTGATGCTCAAAAGGAACATTGGAACCCCGTTAGCCAGTAGAACATAATATGCTTGTTCTCGGGGAGAGAAGCTAATTAACCTTGCAGATAAGATTCCTTTGAATGGTCAATTGATGTTGCTGCAAGCTTTGGAAACCACTCAGGTTTCTTTTTCAGGGTTCTGATAGGATATATCTGAAGAAACATTTATACACATACTAGGCTGATGTCAAAATCCTGCTTCTAAACCAGCAACTTGAAGAAAGGTAGAAAAAGTCCTTCAAGCTTTCCTCCGTTCAACCTTTGAATGCGAAATACTCAATCAGATCGTGGAAGATCACCACCAGTAAGTGACAAACTGATCCAGTCTTTATACTTCATCCCAAGAATTGGACTCTTAATGTCACCATTTTTTCTTTGCGCTTTGCATTTTTTTTTCACACCTGCGTATTTGAGGATAGCTGCATGATCTTTCCTGGAGGCGTGGGTTCAAATCCCACCCCATGACAGCCAAGTGTTTGCTCTTACGCGTCACGGATTGGGATTCCAGCGGGGGTCTGTGTGAGGAGCGGCAAAGTTGCTCTGTTCTGCGCAAGTGCAGACTTGCAGATGTTGACAAGTGCCTCAATTTTATGCTTAACGCTTACCATGATGTCTAGTATCACCACGAAGCGCCAAAGCATACTGCCACATGAGAGTCAGGATGGCCGAGCGGTCTAAGGCGCTGCGTTCAGGTCGCAGTCTCCTCTGGAGGCGTGGGTTCGAATCCCACTTCTGACAGGCTAGCTTTTCCTTAAATATTAAGCAAGGCCATTTTTCTCAGGGCTCCCGAAGTCAACTTTGAAAGCAGTTTGAGGAACAAGAAACCCTCCATCAGAAAGGGGAAAAAAACACCACGCCAATCCCTTTTCTTCCTGCTTCATAGGCCACTGGTCTGGTTAAACCACGGGGTGTGAGTTTCATTCTCACTGGTGCCTAACTTCTAGGCTGATGCTCAAAAGGAACATTGGAACCCCGTTAGCCAGTAGAACATAATATGCTTGTTCTCGGGGAGAGAAGCTAATTAACCTTGCAGATAAGATTCCTTTGAATGGTCAATTGATGTTGCTGCAAGCTTTGGAAACCACTCAGGTTTCTTTTTCAGGGTTCTGATAGGATATATCTGAAGAAACATTTATACACATACTAGGCTGATGTCAAAATCCTGCTTCTAAACCAGCAACTTGAAGAAAGGTAGAAAAAGTCCTTCAAGCTTTCCTCCGTTCAACCTTTGAATGCGAAATACTCAATCAGATCGTGGAAGATCACCACCAGTAAGTGACAAACTGATCCAGTCTTTATACTTCATCCCAAGAATTGGACTCTTAATGTCACCATTTTTTCTTTGCGCTTTGCATTTTTTTTTCACACCTGCGTATTTGAGGATAGCTGCATGATCTTTCCTGGAGGCGTGGGTTCAAATCCCACCCCATGACAGCCAAGTGTTTGCTCTTACGCGTCACGGATTGGGATTCCAGCGGGGGTCTGTGTGAGGAGCGGCAAAGTTGCTCTGTTCTGCGCAAGTGCAGACTTGCAGATGTTGACAAGTGCCTCAATTTTATGCTTAACGCTTACCATGATGTCTAGTATCACCACGAAGCGCCAAAGCATACTGCCACATGAGAGTCAGGATGGCCGAGCGGTCTAAGGCGCTGCGTTCAGGTCGCAGTCTCCTCTGGAGGCGTGGGTTCGAATCCCACTTCTGACAGGCTAGCTTTTCCTTAAATATTAAGCAAGGCCATTTTTCTCAGGGCTCCCGAAGTCAACTTTGAAAGCAGTTTGAGGAACAAGAAACCCTCCATCAGAAAGGAGGCTAGCTTTTCCTTAAATATTAAGCAAGGCCATTTTTCTCAGGGCTCCCGAAGTCAACTTTGAAAGCAGTTTGAGGAACAAGAAACCCTCCATCAGAAAGGAGGCTAGCTTTTCCTTAAATATTAAGCAAGGCCATTTTTCTCAGGGCTCCCGAAGTCAACTTTGAAAGCAGTTTGAGGAACAAGAAACCCTCCATCAGAAAGGGGAAAAAAACACCACGCCAATCCCTTTTCTTCCTGCTTCATAGGCCACTGGTCTGGTTAAACCACGGGGTGTGAGTTTCATTCTCACTGGTGCCTAACTTCTAGGCTGATGCTCAAAAGGAACATTGGAACCCCGTTAGCCAGTAGAACATAATATGCTTGTTCTCGGGGAGAGAAGCTAATTAACCTTGCAGATAAGATTCCTTTGAATGGTCAATTGATGTTGCTGCAAGCTTTGGAAACCACTCAGGTTTCTTTTTCAGGGTTCTGATAGGATATATCTGAAGAAACATTTATACACATACTAGGCTGATGTCAAAATCCTGCTTCTAAACCAGCAACTTGAAGAAAGGTAGAAAAAGTCCTTCAAGCTTTCCTCCGTTCAACCTTTGAATGCGAAATACTCAATCAGATCGTGGAAGATCACCACCAGTAAGTGACAAACTGATCCAGTCTTTATACTTCATCCCAAGAATTGGACTCTTAATGTCACCATTTTTTCTTTGCGCTTTGCATTTTTTTTTCACACCTGCGTATTTGAGGATAGCTGCATGATCTTTCCTGGAGGCGTGGGTTCAAATCCCACCCCATGACAGCCAAGTGTTTGCTCTTAGTGCGCAAGTGCAGACTTGCAGATGTTGACAAGTGCCTCAATTTTATGCTTAACGCTTACCATAATGTCTAGTATCACCACGAAGCGCCAAAGCATACTGCCACATGAGAGTCAGGATGGCCGAGCGGTCTAAGGCGCTGCGTTCAGGTCGCAGTCTCCTCTGGAGGCGTGGGTTCGAATCCCACTTCTGACAGGCTAGCTTTTCCTTAAATATTAAGCAAGGCCATTTTTCTCAGGGCTCCCGAAGTCAACTTTGAAAGCAGTTTGAGGAACAAGAAACCCTCCATCAGAAAGGGGAAAAAAACACCACGCCAATCCCTTTTCTTCCTGCTTCATAGGCCACTGGTCTGGTTAAACCACGGGGTGTGAGTTTCATTCTCACTGGTGCCTAACTTCTAGGCTGATGCTCAAAAGGAACATTGGAACCCCGTTAGCCAGTAGAACATAATATGCTTGTTCTCGGGGAGAGAAGCTAATTAACCTTGCAGATAAGATTCCTTTGAATGGTCAATTGATGTTGCTGCAAGCTTTGGAAACCACTCAGGTTTCTTTTTCAGGGTTCTGATAGGATATATCTGAAGAAACATTTATACACATACTAGGCTGATGTCAAAATCCTGCTTCTAAACCAGCAACTTGAAGAAAGGTAGAAAAAGTCCTTCAAGCTTTCCTCCGTTCAACCTTTGAATGCGAAATACTCAATCAGATCGTGCAAGATCACCACCAGTAAGTGACAAACTGATCCAGTCTTTATACTTCATCCCAAGAATTGGACTCTTAATGTCACCATTTTTTCTTTGCGCTTTGCATTTTTTTTTCACACCTGCGTATTTGAGGATAGCTGCATGATCTTTCCTGGAGGCGTGGGTTCAAATCCCACCCCATGACAGCCAAGTGTTTGCTCTTACGCGTCACGGATTGGGATTCCAGCGGGGGTCTGTGTGAGGAGCGGCAAAGTTGCTCTGTTCTGCGCAAGTGCAGACTTGCAGATGTTGACAAGTGCCTCAATTTTATGCTTAACGCTTACCATGATGTCTAGTATCACCACGAAGCGCCAAAGCATACTGCCACATGAGAGTCAGGATGGCCGAGCGGTCTAAGGCGCTGCGTTCAGGTCGCAGTCTCCTCTGGAGGCGTGGGTTCGAATCCCACTTCTGACAGGCTAGCTTTTCCTTAAATATTAAGCAAGGCCATTTTTCTCAGGGCTCCCGAAGTCAACTTTGAAAGCAGTTTGAGGAACAAGAAACCCTCCATCAGAAAGGAGGCTAGCTTTTCCTTAAATATTAAGCAAGGCCATTTTTCTCAGGGCTCCCGAAGTCAACTTTGAAAGCAGTTTGAGGAACAAGAAACCCTCCATCAGAAAGGGGAAAAAAACACCACGCCAATCCCTTTTCTTCCTGCTTCATAGGCCACTGGTCTGGTTAAACCACGGGGTGTGAGTTTCATTCTCACTGGTGCCTAACTTCTAGGCTGATGCTCAAAAGGAACATTGGAACCCCGTTAGCCAGTAGAACATAATATGCTTGTTCTCGGGGAGAGAAGCTAATTAACCTTGCAGATAAGATTCCTTTGAATGGTCAATTGATGTTGCTGCAAGCTTTGGAAACCACTCAGGTTTCTTTTTCAGGGTTCTGATAGGATATATCTGAAGAAACATTTATACACATACTAGGCTGATGTCAAAATCCTGCTTCTAAACCAGCAACTTGAAGAAAGGTAGAAAAAGTCCTTCAAGCTTTCCTCCGTTCAACCTTTGAATGCGAAATACTCAATCAGATCGTGGAAGATCACCACCAGTAAGTGACAAACTGATCCAGTCTTTATACTTCATCCCAAGAATTGGACTCTTAATGTCACCATTTTTTCTTTGCGCTTTGCATTTTTTTTTCACACCTGCGTATTTGAGGATAGCTGCATGATCTTTCCTGGAGGCGTGGGTTCAAATCCCACCCCATGACAGCCAAGTGTTTGCTCTTACGCGTCACGGATTGGGATTCCAGCGGGGGTCTGTGTGAGGAGCGGCAAAGTTGCTCTGTTCTGCGCAAGTGCAGACTTGCAGATGTTGACAAGTGCCTCAATTTTATGCTTAACGCTTACCATGATGTCTAGTATCACCACGAAGCGCCAAAGCATACTGCCACATGAGAGTCAGGATGGCCGAGCGGTCTAAGGCGCTGCGTTCAGGTCGCAGTCTCCTCTGGAGGCGTGGGTTCGAATCCCACTTCTGACAGGCTAGCTTTTCCTTAAATATTAAGCAAGGCCATTTTTCTCAGGGCTCCCGAAGTCAACTTTGAAAGCAGTTTGAGGAACAAGAAACCCTCCATCAGAAAGGGGAAAAAAACACCACGCCAATCCCTTTTCTTCCTGCTTCATAGGCCACTGGTCTGGTTAAACCACGGGGTGTGAGTTTCATTCTCACTGGTGCCTAACTTCTAGGCTGATGCTCAAAAGGAACATTGGAACCCCGTTAGCCAGTAGAACATAATATGCTTGTTCTCGGGGAGAGAAGCTAATTAACCTTGCAGATAAGATTCCTTTGAATGGTCAATTGATGTTGCTGCAAGCTTTGGAAACCACTCAGGTTTCTTTTTCAGGGTTCTGATAGGATATATCTGAAGAAACATTTATACACATACTAGGCTGATGTCAAAATCCTGCTTCTAAACCAGCAACTTGAAGAAAGGTAGAAAAAGTCCTTCAAGCTTTCCTCCGTTCAACCTTTGAATGCGAAATACTCAATCAGATCGTGGAAGATCACCACCAGTAAGTGACAAACTGATCCAGTCTTTATACTTCATCCCAAGAATTGGACTCTTAATGTCACCATTTTTTCTTTGCGCTTTGCATTTTTTTTTCACACCTGCGTATTTGAGGATAGCTGCATGATCTTTCCTGGAGGCGTGGGTTCAAATCCCACCCCATGACAGCCAAGTGTTTGCTCTTACGCGTCACGGATTGGGATTCCAGCGGGGGTCTGTGTGAGGAGCGGCAAAGTTGCTCTGTTCTGCGCAAGTGCAGACTTGCAGATGTTGACAAGTGCCTCAATTTTATGCTTAACGCTTACCATGATGTCTAGTATCACCACGAAGCGCCAAAGCATACTGCCACATGAGAGTCAGGATGGCCGAGCGGTCTAAGGCGCTGCGTTCAGGTCGCAGTCTCCTCTGGAGGCGTGGGTTCGAATCCCACTTCTGACAGGCTAGCTTTTCCTTAAATATTAAGCAAGGCCATTTTTCTCAGGGCTCCCGAAGTCAACTTTGAAAGCAGTTTGAGGAACAAGAAACCCTCCATCAGAAAGGAGGCTAGCTTTTCCTTAAATATTAAGCAAGGCCATTTTTCTCAGGGCTCCCGAAGTCAACTTTGAAAGCAGTTTGAGGAACAAGAAACCCTCCATCAGAAAGGGGAAAAAAACACCACGCCAATCCCTTTTCTTCCTGCTTCATAGGCCACTGGTCTGGTTAAACCACGGGGTGTGAGTTTCATTCTCACTGGTGCCTAACTTCTAGGCTGATGCTCAAAAGGAACATTGGAACCCCGTTAGCCAGTAGAACATAATATGCTTGTTCTCGGGGAGAGAAGCTAATTAACCTTGCAGATAAGATTCCTTTGAATGGTCAATTGATGTTGCTGCAAGCTTTGGAAACCACTCAGGTTTCTTTTTCAGGGTTCTGATAGGATATATCTGAAGAAACATTTATACACATACTAGGCTGATGTCAAAATCCTGCTTCTAAACCAGCAACTTGAAGAAAGGTAGAAAAAGTCCTTCAAGCTTTCCTCCGTTCAACCTTTGAATGCGAAATACTCAATCAGATCGTGGAAGATCACCACCAGTAAGTGACAAACTGATCCAGTCTTTATACTTCATCCCAAGAATTGGACTCTTAATGTCACCATTTTTTCTTTGCGCTTTGCATTTTTTTTTCACACCTGCGTATTTGAGGATAGCTGCATGATCTTTCCTGGAGGCGTGGGTTCAAATCCCACCCCATGACAGCCAAGTGTTTGCTCTTACGCGTCACGGATTGGGATTCCAGCGGGGGTCTGTGTGAGGAGCGGCAAAGTTGCTCTGTTCTGCGCAAGTACAGACTTGCAGATGTTGACAAGTGCCTCAATTTTATGCTTAACGCTTACCATGATGTCTAGTATCACCACGAAGCGCCAAAGCATACTGCCACATGAGAGTCAGGATGGCCGAGCGGTCTAATGCGCTGCGTTCAGGTCGCAGTCTCCTCTGGAGGCGTGGGTTCGAATCCCACTTCTGACAGGCTAGCTTTTCCTTAAATATTAAGCAAGGCCATTTTTCTCAGGGCTCCCGAAGTCAACTTTGAAAGCAGTTTGAGGAACAAGAAACCCTCCATCAGAAAGGGGAAAAAAACACCACGCCAATCCCTTTTCTTCCTGCTTCATAGGCCACTGGTCTGGTTAAACCACAGGGTGTGAGTTTCATTCTCACTGGTGCCTAACTTCTAGGCTGATGCTCAAAAGGAACATTGGAACCCCGTTAGCCAGTAGAACATAATATGCTTGTTCTCGGGGAGAGAAGCTAATTAACCTTGCAGATAAGATTCCTTTGAATGGTCAATTGATGTTGCTACAAGCTTTGGAAACCACTCAGGTTTCTTTTTCAGGGTTCTGATAGGATATATCTGAAGAAACATTTATACACATACTAGGCTGATGTCAAAATCCTGCTTCTAAACCAGCAACTTGAAGAAAGGTAGAAAAAGTCCTTCAAGCTTTCCTCCGTTCAACCTTTGAATGCGAAATACTCAATCAGATCGTGGAAGATCACCACCAGTAAGTGACAAACTGATCCAGTCTTTATACTTCATCCCAAGAATTGGACTCTTAATGTCACCATTTTTTCTTTGCGCTTTGCATTTTTTTTTCACACCTGCGTATTTGAGGATAGCTGCATGATCTTTCCTGGAGGCGTGGGTTCAAATCCCACCCCATGACAGCCAAGTGTTTGCTCTTACGCGTCACGGATTGGGATTCCAGCGGGGGTCTGTGTGAGGAGCGGCAAAGTTGCTCTGTTCTGCGCAAGTGCAGACTTGCAGATGTTGACAAGTGCCTCAATTTTATGCTTAACGCTTACCATGATGTCTAGTATCACCACGAAGTGCCAAAGCATACTGCCACATGAGAGTCAGGATGGCCGAGCGGTCTAAGGCGCTGCGTTCAGGTCGCAGTCTCCTCTGGAGGCGTGGGTTCGAATCCCACTTCTGACAGGCTAGCTTTTCCTTAAATATTAAGCAAGGCCATTTTTCTCAGGGCTCCCGAAGTCAACTTTGAAAGCAGTTTGAGGAACAAGAAACCCTCCATCAGAAAGGGGAAAAAAACACCACGCCAATCCCTTTTCTTCCTGCTTCATAGGCCACTGGTCTGGTTAAACCACGGGGTGTGAGTTTCATTCTCACTGGTGCCTAACTTCTAGGCTGATGCTCAAAAGGAACATTGGAACCCCGTTAGCCAGTAGAACATAATATGCTTGTTCTCGGGGAGAGAAGCTAATTAACCTTGCAGATAAGATTCCTTTGAATGGTCAATTGATGTTGCTGCAAGCTTTGGAAACCACTCAGGTTTCTTTTTCAGGGTTCTGATAGGATATATCTGAAGAAACATTTATACACATACTAGGCTGATGTCAAAATCCTGCTTCTAAACCAGCAACTTGAAGAAAGGTAGAAAAAGTCCTTCAAGCTTTCCTCCGTTCAACCTTTGAATGCGAAATACTCAATCAGATCGTGGAAGATCACCACCAGTAAGTGACAAACTGATCCAGTCTTTATACTTCATCCCAAGAATTGGACTCTTAATGTCACCATTTTTTCTTTGCGCTTTGCATTTTTTTTTCACACCTGCGTATTTGAGGATAGCTGCATGATCTTTCCTGGAGGCGTGGGTTCAAATCCCACCCCATGACAGCCAAGTGTTTGCTCTTACGCGTCACGGATTGGGATTCCAGCGGGGGTCTGTGTGAGGAGCGGCAAAGTTGCTCTGTTCTGCGCAAGTACAGACTTGCAGATGTTGACAAGTGCCTCAATTTTATGCTTAACGCTTACCATGATGTCTAGTATCACCACGAAGCGCCAAAGCATACTGCCACATGAGAGTCAGGATGGCCGAGCGGTCTAAGGCGCTGCGTTCAGGTCGCAGTCTCCTCTGGAGGCGTGGGTTCGAATCCCACTTCTGACAGGCTAGCTTTTCCTTAAATATTAAGCAAGGCCATTTTTCTCAGGGCTCCCGAAGTCAACTTTGAAAGCAGTTTGAGGAACAAGAAACCCTCCATCAGAAAGGGGAAAAAAACACCACGCCAATCCCTTTTCTTCCTGCTTCATAGGCCACTGGTCTGGTTAAACCACAGGGTGTGAGTTTCATTCTCACTGGTGCCTAACTTCTAGGCTGATGCTCAAAAGGAACATTGGAACCCCGTTAGCCAGTAGAACATAATATGCTTGTTCTCGGGGAGAGAAGCTAATTAACCTTGCAGATAAGATTCCTTTGAATGGTCAATTGATGTTGCTGCAAGCTTTGGAAACCACTCAGGTTTCTTTTTCAGGGTTCTGATAGGATATATCTGAAGAAACATTTATACACATACTAGGCTGATGTCAAAATCCTGCTTCTAAACCAGCAACTTGAAGAAAGGTAGAAAAAGTCCTTCAAGCTTTCCTCCGTTCAACCTTTGAATGCGAAATACTCAATCAGATCGTGGAAGATCACCACCAGTAAGTGACAAACTGATCCAGTCTTTATACTTCATCCCAAGAATTGGACTCTTAATGTCACCATTTTTTCTTTGCGCTTTGCATTTTTTTTTCACACCTGCGTATTTGAGGATAGCTGCATGATCTTTCCTGGAGGCGTGGGTTCAAATCCCACCCCATGACAGCCAAGTGTTTGCTCTTACGCGTCACGGATTGGGATTCCAGCGGGGGTCTGTGTGAGGAGCGGCAAAGTTGCTCTGTTCTGCGCAAGTGCAGACTTGCAGATGTTGACAAGTGCCTCAATTTTATGCTTAACGCTTACCATGATGTCTAGTATCACCACGAAGCGCCAAAGCATACTGCCACATGAGAGTCAGGATGGCCGAGCGGTCTAAGGCGCTGCGTTCAGGTCGCAGTCTCCTCTGGAGGCGTGGGTTCGAATCCCACTTCTGACAGGCTAGCTTTTCCTTAAATATTAAGCAAGGCCATTTTTCTCAGGGCTCGAAGTCCCCCCGAAGTCAACTTTGAAAGCAGTTTGAGGAACAAGAAACCCTCCATCAGAAAGGAGGCTAGCTTTTCCTTAAATATTAAGCAAGGCCATTTTTCTCAGGGCTCCCGAAGTCAACTTTGAAAGCAGTTTGAGGAACAAGAAACCCTCCATCAGAAAGGGGAAAAAAACACCACGCCAATTCCTTTTCTTCCTGCTTCATAGGCCACTGGTCTGGTTAAACCACGGGGTGTGAGTTTCATTCTCACTGGTGCCTAACTTCTAGGCTGATGCTCAAAAGGAACATTGGAACCCCGTTAGCCAGTAGAACATAATATGCTTGTTCTCGGGGAGAGAAGCTAATTAACCTTGCAGATAAGATTCCTTTGAATGGTCAATTGATGTTGCTGCAAGCTTTGGAAACCACTCAGGTTTCTTTTTCAGGGTTCTGATAGGATATATCTGAAGAAACATTTATACACATACTAGGCTGATGTCAAAATCCTGCTTCTAAACCAGCAACTTGAAGAAAGGTAGAAAAAGTCCTTCAAGCTTTCCTCCGTTCAACCTTTGAATGCGAAATACTCAATCAGATCGTGGAAGATCACCACCAGTAAGTGACAAACTGATCCAGTCTTTATACTTCATCCCAAGAATTGGACTCTTAATGTCACCATTTTTTCTTTGCGCTTTGCATTTTTTTTTCACACCTGCGTATTTGAGGATAGCTGCATGATCTTTCCTGGAGGCGTGGGTTCAAATCCCACCCCATGACAGCCAAGTGTTTGCTCTTACGCGTCACGGATTGGGATTCCAGCGGGGGTCTGTGTGAGGAGCGGCAAAGTTGCTCTGTTCTGCGCAAGTACAGACTTGCAGATGTTGACAAGTGCCTCAATTTTATGCTTAACGCTTACCATGATGTCTAGTATCACCACGAAGCGCCAAAGCATACTGCCACATGAGAGTCAGGATGGCCGAGCGGTCTAAGGCGCTGCGTTCAGGTCGCAGTCTCCTCTGGAGGCGTGGGTTCGAATCCCACTTCTGACAGGCTAGCTTTTCCTTAAATATTAAGCAAGGCCATTTTTCTCAGGGCTCCCGAAGTCAACTTTGAAAGCAGTTTGAGGAACAAGAAACCCTCCATCAGAAAGGGGAAAAAAACACCACGCCAATCCCTTTTCTTCCTGCTTCATAGGCCACTGGTCTGGTTAAACCACGGGGTGTGAGTTTCATTCTCACTGGTGCCTAACTTCTAGGCTGATGCTCAAAAGGAACATTGGAACCCCGTTAGCCAGTAGAACATAATATGCTTGTTCTCGGGGAGAGAAGCTAATTAACCTTGCAGATAAGATTCCTTTGAATGGTCAATTGATGTTGCTGCAAGCTTTGGAAACCACTCAGGTTTCTTTTTCAGGGTTCTGATAGGATATATCTGAAGAAACATTTATACACATACTAGGCTGATGTCAAAATCCTGCTTCTAAACCAGCAACTTGAAGAAAGGTAGAAAAAGTCCTTCAAGCTTTCCTCCGTTCAACCTTTGAATGCGAAATACTCAATCAGATCGTGGAAGATCACCACCAGTAAGTGACAAACTGATCCAGTCTTTATACTTCATCCCAAGAATTGGACTCTTAATGTCACCATTTTTTCTTTGCGCTTTGCATTTTTTTTTCACACCTGCGTATTTGAGGATAGCTGCATGATCTTTCCTGGAGGCGTGGGTTCAAATCCCACCCCATGACAGCCAAGTGTTTGCTCTTACGCGTCACGGATTGGGATTCCAGCGGGGGTCTGTGTGAGGAGCGGCAAAGTTGCTCTGTTCTGCGCAAGTACAGACTTGCAGATGTTGACAAGTGCCTCAATTTTATGCTTAACGCTTACCATGATGTCTAGTATCACCACGAAGCGCCAAAGCATACTGCCACATGAGAGTCAGGATGGCCGAGCGGTCTAAGGCGCTGCGTTCAGGTCGCAGTCTCCTCTGGAGGCGTGGGTTCGAATCCCACTTCTGACAGGCTAGCTTTTCCTTAAATATTAAGCAAGGCCATTTTTCTCAGGGCTCCCGAAGTCAACTTTGAAAGCAGTTTGAGGAACAAGAAACCCTCCATCAGAAAGGGGAAAAAAACACCACGCCAATCCCTTTTCTTCCTGCTTCATAGGCCACTGGTCTGGTTAAACCACGGGGTGTGAGTTTCATTCTCACTGGTGCCTAACTTCTAGGCTGATGCTCAAAAGGAACATTGGAACCCCGTTAGCCAGTAGAACATAATATGCTTGTTCTCGGGGAGAGAAGCTAATTAACCTTGCAGATAAGATTCCTTTGAATGGTCAATTGATGTTGCTGCAAGCTTTGGAAACCACTCAGGTTTCTTTTTCAGGGTTCTGATAGGATATATCTGAAGAAACATTTATACACATACTAGGCTGATGTCAAAATCCTGCTTCTAAACCAGCAACTTGAAGAAAGGTAGAAAAAGTCCTTCAAGCTTTCCTCCGTTCAACCTTTGAATGCGAAATACTCAATCAGATCGTGGAAGATCACCACCAGTAAGTGACAAACTGATCCAGTCTTTATACTTCATCCCAAGAATTGGACTCTTAATGTCACCATTTTTTCTTTGCGCTTTGCATTTTTTTTTCACACCTGCGTATTTGAGGATAGCTGCATGATCTTTCCTGGAGGCGTGGGTTCAAATCCCACCCCATGACAGCCAAGTGTTTGCTCTTACGCGTCACGGATTGGGATTCCAGCGGGGGTCTGTGTGAGGAGCGGCAAAGTTGCTCTGTTCTGCGCAAGTGCAGACTTGCAGATGTTGACAAGTGCCTCAATTTTATGCTTAACGCTTACCATGATGTCTAGTATCACCACGAAGCGCCAAAGCATACTGCCACATGAGAGTCAGGATGGCCGAGCGGTCTAAGGCGCTGCGTTCAGGTCGCAGTCTCCTCTGGAGGCGTGGGTTCGAATCCCACTTCTGACAGGCTAGCTTTTCCTTAAATATTAAGCAAGGCCATTTTTCTCAGGGCTCCCGAAGTCAACTTTGAAAGCAGTTTGAGGAACAAGAAACCCTCCATCAGAAAGGAGGCTAGCTTTTCCTTAAATATTAAGCAAGGCCATTTTTCTCAGGGCTCCCGAAGTCAACTTTGAAAGCAGTTTGAGGAACAAGAAACCCTCCATCAGAAAGGGGAAAAAAACACCACGCCAATCCCTTTTCTTCCTGCTTCATAGGCCACTGGTCTGGTTAAACCACGGGGTGTGAGTTTCATTCTCACTGGTGCCTAACTTCTAGGCTGATGCTCAAAAGGAACATTGGAACCCCGTTAGCCAGTAGAACATAATATGCTTGTTCTCGGGGAGAGAAGCTAATTAACCTTGCAGATAAGATTCCTTTGAATGGTCAATTGATGTTGCTGCAAGCTTTGGAAACCACTCAGGTTTCTTTTTCAGGGTTCTGATAGGATATATCTGAAGAAACATTTATACACATACTAGGCTGATGTCAAAATCCTGCTTCTAAACCAGCAACTTGAAGAAAGGTAGAAAAAGTCCTTCAAGCTTTCCTCCGTTCAACCTTTGAATGCGAAATACTCAATCAGATCGTGGAAGATCACCACCAGTAAGTGACAAACTGATCCAGTCTTTATACTTCATCCCAAGAATTGGACTCTTAATGTCACCATTTTTTCTTTGCGCTTTGCATTTTTTTTTCACACCTGCGTATTTGAGGATAGCTGCATGATCTTTCCTGGAGGCGTGGGTTCAAATCCCACCCCATGACAGCCAAGTGTTTGCTCTTACGCGTCACGGATTGGGATTCCAGCGGGGGTCTGTGTGAGGAGCGGCAAAGTTGCTCTGTTCTGCGCAAGTACAGACTTGCAGATGTTGACAAGTGCCTCAATTTTATGCTTAACGCTTACCATGATGTCTAGTATCACCACGAAGCGCCAAAGCATACTGCCACATGAGAGTCAGGATGGCCGAGCGGTCTAAGGCGCTGCGTTCAGGTCGCAGTCTCCTCTGGAGGCGTGGGTTCGAATCCCACTTCTGACAGGCTAGCTTTTCCTTAAATATTAAGCAAGGCCATTTTTCTCAGGGCTCCCGAAGTCAACTTTGAAAGCAGTTTGAGGAACAAGAAACCCTCCATCAGAAAGGAGGCTAGCTTTTCCTTAAATATTAAGCAAGGCCATTTTTCTCAGGGCTCCCGAAGTCAACTTTGAAAGCAGTTTGAGGAACAAGAAACCCTCCATCAGAAAGGGGAAAAAAACACCACGCCAATCCCTTTTCTTCCTGCTTCATAGGCCACTGGTCTGGTTAAACCACAGGGTGTGAGTTTCATTCTCACTGGTGCCTAACTTCTAGGCTGATGCTCAAAAGGAACATTGGAACCCCGTTAGCCAGTAGAACATAATATGCTTGTTCTCGGGGAGAGAAGCTAATTAACCTTGCAGATAAGATTCCTTTGAATGGTCAATTGATGTTGCTGCAAGCTTTGGAAACCACTCAGGTTTCTTTTTCAGGGTTCTGATAGGATATATCTGAAGAAACATTTATACACATACTAGGCTGATGTCAAAATCCTGCTTCTAAACCAGCAACTTGAAGAAAGGTAGAAAAAGTCCTTCAAGCTTTCCTCCGTTCAACCTTTGAATGCGAAATACTCAATCAGATCGTGGAAGATCACCACCAGTAAGTGACAAACTGATCCAGTCTTTATACTTCATCCCAAGAATTGGACTCTTAATGTCACCATTTTTTCTTTGCGCTTTGCATTTTTTTTTCACACCTGCGTATTTGAGGATAGCTGCATGATCTTTCCTGGAGGCGTGGGTTCAAATCCCACCCCATGACAGCCAAGTGTTTGCTCTTACGCGTCACGGATTGGGATTCCAGCGGGGGTCTGTGTGAGGAGCGGCAAAGTTGCTCTGTTCTGCGCAAGTGCAGACTTGCAGATGTTGACAAGTGCCTCAATTTTATGCTTAACGCTTACCATGATGTCTAGTATCACCACGAAGCGCCAAAGCATACTGCCACATGAGAGTCAGGATGGCCGAGCGGTCTAAGGCGCTGCGTTCAGGTCGCAGTCTCCTCTGGAGGCGTGGGTTCGAATCCCACTTCTGACAGGCTAGCTTTTCCTTAAATATTAAGCAAGGCCATTTTTCTCAGGGCTCCCGAAGTCAACTTTGAAAGCAGTTTGAGGAACAAGAAACCCTCCATCAGAAAGGAGGCTAGCTTTTCCTTAAATATTAAGCAAGGCCATTTTTCTCAGGGCTCCCGAAGTCAACTTTGAAAGCAGTTTGAGGAACAAGAAACCCTCCATCAGAAAGGGGAAAAAAACACCACGCCAATCCCTTTTCTTCCTGCTTCATAGGCCACTGGTCTGGTTAAACCACGGGGTGTGAGTTTCATTCTCACTGGTGCCTAACTTCTAGGCTGATGCTCAAAAGGAACATTGGAACCCCGTTAGCCAGTAGAACATAATATGCTTGTTCTCGGGGAGAGAAGCTAATTAACCTTGCAGATAAGATTCCTTTGAATGGTCAATTGATGTTGCTGCAAGCTTTGGAAACCACTCAGGTTTCTTTTTCAGGGTTCTGATAGGATATATCTGAAGAAACATTTATACACATACTAGGCTGATGTCAAAATCCTGCTTCTAAACCAGCAACTTGAAGAAAGGTAGAAAAAGTCCTTCAAGCTTTCCTCCGTTCAACCTTTGAATGCGAAATACTCAATCAGATCGTGGAAGATCACCACCAGTAAGTGACAAACTGATCCAGTCTTTATACTTCATCCCAAGAATTGGACTCTTAATGTCACCATTTTTTCTTTGCGCTTTGCATTTTTTTTTCACACCTGCGTATTTGAGGATAGCTGCATGATCTTTCCTGGAGGCGTGGGTTCAAATCCCACCCCATGACAGCCAAGTGTTTGCTCTTACGCGTCACGGATTGGGATTCCAGCGGGGGTCTGTGTGAGGAGCGGCAAAGTTGCTCTGTTCTGCGCAAGTACAGACTTGCAGATGTTGACAAGTGCCTCAATTTTATGCTTAACGCTTACCATGATGTCTAGTATCACCACGAAGCGCCAAAGCATACTGCCACATGAGAGTCAGGATGGCCGAGCGGTCTAAGGCGCTGCGTTCAGGTCGCAGTCTCCTCTGGAGGCGTGGGTTCGAATCCCACTTCTGACAGGCTAGCTTTTCCTTAAATATTAAGCAAGGCCATTTTTCTCAGGGCTCCCGAAGTCAACTTTGAAAGCAGTTTGAGGAACAAGAAACCCTCCATCAGAAAGGAGGCTAGCTTTTCCTTAAATATTAAGCAAGGCCATTTTTCTCAGGGCTCCCGAAGTCAACTTTGAAAGCAGTTTGAGGAACAAGAAACCCTCCATCAGAAAGGGGAAAAAAACACCACGCCAATCCCTTTTCTTCCTGCTTCATAGGCCACTGGTCTGGTTAAACCACAGGGTGTGAGTTTCATTCTCACTGGTGCCTAACTTCTAGGCTGATGCTCAAAAGGAACATTGGAACCCCGTTAGCCAGTAGAACATAATATGCTTGTTCTCGGGGAGAGAAGCTAATTAACCTTGCAGATAAGATTCCTTTGAATGGTCAATTGATGTTGCTGCAAGCTTTGGAAACCACTCAGGTTTCTTTTTCAGGGTTCTGATAGGATATATCTGAAGAAACATTTATACACATACTAGGCTGATGTCAAAATCCTGCTTCTAAACCAGCAACTTGAAGAAAGGTAGAAAAAGTCCTTCAAGCTTTCCTCCGTTCAACCTTTGAATGCGAAATACTCAATCAGATCGTGGAAGATCACCACCAGTAAGTGACAAACTGATCCAGTCTTTATACTTCATCCCAAGAATTGGACTCTTAATGTCACCATTTTTTCTTTGCGCTTTGCATTTTTTTTTCACACCTGCGTATTTGAGGATAGCTGCATGATCTTTCCTGGAGGCGTGGGTTCAAATCCCACCCCATGACAGCCAAGTGTTTGCTCTTACGCGTCACGGATTGGGATTCCAGCGGGGGTCTGTGTGAGGAGCGGCAAAGTTGCTCTGTTCTGCGCAAGTGCAGACTTGCAGATGTTGACAAGTGCCTCAATTTTATGCTTAACGCTTACCATGATGTCTAGTATCACCACGAAGCGCCAAAGCATACTGCCACATGAGAGTCAGGATGGCCGAGCGGTCTAAGGCGCTGCGTTCAGGTCGCAGTCTCCTCTGGAGGCGTGGGTTCGAATCCCACTTCTGACAGGCTAGCTTTTCCTTAAATATTAAGCAAGGCCATTTTTCTCAGGGCTCCCGAAGTCAACTTTGAAAGCAGTTTGAGGAACAAGAAACCCTCCATCAGAAAGGAGGCTAGCTTTTCCTTAAATATTAAGCAAGGCCATTTTTCTCAGGGCTCCCGAAGTCAACTTTGAAAGCAGTTTGAGGAACAAGAAACCCTCCATCAGAAAGGGGAAAAAAACACCACGCCAATCCCTTTTCTTCCTGCTTCATAGGCCACTGGTCTGGTTAAACCACGGGGTGTGAGTTTCATTCTCACTGGTGCCTAACTTCTAGGCTGATGCTCAAAAGGAACATTGGAACCCCGTTAGCCAGTAGAACATAATATGCTTGTTCTCGGGGAGAGAAGCTAATTAACCTTGCAGATAAGATTCCTTTGAATGGTCAATTGATGTTGCTGCAAGCTTTGGAAACCACTCAGGTTTCTTTTTCAGGGTTCTGATAGGATATATCTGAAGAAACATTTATACACATACTAGGCTGATGTCAAAATCCTGCTTCTAAACCAGCAACTTGAAGAAAGGTAGAAAAAGTCCTTCAAGCTTTCCTCCGTTCAACCTTTGAATGCGAAATACTCAATCAGATCGTGGAAGATCACCACCAGTAAGTGACAAACTGATCCAGTCTTTATACTTCATCCCAAGAATTGGACTCTTAATGTCACCATTTTTTCTTTGCGCTTTGCATTTTTTTTTCACACCTGCGTATTTGAGGATAGCTGCATGATCTTTCCTGGAGGCGTGGGTTCAAATCCCACCCCATGACAGCCAAGTGTTTGCTCTTACGCGTCACGGATTGGGATTCCAGCGGGGGTCTGTGTGAGGAGCGGCAAAGTTGCTCTGTTCTGCGCAAGTACAGACTTGCAGATGTTGACAAGTGCCTCAATTTTATGCTTAACGCTTACCATGATGTCTAGTATCACCACGAAGCGCCAAAGCATACTGCCACATGAGAGTCAGGATGGCCGAGCGGTCTAAGGCGCTGCGTTCAGGTCGCAGTCTCCTCTGGAGGCGTGGGTTCGAATCCCACTTCTGACAGGCTAGCTTTTCCTTAAATATTAAGCAAGGCCATTTTTCTCAGGGCTCCCGAAGTCAACTTTGAAAGCAGTTTGAGGAACAAGAAACCCTCCATCAGAAAGGGGAAAAAAACACCACGCCAATCCCTTTTCTTCCTGCTTCATAGGCCACTGGTCTGGTTAAACCACAGGGTGTGAGTTTCATTCTCACTGGTGCCTAACTTCTAGGCTGATGCTCAAAAGGAACATTGGAACCCCGTTAGCCAGTAGAACATAATATGCTTGTTCTCGGGGAGAGAAGCTAATTAACCTTGCAGATAAGATTCCTTTGAATGGTCAATTGATGTTGCTGCAAGCTTTGGAAACCACTCAGGTTTCTTTTTCAGGGTTCTGATAGGATATATCTGAAGAAACATTTATACACATACTAGGCTGATGTCAAAATCCTGCTTCTAAACCAGCAACTTGAAGAAAGGTAGAAAAAGTCCTTCAAGCTTTCCTCCGTTCAACCTTTGAATGCGAAATACTCAATCAGATCGTGGAAGATCACCACCAGTAAGTGACAAACTGATCCAGTCTTTATACTTCATCCCAAGAATTGGACTCTTAATGTCACCATTTTTTCTTTGCGCTTTGCATTTTTTTTTCACACCTGCGTATTTGAGGATAGCTGCATGATCTTTCCTGGAGGCGTGGGTTCAAATCCCACCCCATGACAGCCAAGTGTTTGCTCTTACGCGTCACGGATTGGGATTCCAGCGGGGGTCTGTGTGAGGAGCGGCAAAGTTGCTCTGTTCTGCGCAAGTGCAGACTTGCAGATGTTGACAAGTGCCTCAATTTTATGCTTAACGCTTACCATGATGTCTAGTATCACCACGAAGCGCCAAAGCATACTGCCACATGAGGAACAAGAAACCCTCCATCAGAAAGGGGAAAAAAACACCACGCCAATCCCTTTTCTTCCTGCTTCATAGGCCACTGGTCTGGTTAAACCACGGGGTGTGAGTTTCATTCTCTTCTAGGCTGATGCTCAAAAGGAACATTGGAACCCCGTTAGCCAGTAGAACATAATATGCTTGTTCTCGGGGAGAGAAGCTAATTAACCTTGCAGATAAGATTCCTTTGAATGGTCAATTGATGTTGCTGCAAGCTTTGGAAACCACTCAGGTTTCTTTTTCAGGGTTCTGATAGGATATATCTGAAGAAACATTTATACACATACTAGGCTGATGTCAAAATCCTGCTTCTAAACCAGCAACTTGAAGAAAGGTAGAAAAAGTCCTTCAAGCTTTCCTCCGTTCAACCTTTGAATGCGAAATACTCAATCAGATCGTGGAAGATCACCACCAGTAAGTGACAAACTGATCCAGTCTTTATACTTCATCCCAAGAATTGGACTCTTAATGTCACCATTTTTTCTTTGCGCTTTGCATTTTTTTTTCACACCTGCGTATTTGAGGATAGCTGCATGATCTTTCCTGGAGGCGTGGGTTCAAATCCCACCCCATGACAGCCAAGTGTTTGCTCTTACGCGTCACGGATTGGGATTCCAGCGGGGGTCTGTGTGAGGAGCGGCAAAGTTGCTCTGTTCTGCGCAAGTACAGACTTGCAGATGTTGACAAGTGCCTCAATTTTATGCTTAACGCTTACCATGATGTCTAGTATCACCACGAAGCGCCAAAGCATACTGCCACATGAGAGTCAGGATGGCCGAGCGGTCTAAGGCGCTGCGTTCAGGTCGCAGTCTCCTCTGGAGGCGTGGGTTCGAATCCCACTTCTGACAGGCTAGCTTTTCCTTAAATATTAAGCAAGGCCATTTTTCTCAGGGCTCCCGAAGTCAACTTTGAAAGCAGTTTGAGGAACAAGAAACCCTCCATCAGAAAGGGGAAAAAACACCACGCCAATCCTTTTTCTTCCTGCTTCATAGGCCACTGGTCTGGTTAAACCACAGGGTGTGAGTTTCATTCTCACTGGTGCCTAACTTCTAGGCTGATGCTCAAAAGGAACATTGGAACCCCGTTAGCCAGTAGAACATAATATGCTTGTTCTCGGGGAGAGAAGCTAATTAACCTTGCAGATAAGATTCCTTTGAATGGTCAATTGATGTTGCTGCAAGCTTTGGAAACCACTCAGGTTTCTTTTTCAGGGTTCTGATAGGATATATCTGAAGAAACATTTATACACATACTAGGCTGATGTCAAAATCCTGCTTCTAAACCAGCAACTTGAAGAAAGGTAGAAAAAGTCCTTCAAGCTTTCCTCCGTTCAACCTTTGAATGCGAAATACTCAATCAGATCGTGGAAGATCACCACCAGTAAGTGACAAACTGATCCAGTCTTTATACTTCATCCCAAGAATTGGACTCTTAATGTCACCATTTTTTCTTTGCGCTTTGCATTTTTTTTTCACACCTGCGTATTTGAGGATAGCTGCATGATCTTTCCTGGAGGCGTGGGTTCAAATCCCACCCCATGACAGCCAAGTGTTTGCTCTTACGCGTCACGGATTGGGATTCCAGCGGGGGTCTGTGTGAGGAGCGGCAAAGTTGCTCTGTTCTGCGCAAGTGCAGACTTGCAGATGTTGACAAGTGCCTCAATTTTATGCTTAACGCTTACCATGATGTCTAGTATCACCACGAAGCGCCAAAGCATACTGCCACATGAGAGTCAGGATGGCCGAGCGGTCTAAGGCGCTGCGTTCAGGTCGCAGTCTCCTCTGGAGGCGTGGGTTCGAATCCCACTTCTGACAGGCTAGCTTTTCCTTAAATATTAAGCAAGGCCATTTTTCTCAGGGCTCCCGAAGTCAACTTTGAAAGCAGTTTGAGGAACAAGAAACCCTCCATCAGAAAGGAGGCTAGCTTTTCCTTAAATATTAAGCAAGGCCATTTTTCTCAGGGCTCCCGAAGTCAACTTTGAAAGCAGTTTGAGGAACAAGAAACCCTCCATCAGAAAGGGGAAAAAAACACCACGCCAATCCCTTTTCTTCCTGCTTCATAGGCCACTGGTCTGGTTAAACCACAGGGTGTGAGTTTCATTCTCACTGGTGCCTAACTTCTAGGCTGATGCTCAAAAGGAACATTGGAACCCCGTTAGCCAGTAGAACATAATATGCTTGTTCTCGGGGAGAGAAGCTAATTAACCTTGCAGATAAGATTCCTTTGAATGGTCAATTGATGTTGCTGCAAGCTTTGGAAACCACTCAGGTTTCTTTTTCAGGGTTCTGATAGGATATATCTGAAGAAACATTTATACACATACTAGGCTGATGTCAAAATCCTGCTTCTAAACCAGCAACTTGAAGAAAGGTAGAAAAAGTCCTTCAAGCTTTCCTCCGTTCAACCTTTGAATGCGAAATACTCAATCAGATCGTGGAAGATCACCACCAGTAAGTGACAAACTGATCCAGTCTTTATACTTCATCCCAAGAATTGGACTCTTAATGTCACCATTTTTTCTTTGCGCTTTGCATTTTTTTTTCACACCTGCGTATTTGAGGATAGCTGCATGATCTTTCCTGGAGGCGTGGGTTCAAATCCCACCCCATGACAGCCAAGTGTTTGCTCTTACGCGTCACGGATTGGGATTCCAGCGGGGGTCTGTGTGAGGAGCGGCAAAGTTGCTCTGTTCTGCGCAAGTGCAGACTTGCAGATGTTGACAAGTGCCTCAATTTTATGCTTAACGCTTACCATGATGTCTAGTATCACCACGAAGCGCCAAAGCATACTGCCACATGAGAGTCAGGATGGCCGAGCGGTCTAAGGCGCTGCGTTCAGGTCGCAGTCTCCTCTGGAGGCGTGGGTTCGAATCCCACTTCTGACAGGCTAGCTTTTCCTTAAATATTAAGCAAGGCCATTTTTCTCAGGGCTCGAAGTCCCCCCGAAGTCAACTTTGAAAGCAGTTTGAGGAACAAGAAACCCTCCATCAGAAAGGAGGCTAGCTTTTCCTTAAATATTAAGCAAGGCCATTTTTCTCAGGGCTCCCGAAGTCAACTTTGAAAGCAGTTTGAGGAACAAGAAACCCTCCATCAGAAAGGAGGCTAGCTTTTCCTTAAATATTAAGCAAGGCCATTTTTCTCAGGGCTCCCGAAGTCAACTTTGAAAGCAGTTTGAGGAACAAGAAACCCTCCATCAGAAAGGGGAAAAAAACACCACGCCAATCCTTTTTCTTCCTGCTTCATAGGCCACTGGTCTGGTTAAACCACGGGGTGTGAGTTTCATTCTCACTGGTGCCTAACTTCTAGGCTGATGCTCAAAAGGAACATTGGAACCCCGTTAGCCAGTAGAACATAATATGCTTGTTCTCGGGGAGAGAAGCTAATTAACCTTGCAGATAAGATTCCTTTGAATGGTCAATTGATGTTGCTGCAAGCTTTGGAAACCACTCAGGTTTCTTTTTCAGGGTTCTGATAGGATATATCTGAAGAAACATTTATACACATACTAGGCTGATGTCAAAATCCTGCTTCTAAACCAGCAACTTGAAGAAAGGTAGAAAAAGTCCTTCAAGCTTTCCTCCGTTCAACCTTTGAATGCGAAATACTCAATCAGATCGTGGAAGATCACCACCAGTAAGTGACAAACTGATCCAGTCTTTATACTTCATCCCAAGAATTGGACTCTTAATGTCACCATTTTTTCTTTGCGCTTTGCATTTTTTTTTCACACCTGCGTATTTGAGGATAGCTGCATGATCTTTCCTGGAGGCGTGGGTTCAAATCCCACCCCATGACAGCCAAGTGTTTGCTCTTAGTGCGCAAGTGCAGACTTGCAGATGTTGACAAGTGCCTCAATTTTATGCTTAACGCTTACCATAATGTCTAGTATCACCACGAAGCGCCAAAGCATACTGCCACATGAGAGTCAGGATGGCCGAGCGGTCTAAGGCGCTGCGTTCAGGTCGCAGTCTCCTCTGGAGGCGTGGGTTCGAATCCTATTTCTGACAGGCTAGCTTTTCCTTAAATATTAAGCAAGGCCATTTTTCTCAGGGCTCCCGAAGTCAACTTTGAAAGCAGTTTGAGGAACAAGAAACCCTCCATCAGAAAGGGGAAAAAAACACCACGCCAATCCCTTTTCTTCCTGCTTCATAGGCCACTGGTCTGGTTAAACCACGGGGTGTGAGTTTCATTCTCACTGGTGCCTAACTTCTAGGCTGATGCTCAAAAGGAACATTGGAACCCCGTTAGCCAGTAGAACATAATATGCTTGTTCTCGGGGAGAGAAGCTAATTAACCTTGCAGATAAGATTCCTTTGAATGGTCAATTGATGTTGCTGCAAGCTTTGGAAACCACTCAGGTTTCTTTTTCAGGGTTCTGATAGGATATATCTGAAGAAACATTTATACACATACTAGGCTGATGTCAAAATCCTGCTTCTAAACCAGCAACTTGAAGAAAGGTAGAAAAAGTCCTTCAAGCTTTCCTCCGTTCAACCTTTGAATGCGAAATACTCAATCAGATCGTGGAAGATCACCACCAGTAAGTGACAAACTGATCCAGTCTTTATACTTCATCCCAAGAATTGGACTCTTAATGTCACCATTTTTTCTTTGCGCTTTGCATTTTTTTTTCACACCTGCGTATTTGAGGATAGCTGCATGATCTTTCCTGGAGGCGTGGGTTCAAATCCCACCCCATGACAGCCAAGTGTTTGCTCTTACGCGTCACGGATTGGGATTCCAGCGGGGGTCTGTGTGAGGAGCGGCAAAGTTGCTCTGTTCTGCGCAAGTGCAGACTTGCAGATGTTGACAAGTGCCTCAATTTTATGCTTAACGCTTACCATGATGTCTAGTATCACCACGAAGCGCCAAAGCATACTGCCACATGAGAGTCAGGATGGCCGAGCGGTCTAAGGCGCTGCGTTCAGGTCGCAGTCTCCTCTGGAGGCGTGGGTTCGAATCCCACTTCTGACAGGCTAGCTTTTCCTTAAATATTAAGCAAGGCCATTTTTCTCAGGGCTCCCGAAGTCAACTTTGAAAGCAGTTTGAGGAACAAGAAACCCTCCATCAGAAAGGGGAAAAAAACACCACGCCAATCTCTTTTCTTCCTGCTTCATAGGCCACTGGTCTGGTTAAACCACGGGGTGTGAGTTTCATTCTCACTGGTGCCTAACTTCTAGGCTGATGCTCAAAAGGAACATTGGAACCCCGTTAGCCAGTAGAACATAATATGCTTGTTCTCGGGGAGAGAAGCTAATTAACCTTGCAGATAAGATTCCTTTGAATGGTCAATTGATGTTGCTGCAAGCTTTGGAAACCACTCAGGTTTCTTTTTCAGGGTTCTGATAGGATATATCTGAAGAAACATTTATACACATACTAGGCTGATGTCAAAATCCTGCTTCTAAACCAGCAACTTGAAGAAAGGTAGAAAAAGTCCTTCAAGCTTTCCTCCGTTCAACCTTTGAATGCGAAATACTCAATCAGATCGTGGAAGATCACCACCAGTAAGTGACAAACTGATCCAGTCTTTATACTTCATCCCAAGAATTGGACTCTTAATGTCACCATTTTTTCTTTGCGCTTTGCATTTTTTTTCACACCTGCGTATTTGAGGATAGCTGCATGATCTTTCCTGGAGGCGTGGGTTCAAATCCCACCCCATGACAGCCAAGTGTTTGCTCTTACGCGTCACGGATTGGGATTCCAGCGGGGGTCTGTGTGAGGAGCGGCAAAGTTGCTCTGTTCTGCGCAAGTGCAGACTTGCAGATGTTGACAAGTGCCTCAATTTTATGCTTAACGCTTACCATGATGTCTAGTATCACCACGAAGCGCCAAAGCATACTGCCACATGAGAGTCAGGATGGCCGAGCGGTCTAAGGCGCTGCGTTCAGGTCGCAGTCTCCTCTGGAGGCGTGGGTTCGAATCCCACTTCTGACAGGCTGGGTTTTCCTTAAATATTAAGCAAGGCCATTTTTCTCAGGGCTCCCGAAGTCAACTTTGAAAGCAGTTTGAGGAACAAGAAACCCTCCATCAGAAAGGGGAAAAAAACACCACGCCAATCCCTTTTCTTCCTGCTTCATAGGCCACTGGTCTGGTTAAACCACAGGGTGTGAGTTTCATTCTCACTGGTGCCTAACTTCTAGGCTGATGCTCAAAAGGAACATTGGAACCCCGTTAGCCAGTAGAACATAATATGCTTGTTCTCGGGGAGAGAAGCTAATTAACCTTGCAGATAAGATTCCTTTGAATGGTCAATTGATGTTGCTGCAAGCTTTGGAAACCACTCAGGTTTCTTTTTCAGGGTTCTGATAGGATATATCTGAAGAAACATTTATACACATACTAGGCTGATGTCAAAATCCTGCTTCTAAACCAGCAACTTGAAGAAAGGTAGAAAAAGTCCTTCAAGCTTTCCTCCGTTCAACCTTTGAATGCGAAATACTCAATCAGATCGTGGAAGATCACCACCAGTAAGTGACAAACTGATCCAGTCTTTATACTTCATCCCAAGAATTGGACTCTTAATGTCACCATTTTTTCTTTGCGCTTTGCATTTTTTTTTCACACCTGCGTATTTGAGGATAGCTGCATGATCTTTCCTGGAGGCGTGGGTTCAAATCCCACCCCATGACAGCCAAGTGTTTGCTCTTACGCGTCACGGATTGGGATTCCAGCGGGGGTCTGTGTGAGGAGCGGCAAAGTTGCTCTGTTCTGCGCAAGTGCAGACTTGCAGATGTTGACAAGTGCCTCAATTTTATGCTTAACGCTTACCATGATGTCTAGTATCACCACGAAGCGCCAAAGCATACTGCCACATGAGAGTCAGGATGGCCGAGCGGTCTAAGGCGCTGCGTTCAGGTCGCAGTCTCCTCTGGAGGCGTGGGTTCGAATCCCACTTCTGACAGGCTGGGTTTTCCTTAAATATTAAGCAAGGCCATTTTTCTCAGGGCTCCCGAAGTCAACTTTGAAAGCAGTTTGAGGAACAAGAAACCCTCCATCAGAAAGGGGAAAAAAACACCACGCCAATCCCTTTTCTTCCTGCTTCATAGGCCACTGGTCTGGTTAAACCACAGGGTGTGAGTTTCATTCTCACTGGTGCCTAACTTCTAGGCTGATGCTCAAAAGGAACATTGGAACCCCGTTAGCCAGTAGAACATAATATGCTTGTTCTCGGGGAGAGAAGCTAATTAACCTTGCAGATAAGATTCCTTTGAATGGTCAATTGATGTTGCTGCAAGCTTTGGAAACCACTCAGGTTTCTTTTTCAGGGTTCTGATAGGATATATCTGAAGAAACATTTATACACATACTAGGCTGATGTCAAAATCCTGCTTCTAAACCAGCAACTTGAAGAAAGGTAGAAAAAGTCCTTCAAGCTTTCCTCCGTTCAACCTTTGAATGCGAAATACTCAATCAGATCGTGGAAGATCACCACCAGTAAGTGACAAACTGATCCAGTCTTTATACTTCATCCCAAGAATTGGACTCTTAATGTCACCATTTTTTCTTTGCGCTTTGCATTTTTTTTTCACACCTGCGTATTTGAGGATAGCTGCATGATCTTTCCTGGAGGCGTGGGTTCAAATCCCACCCCATGACAGCCAAGTGTTTGCTCTTACGCGTCACGGATTGGGATTCCAGCGGGGGTCTGTGTGAGGAGCGGCAAAGTTGCTCTGTTCTGCGCAAGTGCAGACTTGCAGATGTTGACAAGTGCCTCAATTTTATGCTTAACGCTTACCATGATGTCTAGTATCACCACGAAGCGCCAAAGCATACTGCCACATGAGAGTCAGGATGGCCGAGCGGTCTAAGGCGCTGCGTTCAGGTCGCAGTCTCCTCTGGAGGCGTGGGTTCGAATCCCACTTCTGACAGGCTAGCTTTTCCTTAAATATTAAGCAAGGCCATTTTTCTCAGGGCTCCCGAAGTCAACTTTGAAAGCAGTTTGAGGAACAAGAAACCCTCCATCAGAAAGGAGGCTAGCTTTTCCTTAAATATTAAGCAAGGCCATTTTTCTCAGGGCTCCCGAAGTCAACTTTGAAAGCAGTTTGAGGAACAAGAAACCCTCCATCAGAAAGGGGAAAAAAACACCACGCCAATCCCTTTTCTTCCTGCTTCATAGGCCACTGGTCTGGTTAAACCACAGGGTGTGAGTTTCATTCTCACTGGTGCCTAACTTCTAGGCTGATGCTCAAAAGGAACATTGGAACCCCGTTAGCCAGTAGAACATAATATGCTTGTTCTCGGGGAGAGAAGCTAATTAACCTTGCAGATAAGATTCCTTTGAATGGTCAATTGATGTTGCTGCAAGCTTTGGAAACCACTCAGGTTTCTTTTTCAGGGTTCTGATAGGATATATCTGAAGAAACATTTATACACATACTAGGCTGATGTCAAAATCCTGCTTCTAAACCAGCAACTTGAAGAAAGGTAGAAAAAGTCCTTCAAGCTTTCCTCCGTTCAACCTTTGAATGCGAAATACTCAATCAGATCGTGGAAGATCACCACCAGTAAGTGACAAACTGATCCAGTCTTTATACTTCATCCCAAGAATTGGACTCTTAATGTCACCATTTTTTCTTTGCGCTTTGCATTTTTTTTTCACACCTGCGTATTTGAGGATAGCTGCATGATCTTTCCTGGAGGCGTGGGTTCAAATCCCACCCCATGACAGCCAAGTGTTTGCTCTTACGCGTCACGGATTGGGATTCCAGCGGGGGTCTGTGTGAGGAGCGGCAAAGTTGCTCTGTTCTGCGCAAGTGCAGACTTGCAGATGTTGACAAGTGCCTTAATTTTATGCTTAACGCTTACCATGATGTCTAGTATCACCACGAAGCGCCAAAGCATACTGCCACATGAGAGTCAGGATGGCCGAGCGGTCTAAGGCGCTGCGTTCAGGTCGCAGTCTCCTCTGGAGGCGTGGGTTCGAATCCCACTTCTGACAGGCTAGCTTTTCCTTAAATATTAAGCAAGGCCATTTTTCTCAGGGCTCCCGAAGTCAACTTTGAAAGCAGTTTGAGGAACAAGAAACCCTCCATCAGAAAGGGGAAAAAAACACCACGCCAATCCCTTTTCTTCCTGCTTCATAGGCCACTGGTCTGGTTAAACCACAGGGTGTGAGTTTCATTCTCACTGGTGCCTAACTTCTAGGCTGATGCTCAAAAGGAACATTGGAACCCCGTTAGCCAGTAGAACATAATATGCTTGTTCTCGGGGAGAGAAGCTAATTAACCTTGCAGATAAGATTCCTTTGAATGGTCAATTGATGTTGCTGCAAGCTTTGGAAACCACTCAGGTTTCTTTTTCAGGGTTCTGATAGGATATATCTGAAGAAACATTTATACACATACTAGGCTGATGTCAAAATCCTGCTTCTAAACCAGCAACTTGAAGAAAGGTAGAAAAAGTCCTTCAAGCTTTCCTCCGTTCAACCTTTGAATGCGAAATACTCAATCAGATCGTGGAAGATCACCACCAGTAAGTGACAAACTGATCCAGTCTTTATACTTCATCCCAAGAATTGGACTCTTAATGTCACCATTTTTTCTTTGCGCTTTGCATTTTTTTTTCACACCTGCGTATTTGAGGATAGCTGCATGATCTTTCCTGGAGGCGTGGGTTCAAATCCCACCCCATGACAGCCAAGTGTTTGCTCTTACGCGTCACGGATTGGGATTCCAGCGGGGGTCTGTGTGAGGAGCGGCAAAGTTGCTCTGTTCTGCGCAAGTGCAGACTTGCAGATGTTGACAAGTGCCTCAATTTTATGCTTAACGCTTACCATGATGTCTAGTATCACCACGAAGCGCCAAAGCATACTGCCACATGAGAGTCAGGATGGCCGAGCGGTCTAAGGCGCTGCGTTCAGGTCGCAGTCTCCTCTGGAGGCGTGGGTTCGAATCCCACTTCTGACAGGCTAGCTTTTCCTTAAATATTAAGCAAGGCCATTTTTCTCAGGGCTCCCGAAGTCAACTTTGAAAGCAGTTTGAGGAACAAGAAACCCTCCATCAGAAAGGAGGCTAGCTTTTCCTTAAATATTAAGCAAGGCCATTTTTCTCAGGGCTCCCGAAGTCAACTTTGAAAGCAGTTTGAGGAACAAGAAACCCTCCATCAGAAAGGGGAAAAAAACACCACGCCAATCCCTTTTCTTCCTGCTTCATAGGCCACTGGTCTGGTTAAACCACAGGGTGTGAGTTTCATTCTCACTGGTGCCTAACTTCTAGGCTGATGCTCAAAAGGAACATTGGAACCCCGTTAGCCAGTAGAACATAATATGCTTGTTCTCGGGGAGAGAAGCTAATTAACCTTGCAGATAAGATTCCTTTGAATGGTCAATTGATGTTGCTGCAAGCTTTGGAAACCACTCAGGTTTCTTTTTCAGGGTTCTGATAGGATATATCTGAAGAAACATTTATACACATACTAGGCTGATGTCAAAATCCTGCTTCTAAACCAGCAACTTGAAGAAAGGTAGAAAAAGTCCTTCAAGCTTTCCTCCGTTCAACCTTTGAATGCGAAATACTCAATCAGATCGTGGAAGATCACCACCAGTAAGTGACAAACTGATCCAGTCTTTATACTTCATCCCAAGAATTGGACTCTTAATGTCACCATTTTTTCTTTGCGCTTTGCATTTTTTTTTCACACCTGCGTATTTGAGGATAGCTGCATGATCTTTCCTGGAGGCGTGGGTTCAAATCCCACCCCATGACAGCCAAGTGTTTGCTCTTACGCGTCACGGATTGGGATTCCAGCGGGGGTCTGTGTGAGGAGCGGCAAAGTTGCTCTGTTCTGCGCAAGTGCAGACTTGCAGATGTTGACAAGTGCCTCAATTTTATGCTTAACGCTTACCATGATGTCTAGTATCACCACGAAGCGCCAAAGCATACTGCCACATGAGAGTCAGGATGGCCGAGCGGTCTAAGGCGCTGCGTTCAGGTCGCAGTCTCCTCTGGAGGCGTGGGTTCGAATCCCACTTCTGACAGGCTAGCTTTTCCTTAAATATTAAGCAAGGCCATTTTTCTCAGGGCTCCCGAAGTCAACTTTGAAAGCAGTTTGAGGAACAAGAAACCCTCCATCAGAAAGGGGAAAAAAACACCACGCCAATCCCTTTTCTTCCTGCTTCATAGGCCACTGGTCTGGTTAAACCACAGGGTGTGAGTTTCATTCTCACTGGTGCCTAACTTCTAGGCTGATGCTCAAAAGGAACATTGGAACCCCGTTAGCCAGTAGAACATAATATGCTTGTTCTCGGGGAGAGAAGCTAATTAACCTTGCAGATAAGATTCCTTTGAATGGTCAATTGATGTTGCTGCAAGCTTTGGAAACCACTCAGGTTTCTTTTTCAGGGTTCTGATAGGATATATCTGAAGAAACATTTATACACATACTAGGCTGATGTCAAAATCCTGCTTCTAAACCAGCAACTTGAAGAAAGGTAGAAAAAGTCCTTCAAGCTTTCCTCCGTTCAACCTTTGAATGCGAAATACTCAATCAGATCGTGGAAGATCACCACCAGTAAGTGACAAACTGATCCAGTCTTTATACTTCATCCCAAGAATTGGACTCTTAATGTCACCATTTTTTCTTTGCGCTTTGCATTTTTTTTTCACACCTGCGTATTTGAGGATAGCTGCATGATCTTTCCTGGAGGCGTGGGTTCAAATCCCACCCCATGACAGCCAAGTGTTTGCTCTTACGCGTCACGGATTGGGATTCCAGCGGGGGTCTGTGTGAGGAGCGGCAAAGTTGCTCTGTTCTGCGCAAGTGCAGACTTGCAGATGTTGACAAGTGCCTCAATTTTATGCTTAACGCTTACCATGATGTCTAGTATCACCACGAAGCGCCAAAGCATACTGCCACATGAGAGTCAGGATGGCCGAGCGGTCTAAGGCGCTGCGTTCAGGTCGCAGTCTCCTCTGGAGGCGTGGGTTCGAATCCCACTTCTGACAGGCTAGCTTTTCCTTAAATATTAAGCAAGGCCATTTTTCTCAGGGCTCCCGAAGTCAACTTTGAAAGCAGTTTGAGGAACAAGAAACCCTCCATCAGAAAGGGGAAAAAAACACCACGCCAATCCCTTTTCTTCCTGCTTCATAGGCCACTGGTCTGGTTAAACCACAGGGTGTAAGTTTCATTCTCACTGGTGCCTAACTTCTAGGCTGATGCTCAAAAGGAACATTGGAACCCCGTTAGCCAGTAGAACATAATATGCTTGTTCTCGGGGAGAGAAGCTAATTAACCTTGCAGATAAGATTCCTTTGAATGGTCAATTGATGTTGCTGCAAGCTTTGGAAACCACTCAGGTTTCTTTTTCAGGGTTCTGATAGGATATATCTGAAGAAACATTTATACACATACTAGGCTGATGTCAAAATCCTGCTTCTAAACCAGCAACTTGAAGAAAGGTAGAAAAAGTCCTTCAAGCTTTCCTCCGTTCAACCTTTGAATGCGAAATACTCAATCAGATCGTGGAAGATCACCACCAGTAAGTGACAAACTGATCCAGTCTTTATACTTCATCCCAAGAATTGGACTCTTAATGTCACCATTTTTTCTTTGCGCTTTGCATTTTTTTTTCACACCTGCGTATTTGAGGATAGCTGCATGATCTTTCCTGGAGGCGTGGGTTCAAATCCCACCCCATGACAGCCAAGTGTTTGCTCTTACGCGTCACGGATTGGGATTCCAGCGGGGGTCTGTGTGAGGAGCGGCAAAGTTGCTCTGTTCTGCGCAAGTGCAGACTTGCAGATGTTGACAAGTGCCTCAATTTTATGCTTAACGCTTACCATGATGTCTAGTATCACCACGAAGCGCCAAAGCATACTGCCACATGAGAGTCAGGATGGCCGAGCGGTCTAAGGCGCTGCGTTCAGGTCGCAGTCTCCTCTGGAGGCGTGGGTTCGAATCCCACTTCTGACAGGCTAGCTTTTCCTTAAATATTAAGCAAGGCCATTTTTCTCAGGGCTCCCGAAGTCAACTTTGAAAGCAGTTTGAGGAACAAGAAACCCTCCATCAGAAAGGGGAAAAAAACACCACGCCAATCCCTTTTCTTCCTGCTTCATAGGCCACTGGTCTGGTTAAACCACAGGGTGTGAGTTTCATTCTCACTGGTGCCTAACTTCTAGGCTGATGCTCAAAAGGAACATTGGAACCCCGTTAGCCAGTAGAACATAATATGCTTGTTCTCGGGGAGAGAAGCTAATTAACCTTGCAGATAAGATTCCTTTGAATGGTCAATTGATGTTGCTGCAAGCTTTGGAAACCACTCAGGTTTCTTTTTCAGGGTTCTGATAGGATATATCTGAAGAAACATTTATACACATACTAGGCTGATGTCAAAATCCTGCTTCTAAACCAGCAACTTGAAGAAAGGTAGAAAAAGTCCTTCAAGCTTTCCTCCGTTCAACCTTTGAATGCGAAATACTCAATCAGATCGTGGAAGATCACCACCAGTAAGTGACAAACTGATCCAGTCTTTATACTTCATCCCAAGAATTGGACTCTTAATGTCACCATTTTTTCTTTGCGCTTTGCATTTTTTTTTCACACCTGCGTATTTGAGGATAGCTGCATGATCTTTCCTGGAGGCGTGGGTTCAAATCCCACCCCATGACAGCCAAGTGTTTGCTCTTACGCGTCACGGATTGGGATTCCAGCGGGGGTCTGTGTGAGGAGCGGCAAAGTTGCTCTGTTCTGCGCAAGTGCAGACTTGCAGATGTTGACAAGTGCCTCAATTTTATGCTTAACGCTTACCATGATGTCTAGTATCACCACGAAGCGCCAAAGCATACTGCCACATGAGAGTCAGGATTCTGATGGAGGGCCGAGCGGTCTAAGGCGCTGCGTTCAGGTCGCAGTCTCCTCTGGAGGCGTGGGTTCGAATCCCACTTCTGACAGGCTAGCTTTTCCTTAAATATTAAGCAAGGCCATTTTTCTCAGGGCTCCCGAAGTCAACTTTGAAAGCAGTTTGAGGAACGAGAAACCCTCCATCAGAAAGGGGAAAAAAACACCACGCCAATCCCTTTTCTTCCTGCTTCATAGGCCACTGGTCTGGTTAAACCACGGGGTGTGAGTTTCATTCTCACTGGTGCCTAACTTCTAGGCTGATGCTCAAAAGGAACATTGGAACCCCGTTAGCCAGTAGAACATAATATGCTTGTTCTCGGGGAGAGAAGCTAATTAACCTTGCAGATAAGATTCCTTTGAATGGTCAATTGATGTTGCTGCAAGCTTTGGAAACCACTCAGGTTTCTTTTTCAGGGTTCTGATAGGATATATCTGAAGAAACATTTATACACATACTAGGCTGATGTCAAAATCCTGCTTCTAAACCAGCAACTTAAAGAAAGGTAGAAAAAGTCCTTCAAGCTTTCCTCCGTGTTTGCTCTTACGCATCATGGATTGGGATTCCAGCGGGGGTCTGTTTGAGGAGCGGCAAAGTTGCTCTGTTCTGCGCAAGTGCAGACTTGCAGATGTTGACAAGTGCCTCAATTTTATGCTTAACGCTTACCATGATGTCTAGTATCACCACGAAGCGCCAAAGCATACTGCCACATGAGAGTCAGGATGGCCGAGCGGTCTAAGGCGCTGCGTTCAGGTCGCAGTCTCCTCTGGAGGCGTGGGTTCGAATCCCACTTCTGACAGGCTAGCTTTTCCTTAAATATTAAGCAAGGCCATTTTTCTCAGGGCTCCCGAAGTCAACTTTGAAAGCAGTTTGAGGAACAAGAAACCCTCCATCAGAAAGGGGAAAAAAACACCACGCCAATCCCTTTTCTTCCTGCTTCATAGGCCACTGGTCTGGTTAAACCACAGGGTGTGAGTTTCATTCTCACTGGTGCCTAACTTCTAGGCTGATGCTCAAAAGGAACATTGGAACCCCGTTAGCCAGTAGAACATAATATGCTTGTTCTCGGGGAGAGAAGCTAATTAACCTTGCAGATAAGATTCCTTTGAATGGTCAATTGATGTTGCTGCAAGCTTTGGAAACCACTCAGGTTTCTTTTTCAGGGTTCTGATAGGATATATCTGAAGAAACATTTATACACATACTAGGCTGATGTCAAAATCCTGCTTCTAAACCAGCAACTTGAAGAAAGGTAGAAAAAGTCCTTCAAGCTTTCCTCCGTTCAACCTTTGAATGCGAAATACTCAATCAGATCGTGGAAGATCACCACCAGTAAGTGACAAACTGATCCAGTCTTTATACTTCATCCCAAGAATTGGACTCTTAATGTCACCATTTTTTCTTTGCGCTTTGCATTTTTTTTTCACACCTGCGTATTTGAGGATAGCTGCATGATCTTTCCTGGAGGCGTGGGTTCAAATCCCACCCCATGACAGCCAAGTGTTTGCTCTTACGCGTCACGGATTGGGATTCCAGCGGGGGTCTGTGTGAGGAGCGGCAAAGTTGCTCTGTTCTGCGCAAGTGCAGACTTGCAGATGTTGACAAGTGCCTCAATTTTATGCTTAACGCTTACCATGATGTCTAGTATCACCACGAAGCGCCAAAGCATACTGCCACATGAGAGTCAGGATGGCCGAGCGGTCTAAGGCGCTGCGTTCAGGTCGCAGTCTCCTCTGGAGGCGTGGGTTCGAATCCCACTTCTGACAGGCTAGCTTTTCCTTAAATATTAAGCAAGGCCATTTTTCTCAGGGCTCCCGAAGTCAACTTTGAAAGCAGTTTGAGGAACAAGAAACCCTCCATCAGAAAGGGGAAAAAAACACCACGCCAATCCCTTTTCTTCCTGCTTCATAGGCCACTGGTCTGGTTAAACCACAGGGTGTGAGTTTCATTCTCACTGGTGCCTAACTTCTAGGCTGATGCTCAAAAGGAACATTGGAACCCCGTTAGCCAGTAGAACATAATATGCTTGTTCTCGGGGAGAGAAGCTAATTAACCTTGCAGATAAGATTCCTTTGAATGGTCAATTGATGTTGCTGCAAGCTTTGGAAACCACTCAGGTTTCTTTTTCAGGGTTCTGATAGGATATATCTGAAGAAACATTTATACACATACTAGGCTGATGTCAAAATCCTGCTTCTAAACCAGCAACTTGAAGAAAGGTAGAAAAAGTCCTTCAAGCTTTCCTCCGTTCAACCTTTGAATGCGAAATACTCAATCAGATCGTGGAAGATCACCACCAGTAAGTGACAAACTGATCCAGTCTTTATACTTCATCGCAAGAATTGGACTCTTAATGTCACCATTTTTTCTTTGCGCTTTGCATTTTTTTTTCACACCTGCGTATTTGAGGATAGCTGCATGATCTTTCCTGGAGGCGTGGGTTCAAATCCCACCCCATGACAGCCAAGTGTTTGCTCTTACGCGTCACGGATTGGGATTCCAGCGGGGGTCTGTGTGAGGAGCGGCAAAGTTGCTCTGTTCTGCGCAAGTGCAGACTTGCAGATGTTGACAAGTGCCTCAATTTTATGCTTAACGCTTACCATGATGTCTAGTATCACCACGAAGCGCCAAAGCATACTGCCACATGAGAGTCAGGATTCTGATGGAGGGCCGAGCGGTCTAAGGCGCTGCGTTCAGGTCGCAGTCTCCTCTGGAGGCGTGGGTTCGAATCCCACTTCTGACAGGCTAGCTTTTCCTTAAATATTAAGCAAGGCCATTTTTCTCAGGGCTCCCGAAGTCAACTTTGAAAGCAGTTTGAGGAACGAGAAACCCTCCATCAGAAAGGGGAAAAAAACACCACGCCAATCACTTTTCTTCCTGCTTCATAGGCCACTGGTCTGGTTAAACCACGGGGTGTGAGTTTCATTCTCACTGGTGCCTAACTTCTAGGCTGATGCTCAAAAGGAACATTGGAACCCCGTTAGCCAGTAGAACATAATATGCTTGTTCTCGGGGAGAGAAGCTAATTAACCTTGCAGATAAGATTCCTTTGAATGGTCAATTGATGTTGCTGCAAGCTTTGGAAACCACTCAGGTTTCTTTTTCAGGGTTCTGATAGGATATATCTGAAGAAACATTTATACACATACTAGGCTGATGTCAAAATCCTGCTTCTAAACCAGCAACTTAAAGAAAGGTAGAAAAAGTCCTTCAAGCTTTCCTCCGTGTTTGCTCTTACGCATCATGGATTGGGATTCCAGCGGGGGTCTGTTTGAGGAGCGGCAAAGTTGCTCTGTTCTGCGCAAGTGCAGACTTGCAGATGTTGACAAGTGCCTCAATTTTATGCTTAACGCTTACCATGATGTCTAGTATCACCACGAAGCGCCAAAGCATACTGCCACATGAGAGTCAGGATGGCCGAGCGGTCTAAGGCGCTGCGTTCAGGTCGCAGTCTCCTCTGGAGGCGTGGGTTCGAATCCCACTTCTGACAGGCTAGCTTTTCCTTAAATATTAAGCAAGGCCATTTTTCTCAGGGCTCCCGAAGTCAACTTTGAAAGCAGTTTGAGGAACAAGAAACCCTCCATCAGAAAGGGGAAAAAAACACCACGCCAATCCCTTTTCTTCCTGCTTCATAGGCCACTAGGCTGATGCTCAAAAGGAACATTGGAACCCCGTTAGCCAGTAGAACATAATATGCTTGTTCTCGGGGAGAGAAGCTAATTAACCTTGCAGATAAGATTCCTTTGAATGGTCAATTGATGTTGCTGCAAGCTTTGGAAACCACTCAGGTTTCTTTTTCAGGGTTCTGATAGGATATATCTGAAGAAACATTTATACACATACTAGGCTGATGTCAAAATCCTGCTTCTAAACCAGCAACTTGAAGAAAGGTAGAAAAAGTCCTTCAAGCTTTCCTCCGTTCAACCTTTGAATGCGAAATACTCAATCAGATCGTGGAAGATCACCACCAGTAAGTGACAAACTGATCCAGTCTTTATACTTCATCCCAAGAATTGGACTCTTAATGTCACCATTTTTTCTTTGCGCTTTGCATTTTTTTTTCACACCTGCGTATTTGAGGATAGCTGCATGATCTTTCCTGGAGGCGTGGGTTCAAATCCCACCCCATGACAGCCAAGTGTTTGCTCTTACGCGTCACGGATTGGGATTCCAGCGGGGGTCTGTGTGAGGAGCGGCAAAGTTGCTCTGTTCTGCGCAAGTGCAGACTTGCAGATGTTGACAAGTGCCTCAATTTTATGCTTAACGCTTACCATGATGTCTAGTATCACCACGAAGCGCCAAAGCATACTGCCACATGAGAGTCAGGATTCTGATGGAGGGCCGAGCGGTCTAAGGCGCTGCGTTCAGGTCGCAGTCTCCTCTGGAGGCGTGGGTTCGAATCCCACTTCTGACAGGCTAGCTTTTCCTTAAATATTAAGCAAGGCCATTTTTCTCAGGGCTCCCGAAGTCAACTTTGAAAGCAGTTTGAGGAACGAGAAACCCTCCATCAGAAAGGGGAAAAAAACACCACGCCAATCACTTTTCTTCCTGCTTCATAGGCCACTGGTCTGGTTAAACCACGGGGTGTGAGTTTCATTCTCACTGGTGCCTAACTTCTAGGCTGATGCTCAAAAGGAACATTGGAACCCCGTTAGCCAGTAGAACATAATATGCTTGTTCTCGGGGAGAGAAGCTAATTAACCTTGCAGATAAGATTCCTTTGAATGGTCAATTGATGTTGCTGCAAGCTTTGGAAACCACTCAGGTTTCTTTTTCAGGGTTCTGATAGGATATATCTGAAGAAACATTTATACACATACTAGGCTGATGTCAAAATCCTGCTTCTAAACCAGCAACTTAAAGAAAGGTAGAAAAAGTCCTTCAAGCTTTCCTCCGTGTTTGCTCTTACGCATCATGGATTGGGATTCCAGCGGGGGTCTGTTTGAGGAGCGGCAAAGTTGCTCTGTTCTGCGCAAGTGCAGACTTGCAGATGTTGACAAGTGCCTCAATTTTATGCTTAACGCTTACCATGATGTCTAGTATCACCACGAAGCGCCAAAGCATACTGCCACATGAGAGTCAGGATGGCCGAGCGGTCTAAGGCGCTGCGTTCAGGTCGCAGTCTCCTCTGGAGGCGTGGGTTCGAATCCCACTTCTGACAGGCTAGCTTTTCCTTAAATATTAAGCAAGGCCATTTTTCTCAGGGCTCCCGAAGTCAACTTTGAAAGCAGTTTGAGGAACAAGAAACCCTCCATCAGAAAGGGGAAAAAAACACCACGCCAATCCCTTTTCTTCCTGCTTCATAGGCCACTGGTCTGGTTAAACCACAGGGTGTGAGTTTCATTCTCACTGGTGCCTAACTTCTAGGCTGATGCTCAAAAGGAACATTGGAACCCCGTTAGCCAGTAGAACATAATATGCTTGTTCTCGGGGAGAGAAGCTAATTAACCTTGCAGATAAGATTCCTTTGAATGGTCAATTGATGTTGCTGCAAGCTTTGGAAACCACTCAGGTTTCTTTTTCAGGGTTCTGATAGGATATATCTGAAGAAACATTTATACACATACTAGGCTGATGTCAAAATCCTGCTTCTAAACCAGCAACTTGAAGAAAGGTAGAAAAAGTCCTTCAAGCTTTCCTCCGTTCAACCTTTGAATGCGAAATACTCAATCAGATCGTGGAAGATCACCACCAGTAAGTGACAAACTGATCCAGTCTTTATACTTCATCCCAAGAATTGGACTCTTAATGTCACCATTTTTTCTTTGCGCTTTGCATTTTTTTTTCACACCTGCGTATTTGAGGATAGCTGCATGATCTTTCCTGGAGGCGTGGGTTCAAATCCCACCCCATGACAGCCAAGTGTTTGCTCTTACGCGTCACGGATTGGGATTCCAGCGGGGGTCTGTGTGAGGAGCGGCAAAGTTACTCTGTTCTGCGCAAGTGCAGACTTGCAGATGTTGACAAGTGCCTCAATTTTATGCTTAACGCTTACCATGATGTCTAGTATCACCACGAAGCGCCAAAGCATACTGCCACATGAGAGTCAGGATGGCCGAGCGGTCTAAGGCGCTGCGTTCAGGTCGCAGTCTCCTCTGGAGGTGTGGGTTCGAATCCCACTTCTGACAGGCTAGCTTTTCCTTAAATATTAAGCAAGGCCATTTTTCTCAGGGCTCCCGAAGTCAACTTTGAAAGCAGTTTGAGGAACAAGAAACCCTCCATCAGAAAGGGGAAAAAAACACCACGCCAATCCCTTTTCTTCCTGCTTCATAGGCCACTGGTCTGGTTAAACCACAGGGTGTGAGTTTCATTCTCACTGGTGCCTAACTTCTAGGCTGATGCTCAAAAGGAACATTGGAACCCCGTTAGCCAGTAGAACATAATATGCTTGTTCTCGGGGAGAGAAGCTAATTAACCTTGCAGATAAGATTCCTTTGAATGGTCAATTGATGTTGCTGCAAGCTTTGGAAACCACTCAGGTTTCTTTTTCAGGGTTCTGATAGGATATATCTGAAGAAACATTTATACACATACTAGGCTGATGTCAAAATCCTGCTTCTAAACCAGCAACTTGAAGAAAGGTAGAAAAAGTCCTTCAAGCTTTCCTCCGTTCAACCTTTGAATGCGAAATACTCAATCAGATCGTGGAAGATCACCACCAGTAAGTGACAAACTGATCCAGTCTTTATACTTCATCCCAAGAATTGGACTCTTAATGTCACCATTTTTTCTTTGCGCTTTGCATTTTTTTTTCACACCTGCGTATTTGAGGATAGCTGCATGATCTTTCCTGGAGGCGTGGGTTCAAATCCCACCCCATGACAGCCAAGTGTTTGCTCTTACGCGTCACGGATTGGGATTCCAGCGGGGGTCTGTGTGAGGAGCGGCAAAGTTGCTCTGTTCTGCGCAAGTGCAGACTTGCAGATGTTGACAAGTGCCTCAATTTTATGCTTAACGCTTACCATGATGTCTAGTATCACCACGAAGCGCCAAAGCATACTGCCACATGAGAGTCAGGATGGCCGAGCGGTCTAAGGCGCTGCGTTCAGGTCGCAGTCTCCTCTGGAGGCGTGGGTTCGAATCCCACTTCTGACAGGCTAGCTTTTCCTTAAATATTAAGCAAGGCCATTTTTCTCAGGGCTCCCGAAGTCAACTTTGAAAGCAGTTTGAGGAACAAGAAACCCTCCATCAGAAAGGAGGCTAGCTTTTCCTTAAATATTAAGCAAGGCCATTTTTCTCAGGGCTCCCGAAGTCAACTTTGAAAGCAGTTTGAGGAACAAGAAACCCTCCATCAGAAAGGGGAAAAAAACACCACGCCAATCCCTTTTCTTCCTGCTTCATAGGCCACTGGTCTGGTTAAACCACGGGGTGTGAGTTTCATTCTCACTGGTGCCTAACTTCTAGGCTGATGCTCAAAAGGAACATTGGAACCCCGTTAGCCAGTAGAACATAATATGCTTGTTCTCGGGGAGAGAAGCTAATTAACCTTGCAGATAAGATTCCTTTGAATGGTCAATTGATGTTGATGCAAGCTTTGGAAACCACTCAGGTTTCTTTTTCAGGGTTCTGATAGGATATATCTGAAGAAACATTTATACACATACTAGGCTGATGTCAAAATCCTGCTTCTAAACCAGCAACTTGAAGAAAGGTAGAAAAAGTCCTTCAAGCTTTCCTCCGTTCAACCTTTGAATGCGAAATACTCAATCAGATCGTGGAAGATCACCACCAGTAAGTGACAAATTGATCCAGTCTTTATACTTCATCCCAAGAATTGGACTCTTAATGTCACCATTTTTTCTTTGCGCTTTGCATTTTTTTTTCACACCTGCGTATTTGAGGATAGCTGCATGATCTTTCCTGGAGGCGTGGGTTCAAATCCCACCCCATGACAGCCAAGTGTTTGCTCTTACGCGTCACGGATTGGGATTCCAGCGGGGGTCTGTGTGAGGAGCGGCAAAGTTGCTCTGTTCTGCGCAAGTACAGACTTGCAGATGTTGACAAGTGCCTCAATTTTATGCTTAACGCTTACCATGATGTCTAGTATCACCACGAAGCGCCAAAGCATACTGCCACATGAGAGTCAGGATGGCCGAGCGGTCTAAGGCGCTGCGTTCAGGTCGCAGTCTCCTCTGGAGGCGTGGGTTCGAATCCCACTTCTGACAGGCTAGCTTTTCCTTAAATATTAAGCAAGGCCATTTTTCTCAGGGCTCGAAGTCCCCCCGAAGTCAACTTTGAAAGCAGTTTGAGGAACAAGAAACCCTCCATCAGAAAGGAGGCTAGCTTTTCCTTAAATATTAAGCAAGGCCATTTTTCTCAGGGCTCCCGAAGTCAACTTTGAAAGCAGTTTGAGGAACAAGAAACGCTCCATCAGAAAGGGGAAAAAAACACCACGCCAATCCCTTTTCTTCCTGCTTCATAGGCCACTGGTCTGGTTAAACCATGGGGTGTGAGTTTCATTCTCACTGGTGCCTAACTTCTAGGCTGATGCTCAAAAGGAACATTGGAACCCCGTTAGCCAGTAGAACATAATATGCTTGTTCTCGGGGAGAGAAGCTAATTAACCTTGCAGATAAGATTCCTTTGAATGGTCAATTGATGTTGCTGCAAGCTTTGGAAACCACTCAGGTTTCTTTTTCAGGGTTCTGATAGGATATATCTGAAGAAACATTTATACACATACTAGGCTGATGTCAAAATCCTGCTTCTAAACCAGCAACTTGAAGAAAGGTAGAAAAAGTCCTTCAAGCTTTCCTCCGTGTTTGCTCTTACGCATCATGGATTGGGATTCCAGCGGGGGTCTGTTTGAGGAGCGGCAAAGTTGCTCTGTTCTGCGCAAGTGCAGACTTGCAGATGTTGACAAGTGCCTCAATTTTATGCTTAACGCTTACCATGATGTCTGGTATCACCACGAAGCGCCAAAGCATACTGCCACATGGGAGTCAGGATGGCCGAGCGGTCTAAGGCGCTGCGTTCAGGTCGCAGTCTCCTCTGGAGGCGTGGGTTCGAATCCCACTTCTGACAGGCTAGCTTTTCCTTAAATATTAAGCAAGGCCATTTTTCTCAGGGCTCCCGAAGTCAACTTTGAAAGCAGTTTGAGGAACAAGAAACCCTCCATCAGAAAGGAGGCTAGCTTTTCCTTAAATATTAAGCAAGGCCATTTTTCTCAGGGCTCCCGAAGTCAACTTTGAAAGCAGTTTGAGGAACAAGAAACCCTCCATCAGAAAGGGGAAAAAAACACCACGCCAATCCCTTTTCTTCCTGCTTCATAGGCCACTGGTCTGGTTAAACCACGGGGTGTGAGTTTCATTCTCACTGGTGCCTAACTTCTAGGCTGATGCTCAAAAGGAACATTGGAACCCCGTTAGCCAGTAGAACATAATATGCTTGTTCTCGGGGAGAGAAGCTAATTAACCTTGCAGATAAGATTCCTTTGAATGGTCAATTGATGTTGCTGCAAGCTTTGGAAACCACTCAGGTTTCTTTTTCAGGGTTCTGATAGGATATATCTGAAGAAACATTTATACACATACTAGGCTGATGTCAAAATCCTGCTTCTAAACCAGCAACTTGAAGAAAGGTAGAAAAAGTCCTTCAAGCTTTCCTCCGTTCAACCTTTGAATGCGAAATACTCAATCAGATCGTGGAAGATCACCACCAGTAAGTGACAAATTGATCCAGTCTTTATACTTCATCCCAAGAATTGGACTCTTAATGTCACCATTTTTTCTTTGCGCTTTGCATTTTTTTTTCACACCTGCGTATTTGAGGATAGCTGCATGATCTTTCCTGGAGGCGTGGGTTCAAATCCCACCCCATGACAGCCAAGTGTTTGCTCTTACGCGTCACGGATTGGGATTCCAGCGGGGGTCTGTGTGAGGAGCGGCAAAGTTGCTCTGTTCTGCGCAAGTACAGACTTGCAGATGTTGACAAGTGCCTCAATTTTATGCTTAACGCTTACCATGATGTCTAGTATCACCACGAAGCGCCAAAGCATACTGCCACATGAGAGTCAGGATGGCCGAGCGGTCTAAGGCGCTGCGTTCAGGTCGCAGTCTCCTCTGGAGGCGTGGGTTCGAATCCCACTTCTGACAGGCTAGCTTTTCCTTAAATATTAAGCAAGGCCATTTTTCTCAGGGCTCGAAGTCCCCCCGAAGTCAACTTTGAAAGCAGTTTGAGGAACAAGAAACCCTCCATCAGAAAGGAGGCTAGCTTTTCCTTAAATATTAAGCAAGGCCATTTTTCTCAGGGCTCCCGAAGTCAACTTTGAAAGCAGTTTGAGGAACAAGAAACGCTCCATCAGAAAGGGGAAAAAAACACCACGCCAATCCCTTTTCTTCCTGCTTCATAGGCCACTGGTCTGGTTAAACCACGGGGTGTGAGTTTCATTCTCACTGGTGCCTAACTTCTAGGCTGATGCTCAAAAGGAACATTGGAACCCCGTTAGCCAGTAGAACATAATATGCTTGTTCTCGGGGAGAGAAGCTAATTAACCTTGCAGATAAGATTCCTTTGAATGGTCAATTGATGTTGCTGCAAGCTTTGGAAACCACTCAGGTTTCTTTTTCAGGGTTCTGATAGGATATATCTGAAGAAACATTTATACACATACTAGGCTGATGTCAAAATCCTGCTTCTAAACCAGCAACTTGAAGAAAGGTAGAAAAAGTCCTTCAAGCTTTCCTCCGTGTTTGCTCTTACGCATCATGGATTGGGATTCCAGCGGGGGTCTGTTTGAGGAGCGGCAAAGTTGCTCTGTTCTGCGCAAGTGCAGACTTGCAGATGTTGACAAGTGCCTCAATTTTATGCTTAACGCTTACCATGATGTCTGGTATCACCACGAAGCGCCAAAGCATACTGCCACATGGGAGTCAGGATGGCCGAGCGGTCTAAGGCGCTGCGTTCAGGTCGCAGTCTCCTCTGGAGGCGTGGGTTCGAATCCCACTTCTGACAGGCTAGCTTTTCCTTAAATATTAAGCTCGGCCATTTTTCTCAGGGCTCGAAGTCCCCCCGAAGTCAACTTTGAAAGCAGTTTGAGGAACAAGAAACCCTCCATCAGAAAGGAGGCTAGCTTTTCCTTAAATATTAAGCAAGGCCATTTTTCTCAGGGCTCCCGAAGTCAACTTTGAAAGCAGTTTGAGGAACAAGAAACCCTCCATCAGAAAGGGGAAAAAAACACCACGCCAATCCCTTTTCTTCCTGCTTCATAGGCCACTGGTCTGGTTAAACCACGGGGTGTGAGTTTCATTCTCACTGGTGCCTAACTTCTAGGCTGATGCTCAAAAGGAACATTGGAACCCCGTTAGCCAGTAGAACATAATATGCTTGTTCTCGGGGAGAGAAGCTAATTAACCTTGCAGATAAGATTCCTTTGAATGGTCAATTGATGTTGCTGCAAGCTTTGGAAACCACTCAGGTTTCTTTTTCAGGGTTCTGATAGGATATATCTGAAGAAACATTTATACACATACTAGGCTGATGTCAAAATCCTGCTTCTAAACCAGCAACTTGAAGAAAGGTAGAAAAAGTCCTTCAAGCTTTCCTCCGTGTTTGCTCTTACGCATCATGGATTGGGATTCCAGCGGGGGTCTGTTTGAGGAGCGGCAAAGTTGCTCTGTTCTGCGCAAGTGCAGACTTGCAGATGTTGACAAGTGCCTCAATTTTATGCTTAACGCTTACCATGATGTCTGGTATCACCACGAAGCGCCAAAGCATACTGCCACATGGGAGTCAGGATGGCCGAGCGGTCTAAGGCGCTGCGTTCAGGTCGCAGTCTCCTCTGGAGGCGTGGGTTCGAATCCCACTTCTGACAGGCTAGCTTTTCCTTAAATATTAAGCTCGGCCATTTTTCTCAGGGCTCGAAGTCCCCCCGAAGTCAACTTTGAAAGCAGTTTGAGGAACAAGAAACCCTCCATCAGAAAGGAGGCTAGCTTTTCCTTAAATATTAAGCAAGGCCATTTTTCTCAGGGCTCCCGAAGTCAACTTTGAAAGCAGTTTGAGGAACAAGAAACCCTCCATCAGAAAGGGGAAAAAAACACCACGCCAATCCCTTTTCTTCCTGCTTCATAGGCCACTGGTCTGGTTAAACCACGGGGTGTGAGTTTCATTCTCACTGGTGCCTAACTTCTAGGCTGATGCTCAAAAGGAACATTGGAACCCCGTTAGCCAGTAGAACATAATATGCTTGTTCTCGGGGAGAGAAGCTAATTAACCTTGCAGATAAGATTCCTTTGAATGGTCAATTGATGTTGCTGCAAGCTTTGGAAACCACTCAGGTTTCTTTTTCAGGGTTCTGATAGGATATATCTGAAGAAACATTTATACACATACTAGGCTGATGTCAAAATCCTGCTTCTAAACCAGCAACTTGAAGAAAGGTAGAAAAAGTCCTTCAAGCTTTCCTCCGTGTTTGCTCTTACGCATCATGGATTGGGATTCCAGCGGGGGTCTGTGTGAGGAGCGGCAAAGTTGCTCTGTTCTGCGCAAGTGCAGACTTGCAGATGTTGACAAGTGCCTCAATTTTATGCTTAACGCTTACCATGATGTCTAGTATCACCACGAAGCGCCAAAGCATACTGCCACATGAGAGTCAGGATGGCCGAGCGGTCTAAGGCGCTGCGTTCAGGTCGCAGTCTCCTCTGGAGGCGTGGTTTCTGACAGGCTAGCTTTTCCTTAAATATTAAGCAAGGCCATTTTTCTCAGGGCTCGAAGTCCCCCCGAAGTCAACTTTGAAAGCAGTTTGAGGAACAAGAAACCCTCCATCAGAAAGGAGGCTAGCTTTTCCTTAAATATTAAGCAAGGCCATTTTTCTCAGGGCTCCCGAAGTCAACTTTGAAAGCAGTTTGAGGAACAAGAAACGCTCCATCAGAAAGGGGAAAAAAACACCACGCCAATCCCTTTTCTTCCTGCTTCATAGGCCACTGGTCTGGTTAAACCACGGGGTGTGAGTTTCATTCTCACTGGTGCCTAACTTCTAGGCTGATGCTCAAAAGGAACATTGGAACCCCGTTAGCCAGTAGAACATAATATGCTTGTTCTCGGGGAGAGAAGCTAATTAACCTTGCAGATAAGATTCCTTTGAATGGTCAATTGATGTTGCTGCAAGCTTTGGAAACCACTCAGGTTTCTTTTTCAGGGTTCTGATAGGATATATCTGAAGAAACATTTATACACATACTAGGCTGATGTCAAAATCCTGCTTCTAAACCAGCAACTTGAAGAAAGGTAGAAAAAGTCCTTCAAGCTTTCCTCCGTTCAACCTTTGAATGCGAAATACTCAATCAGATCGTGGAAGATCACCACCAGTAAGTGACAAACTGATCCAGTCTTTATACTTCATCGCAAGAATTGGACTCTTAATGTCACCATTTTTTCTTTGCGCTTTGCATTTTTTTTTCACACCTGCGTATTTGAGGATAGCTGCATGATCTTTCCTGGAGGCGTGGGTTCAAATCCCACCCCATGACAGCCAAGTGTTTGCTCTTACGCGTCACGGATTGGGATTCCAGCGGGGGTCTGTGTGAGGAGCGGCAAAGTTGCTCTGTTCTGCGCAAGTGCAGACTTGCAGATGTTGACAAGTGCCTCAATTTTATGCTTAACGCTTACCATGATGTCTAGTATCACCACGAAGCGCCAAAGCATACTGCCACATGAGAGTCAGGATGGCCGAGCGGTCTAAGGCGCTGCGTTCAGGTCGCAGTCTCCTCTCGAGGCGTGGGTTCGAATCCCACTTCTGGCAGGCTAGCTTTTCCTTAAATATTAAGCAAGGCCATTTTTCTCAGGGCTCGAAGTCCCCCCGAAGTCAACTTTGAAAGCAGTTTGAGGAACAAGAAACCCTCCATCAGAAAGGAGGCTAGCTTTTCCTTAAATATTAAGCAAGGCCATTTTTCTCAGGGCTCCCGAAGTCAACTTTGAAAGCAGTTTGAGGAACAAGAAACCCTCCATCAGAAAGGGGAAAAAAACACCACGCCAATCCCTTTTCTTCCTGCTTCATAGGCCACTGGTCTGGTTAAACCACGGGGTGTGAGTTTCATTCTCACTGGTGCCTAACTTCTAGGCTGATGCTCAAAAGGAACATTGGAACCCCGTTAGCCAGTAGAACATAATATGCTTGTTCTCGGGGAGAGAAGCTAATTAACCTTGCAGATAAGATTCCTTTGAATGGTCAATTGATGTTGCTGCAAGCTTTGGAAACCACTCAGGTTTCTTTTTCAGGGTTCTGATAGGATATATCTGAAGAAACATTTATACACATACTAGGCTGATGTCAAAATCCTGCTTCTAAACCAGCAACTTGAAGAAAGGTAGAAAAAGTCCTTCAAGCTTTCCTCCGTGTTTGCTCTTACGCATCATGGATTGGGATTCCAGCGGGGGTCTGTGTGAGGAGCGGCAAAGTTGCTCTGTTCTGCGCAAGTGCAGACTTGCAGATGTTGACAAGTGCCTCAATTTTATGCTTAACGCTTACCATGATGTCTAGTATCACCACGAAGCGCCAAAGCATACTGCCACATGAGAGTCAGGATGGCCGAGCGGTCTAAGGCGCTGCGTTCAGGTCGCAGTCTCCTCTGGAGGCGTGGTTTCTGACAGGCTAGCTTTTCCTTAAATATTAAGCAAGGCCATTTTTCTCAGGGCTCGAAGTCCCCCCGAAGTCAACTTTGAAAGCAGTTTGAGGAACAAGAAACCCTCCATCAGAAAGGAGGCTAGCTTTTCCTTAAATATTAAGCAAGGCCATTTTTCTCAGGGCTCCCGAAGTCAACTTTGAAAGCAGTTTGAAGAACAAGAAACCCTCCATCAGAAAGGGGAAAAAAACACCACGCCAATCCCTTTTCTTCCTGCTTCATAGGCCACTGGTCTGGTTAAACCACGGGGTGTGAGTTTCATTCTCACTGGTGCCTAACTTCTAGGCTGATGCTCAAAAGGAACATTGGAACCCGTTAGCCAGTAGAACATAATATGCTTGTTCTCGGGGAGAGAAGCTAATTAACCTTGCAGATAAGATTCCTTTGAATGGTCAATTGATGTTGCTGCAAGCTTTGGAAACCACTCAGGTTTCTTTTTCAGGGTTCTGATAGGATATATCTGAAGAAACATTTATACACATACTAGGCTGATGTCAAAATCCTGCTTCTAAACCAGCAACTTGAAGAAAGGTAGAAAAAGTCCTTCAAGCTTTCCTCCGTTCAACCTTTGAATGCGAAATACTCAATCAGATCGTGGAAGATCACCACCAGTAAGTGACAAACTGATCCAGTCTTTATACTTCATCCCAAGAATTGGACTCTTAATGTCACCATTTTTTCTTTGCGCTTTGCATTTTTTTTTCACACCTGCGTATTTGAGGATAGCTGCATGATCTTTCCTGGAGGCGTGGGTTCAAATCCCACCCCATGACAGCCAAGTGTTTGCTCTTACGCGTCACGGATTGGGATTCCAGCGGGGGTCTGTGTGAGGAGCGGCAAAGTTGCTCTGTTCTGCGCAAGTACAGACTTGCAGATGTTGACAAGTGCCTCAATTTTATGCTTAACGCTTACCATGATGTCTAGTATCACCACGAAGCGCCAAAGCATACTGCCACATGAGAGTCAGGATTCTGATGGAGGGCCGAGCGGTCTAAGGCGCTGCGTTTAGGTCGCAGTCTCCTCTGGAGGCGTGGGTTCGAATCCCACTTCTGACAGGCTAGCTTTTCCTTAAATATTAAGCAAGGCCATTTTTCTCAGGGCTCCCGAAGTCAACTTTGAAAGCAGTTTGAGGAACAAGAAACCCTCCATCAGAAAGGGGAAAAAAACACCACGCCAATCCCTTTTCTTCCTGCTTCATAGGCCACTGGTCTGGTTAAACCACGGGGTGTGAGTTTCATTCTCACTGGTGCCTAACTTCTAGGCTGATGCTCAAAAGGAACATTGGAACCCCGTTAGCCAGTAGAACATAATATGCTTGTTCTCGGGGAGAGAAGCTAATTAACCTTGCAGATAAGATTCCTTTGAATGGTCAATTGATGTTGCTGCAAGCTTTGGAAACCACTCAGGTTTCTTTTTCAGGGTTCTGATAGGATATATCTGAAGAAACATTTATACACATACTAGGCTGATGTCAAAATCCTGCTTCTAAACCAGCAACTTGAAGAAAGGTAGAAAAAGTCCTTCAAGCTTTCCTCCGTGTTTGCTCTTACGCATCATGGATTGGGATTCCAGCGGGGGTCTGTGTGAGGAGCGGCAAAGTTGCTCTGTTCTGCGCAAGTGCAGACTTGCAGATGTTGACAAGTGCCTCAATTTTATGCTTAACGCTTACCATGATGTCTAGTATCACCACGAAGCGCCAAAGCATACTGCCACATGAGAGTCAGGATGGCCGAGCGGTCTAAGGCGCTGCGTTCAGGTCGCAGTCTCCTCTGGAGGCGTGGTTTCTGACAGGCTAGCTTTTCCTTAAATATTAAGCAAGGCCATTTTTCTCAGGGCTCGAAGTCCCCCCGAAGTCAACTTTGAAAGCAGTTTGAGGAACAAGAAACCCTCCATCAGAAAGGAGGCTAGCTTTTCCTTAAATATTAAGCAAGGCCATTTTTCTCAGGGCTCCCGAAGTCAACTTTGAAAGCAGTTTGAGGAACAAGAAACGCTCCATCAGAAAGGGGAAAAAAACACCACGCCAATCCCTTTTCTTCCTGCTTCATAGGCCACTGGTCTGGTTAAACCACGGGGTGTGAGTTTCATTCTCACTGGTGCCTAACTTCTAGGCTGATGCTCAAAAGGAACATTGGAACCCCGTTAGCCAGTAGAACATAATATGCTTGTTCTCGGGGAGAGAAGCTAATTAACCTTGCAGATAAGATTCCTTTGAATGGTCAATTGATGTTGCTGCAAGCTTTGGAAACCACTCAGGTTTCTTTTTCAGGGTTCTGATAGGATATATCTGAAGAAACATTTATACACATACTAGGCTGATGTCAAAATCCTGCTTCTAAACCAGCAACTTGAAGAAAGGTAGAAAAAGTCCTTCAAGCTTTCCTCCGTTCAACCTTTGAATGCGAAATACTCAATCAGATCGTGGAAGATCACCACCAGTAAGTGACAAACTGATCCAGTCTTTATACTTCATCGCAAGAATTGGACTCTTAATGTCACCATTTTTTCTTTGCGCTTTGCATTTTTTTTTCACACCTGCGTATTTGAGGATAGCTGCATGATCTTTCCTGGAGGCGTGGGTTCAAATCCCACCCCATGACAGCCAAGTGTTTGCTCTTACGCGTCACGGATTGGGATTCCAGCGGGGGTCTGTGTGAGGAGCGGCAAAGTTGCTCTGTTCTGCGCAAGTGCAGACTTGCAGATGTTGACAAGTGCCTCAATTTTATGCTTAACGCTTACCATGATGTCTAGTATCACCACGAAGCGCCAAAGCATACTGCCACATGAGAGTCAGGATTCTGATGGAGGGCCGAGCGGTCTAAGGCGCTGCGTTCAGGTCGCAGTCTCCTCTGGAGGCGTGGGTTCGAATCCCACTTCTGACAGGCTAGCTTTTCCTTAAATATTAAGCTCGGCCATTTTTCTCAGGGCTCGAAGTCCCCCCGAAGTCAACTTTGAAAGCAGTTTGAGGAACAAGAAACCCTCCATCAGAAAGGAGGCTAGCTTTTCCTTAAATATTAAGCAAGGCCATTTTTCTCAGGGCTCCCGAAGTCAACTTTGAAAGCAGTTTGAGGAACAAGAAACCCTCCATCAGAAAGGGGAAAAAAACACCACGCCAATCCCTTTTCTTCCTGCTTCATAGGCCACTGGTCTGGTTAAACCACGGGGTGTGAGTTTCATTCTCACTGGTGCCTAACTTCTAGGCTGATGCTCAAAAGGAACATTGGAACCCCGTTAGCCAGTAGAACATAATATGCTTGTTCTCGGGGAGAGAAGCTAATTAACCTTGCAGATAAGATTCCTTTGAATGGTCAATTGATGTTGCTGCAAGCTTTGGAAACCACTCAGGTTTCTTTTTCAGGGTTCTGATAGGATATATCTGAAGAAACATTTATACACATACTAGGCTGATGTCAAAATCCTGCTTCTAAACCAGCAACTTAAAGAAAGGTAGAAAAAGTCCTTCAAGCTTTCCTCCGTGTTTGCTCTTACGCATCATGGATTGGGATTCCAGCGGGGGTCTGTTTGAGGAGCGGCAAAGTTGCTCTGTTCTGCGCAAGTGCAGACTTGCAGATGTTGACAAGTGCCTCAATTTTATGCTTAACGCTTACCATGATGTCTAGTATCACCACGAAGCGCCAAAGCATACTGCCACATGAGAGTCAGGATGGCCGAGCGGTCTAAGGCGCTGCGTTCAGGTCGCAGTCTCCTCTGGAGGCGTGGGTTCGAATCCCACTTCTGACAGGCTAGCTTTTCCTTAAATATTAAGCAAGGCCATTTTTCTCAGGGCTCCCGAAGTCAACTTTGAAAGCAGTTTGAGGAACAAGAAACCCTCCATCAGAAAGGGGAAAAAAACACCACGCCAATCCCTTTTCTTCCTGCTTCATAGGCCACTAGGCTGATGCTCAAAAGGAACATTGGAACCCCGTTAGCCAGTAGAACATAATATGCTTGTTCTCGGGGAGAGAAGCTAATTAACCTTGCAGATAAGATTCCTTTGAATGGTCAATTGATGTTGCTGCAAGCTTTGGAAACCACTCAGGTTTCTTTTTCAGGGTTCTGATAGGATATATCTGAAGAAACATTTATACACATACTAGGCTGATGTCAAAATCCTGCTTCTAAACCAGCAACTTGAAGAAAGGTAGAAAAAGTCCTTCAAGCTTTCCTCCGTTCAACCTTTGAATGCGAAATACTCAATCAGATCGTGGAAGATCACCACCAGTAAGTGACAAACTGATCCAGTCTTTATACTTCATCCCAAGAATTGGACTCTTAATGTCACCATTTTTTCTTTGCGCTTTGCATTTTTTTTTCACACCTGCGTATTTGAGGATAGCTGCATGATCTTTCCTGGAGGCGTGGGTTCAAATCCCACCCCATGACAGCCAAGTGTTTGCTCTTACGCGTCACGGATTGGGATTCCAGCGGGGGTCTGTGTGAGGAGCGGCAAAGTTGCTCTGTTCTGCGCAAGTGCAGACTTGCAGATGTTGACAAGTGCCTCAATTTTATGCTTAACGCTTACCATGATGTCTAGTATCACCACGAAGCGCCAAAGCATACTGCCACATGAGAGTCAGGATGGCCGAGCGGTCTAAGGCGCTGCGTTCAGGTCGCAGTCTCCTCTGGAGGCGTGGGTTCGAATCCCACTTCTGACAGGCTAGCTTTTCCTTAAATATTAAGCAAGGCCATTTTTCTCAGGGCTCCCGAAGTCAACTTTGAAAGCAGTTTGAGGAACAAGAAACCCTCCATCAGAAAGGAGGCTAGCTTTTCCTTAAATATTAAGCAAGGCCATTTTTCTCAGGGCTCCCGAAGTCAACTTTGAAAGCAGTTTGAGGAACAAGAAACCCTCCATCAGAAAGGGGAAAAAAACACCACGCCAATCCCTTTTCTTCCTGCTTCATAGGCCACTGGTCTGGTTAAACCACAGGGTGTGAGTTTCATTCTCACTGGTGCCTAACTTCTAGGCTGATGCTCAAAAGGAACATTGGAACCCCGTTAGCCAGTAGAACATAATATGCTTGTTCTCGGGGAGAGAAGCTAATTAACCTTGCAGATAAGATTCCTTTGAATGGTCAATTGATGTTGCTGCAAGCTTTGGAAACCACTCAGGTTTCTTTTTCAGGGTTCTGATAGGATATATCTGAAGAAACATTTATACACATACTAGGCTGATGTCAAAATCCTGCTTCTAAACCAGCAACTTGAAGAAAGGTAGAAAAAGTCCTTCAAGCTTTCCTCCGTTCAACCTTTGAATGCGAAATACTCAATCAGATCGTGGAAGATCACCACCAGTAAGTGACAAACTGATCCAGTCTTTATACTTCATCCCAAGAATTGGACTCTTAATGTCACCATTTTTTCTTTGCGCTTTGCATTTTTTTTTCACACCTGCGTATTTGAGGATAGCTGCATGATCTTTCCTGGAGGCGTGGGTTCAAATCCCACCCCATGACAGCCAAGTGTTTGCTCTTACGCGTCACGGATTGGGATTCCAGCGGGGGTCTGTGTGAGGAGCGGCAAAGTTGCTCTGTTCTGCGCAAGTGCAGACTTGCAGATGTTGACAAGTGCCTCAATTTTATGCTTAACGCTTACCATGATGTCTAGTATCACCACGAAGCGCCAAAGCATACTGCCACATGAGAGTCAGGATGGCCGAGCGGTCTAAGGCGCTGCGTTCAGGTCGCAGTCTCCTCTGGAGGCGTGGGTTCGAATCCCACTTCTGACAGGCTAGCTTTTCCTTAAATATTAAGCAAGGCCATTTTTCTCAGGGCTCCCGAAGTCAACTTTGAAAGCAGTTTGAGGAACAAGAAACCCTCCATCAGAAAGGAGGCTAGCTTTTCCTTAAATATTAAGCAAGGCCATTTTTCTCAGGGCTCCCGAAGTCAACTTTGAAAGCAGTTTGAGGAACAAGAAACCCTCCATCAGAAAGGGGAAAAAAACACCACGCCAATCCCTTTTCTTCCTGCTTCATAGGCCACTGGTCTGGTTAAACCACGGGGTGTGAGTTTCATTCTCACTGGTGCCTAACTTCTAGGCTGATGCTCAAAAGGAACATTGGAACCCCGTTAGCCAGTAGAACATAATATGCTTGTTCTCGGGGAGAGAAGCTAATTAACCTTGCAGATAAGATTCCTTTGAATGGTCAATTGATGTTGCTGCAAGCTTTGGAAACCACTCAGGTTTCTTTTTCAGGGTTCTGATAGGATATATCTGAAGAAACATTTATACACATACTAGGCTGATGTCAAAATCCTGCTTCTAAACCAGCAACTTGAAGAAAGGTAGAAAAAGTCCTTCAAGCTTTCCTCCGTTCAACCTTTGAATGCGAAATACTCAATCAGATCGTGGAAGATCACCACCAGTAAGTGACAAATTGATCCAGTCTTTATACTTCATCCCAAGAATTGGACTCTTAATGTCACCATTTTTTCTTTGCGCTTTGCATTTTTTTTTCACACCTGCGTATTTGAGGATAGCTGCATGATCTTTCCTGGAGGCGTGGGTTCAAATCCCACCCCATGACAGCCAAGTGTTTGCTCTTACGCGTCACGGATTGGGATTCCAGCGGGGGTCTGTGTGAGGAGCGGCAAAGTTGCTCTGTTCTGCGCAAGTACAGACTTGCAAATGTTGACAAGTGCCTCAATTTTATGCTTAACGCTTACCATGATGTCTAGTATCACCACGAAGCGCCAAAGCATACTGCCACATGAGAGTCAGGATGGCCGAGCGGTCTAAGGCGCTGCGTTCAGGTCGCAGTCTCCTCTGGAGGCGTGGGTTCGAATCCCACTTCTGACAGGCTAGCTTTTCCTTAAATATTAAGCAAGGCCATTTTTCTCAGGGCTCGAAGTCCCCCCGAAGTCAACTTTGAAAGCAGTTTGAGGAACAAGAAACCCTCCATCAGAAAGGAGGCTAGCTTTTCCTTAAATATTAAGCAAGGCCATTTTTCTCAGGGCTCCCGAAGTCAACTTTGAAAGCAGTTTGAGGAACAAGAAACGCTCCATCAGAAAGGGGAAAAAAACACCACGCCAATCCCTTTTCTTCCTGCTTCATAGGCCACTGGTCTGGTTAAACCACGGGGTGTGAGTTTCATTCTCACTGGTGCCTAACTTCTAGGCTGATGCTCAAAAGGAACATTGGAACCCCGTTAGCCAGTAGAACATAATATGCTTGTTCTCGGGGAGAGAAGCTAATTAACCTTGCAGATAAGATTCCTTTGAATGGTCAATTGATGTTGCTGCAAGCTTTGGAAACCACTCAGGTTTCTTTTTCAGGGTTCTGATAGGATATATCTGAAGAAACATTTATACACATACTAGGCTGATGTCAAAATCCTGCTTCTAAACCAGCAACTTGAAGAAAGGTAGAAAAAGTCCTTCAAGCTTTCCTCCGTGTTTGCTCTTACGCATCATGGATTGGGATTCCAGCGGGGGTCTGTTTGAGGAGCGGCAAAGTTGCTCTGTTCTGCGCAAGTGCAGACTTGCAGATGTTGACAAGTGCCTCAATTTTATGCTTAACGCTTACCATGATGTCTGGTATCACCACGAAGCGCCAAAGCATACTGCCACATGGGAGTCAGGATGGCCGAGCGGTCTAAGGCGCTGCGTTCAGGTCGCAGTCTCCTCTGGAGGCGTGGGTTCGAATCCCACTTCTGACAGGCTAGCTTTTCCTTAAATATTAAGCTCGGCCATTTTTCTCAGGGCTCGAAGTCCCCCCGAAGTCAACTTTGAAAGCAGTTTGAGGAACAAGAAACCCTCCATCAGAAAGGAGGCTAGCTTTTCCTTAAATATTAAGCAAGGCCATTTTTCTCAGGGCTCCCGAAGTCAACTTTGAAAGCAGTTTGAGGAACAAGAAACCCTCCATCAGAAAGGGGAAAAAAACACCACGCCAATCCCTTTTCTTCCTGCTTCATAGGCCACTGGTCTGGTTAAACCACGGGGTGTGAGTTTCATTCTCACTGGTGCCTAACTTCTAGGCTGATGCTCAAAAGGAACATTGGAACCCCGTTAGCCAGTAGAACATAATATGCTTGTTCTCGGGGAGAGAAGCTAATTAACCTTGCAGATAAGATTCCTTTGAATGGTCAATTTTTGATGTTGCTGCAAGCTTTGGAAACCACTCAGGTTTCTTTTTCAGGGTTCTGATAGGATATATCTGAAGAAACATTTATACACATACTAGGCTGATGTCAAAATCCTGCTTCTAAACCAGCAACTTGAAGAAAGGTAGAAAAAGTCCTTCAAGCTTTCCTCCGTGTTTGCTCTTACGCATCATGGATTGGGATTCCAGCGGGGGTCTGTGTGAGGAGCGGCAAAGTTGCTCTGTTCTGCGCAAGTGCAGACTTGCAGATGTTGACAAGTGCCTCAATTTTATGCTTAACGCTTACCATGATGTCTAGTATCACCACGAAGCGCCAAAGCATACTGCCACATGAGAGTCAGGATGGCCGAGCGGTCTAAGGCGCTGCGTTCAGGTCGCAGTCTCCTCTGGAGGCGTGGTTTCTGACAGGCTAGCTTTTCCTTAAATATTAAGCAAGGCCATTTTTCTCAGGGCTCGAAGTCCCCCCGAAGTCAACTTTGAAAGCAGTTTGAGGAACAAGAAACCCTCCATCAGAAAGGAGGCTGGCTTTTCCTTAAATATTAAGCAAGGCCATTTTTCTCAGGGCTCCCGAAGTCAACTTTGAAAGCAGTTTGAGGAACAAGAAACGCTCCATCAGAAAGGGGAAAAAAACACCACGCCAATCCCTTTTCTTCCTGCTTCATAGGCCACTGGTCTGGTTAAACCACGGGGTGTGGGTTTCATTCTCACTGGTGCCTAACTTCTAGGCTGATGCTCAAAAGGAACATTGGAACCCCGTTAGCCAGTAGAACATAATATGCTTGTTCTCGGGGAGAGAAGCTAATTAACCTTGCAGATAAGATTCCTTTGAATGGTCAATTGATGTTGCTGCAAGCTTTGGAAACCACTCAGGTTTCTTTTTCAGGGTTCTGATAGGATATATCTGAAGAAACATTTATACACATACTAGGCTGATGTCAAAATCCTGCTTCTAAACCAGCAACTTGAAGAAAGGTAGAAAAAGTCCTTCAAGCTTTCCTCCGTGTTTGCTCTTACGCATCATGGATTGGGATTCCAGCGGGGGTCTGTTTGAGGAGCGGCAAAGTTGCTCTGTTCTGCGCAAGTGCAGACTTGCAGATGTTGACAAGTGCCTCAATTTTATGCTTAACGCTTACCATGATGTCTAGTATCACCACGAAGCGCCAAAGCATACTGCCACATGAGAGTCAGGATGGCCGAGCGGTCTAAGGCGCTGCGTTCAGGTCGCAGTCGCCTCTGGAGGCGTGGGTTCGAATCCCACTTCTGACAGGCTAGCTTTTCCTTAAATATTAAGCAAGGCCATTTTTCTCAGGGCTCGAAGTCCCCCCGAAGTCAACTTTGAAAGCAGTTTGAGGAACAAGAAACCCTCCATCAGAAAGGAGGCTAGCTTTTCCTTAAATATTAAGCAAGGCCATTTTTCTCAGGGCTCCCGAAGTCAACTTTGAAAGCAGTTTGAGGAACAAGAAACGCTCCATCAGAAAGGGGAAAAAAACACCACGCCAATCCCTTTTCTTCCTGCTTCATAGGCCACTGGTCTGGTTAAACCACGGGGTGTGAGTTTCATTCTCACTGGTGCCTAACTTCTAGGCTGATGCTCAAAAGGAACATTGGAACCCCGTTAGCCAGTAGAACATAATATGCTTGTTCTCGGGGAGAGAAGCTAATTAACCTTGCAGATAAGATTCCTTTGAATGGTCAATTGATGTTGCTGCAAGCTTTGGAAACCACTCAGGTTTCTTTTTCAGGGTTCTGATAGGATATATCTGAAGAAACATTTATACACATACTAGGCTGATGTCAAAATCCTGCTTCTAAACCAGCAACTTGAAGAAAGGTAGAAAAAGTCCTTCAAGCTTTCCTCCGTGTTTGCTCTTACGCATCATGGATTGGGATTCCAGCGGGGGTCTGTGTGAGGAGCGGCAAAGTTGCTCTGTTCTGCGCAAGTGCAGACTTGCAGATGTTGACAAGTGCCTCAATTTTATGCTTAACGCTTACCATGATGTCTAGTATCACCACGAAGCGCCAAAGCATACTGCCACATGAGAGTCAGGATGGCCGAGCGGTCTAAGGCGCTGCGTTCAGGTCGCAGTCTCCTCTGGAGGCGTGGTTTCTGACAGGCTAGCTTTTCCTTAAATATTAAGCAAGGCCATTTTTCTCAGGGCTCGAAGTCCCCCCGAAGTCAACTTTGAAAGCAGTTTGAGGAACAAGAAACCCTCCATCAGAAAGGAGGCTAGCTTTTCCTTAAATATTAAGCAAGGCCATTTTTCTCAGGGCTCCCGAAGTCAACTTTGAAAGCAGTTTGAGGAACAAGAAACGCTCCATCAGAAAGGGGAAAAAAACACCACGCCAATCCCTTTTCTTCCTGCTTCATAGGCCACTGGTCTGGTTAAACCACGGGGTGTGAGTTTCATTCTCACTGGTGCCTAACTTCTAGGCTGATGCTCAAAAGGAACATTGGAACCCCGTTAGCCAGTAGAACATAATATGCTTGTTCTCGGGGAGAGAAGCTAATTAACCTTGCAGATAAGATTCCTTTGAATGGTCAATTGATGTTGCTGCAAGCTTTGGAAACCACTCAGGTTTCTTTTTCAGGGTTCTGATAGGATATATCTGAAGAAACATTTATACACATACTAGGCTGATGTCAAAATCCTGCTTCTAAACCAGCAACTTGAAGAAAGGTAGAAAAAGTCCTTCAAGCTTTCCTCCGTTCAACCTTTGAATGCGAAATACTCAATCAGATCGTGGAAGATCACCACCAGTAAGTGACAAACTGATCCAGTCTTTATACTTCATCCCAAGAATTGGACTCTTAATGTCACCATTTTTTCTTTGCGCTTTGCATTTTTTTTCACACCTGCGTATTTGAGGATAGCTGCATGATCTTTCCTGGAGGCGTGGGTTCAAATCCCACCCCATGACAGCCAAGTGTTTGCTCTTACGCGTCACGGATTGGGATTCCAGCGGGGGTCTGTGTGAGGAGCGGCAAAGTTGCTCTGTTCTGCGCAAGTGCAGACTTGCAGATGTTGACAAGTGCCTCAATTTTATGCTTAACGCTTACCATGATGTCTAGTATCACCACGAAGCGCCAAAGCATACTGCCACATGAGAGTCAGGATGGCCGAGCGGTCTAAGGCGCTGCGTTCAGGTCGCAGTCTCCTCTGGAGGCGTGGGTTCGAATCCCACTTCTGACAGGCTGGGTTTTCCTTAAATATTAAGCAAGGCCATTTTTCTCAGGGCTCCCGAAGTCAACTTTGAAAGCAGTTTGAGGAACAAGAAACGCTCCATCAGAAAGGGGAAAAAAACACCACGCCAATCCCTTTTCTTCCTGCTTCATAGGCCACTGGTCTGGTTAAACCACGGGGTGTGAGTTTCATTCTCACTGGTGCCTAACTTCTAGGCTGATGCTCAAAAGGAACATTGGAACCCCGTTAGCCAGTAGAACATAATATGCTTGTTCTCGGGGAGAGAAGCTAATTAACCTTGCAGATAAGATTCCTTTGAATGGTCAATTGATGTTGCTGCAAGCTTTGGAAACCACTCAGGTTTCTTTTTCAGGGTTCTGATAGGATATATCTGAAGAAACATTTATACACATACTAGGCTGATGTCAAAATCCTGCTTCTAAACCAGCAACTTGAAGAAAGGTAGAAAAAGTCCTTCAAGCTTTCCTCCGTTCAACCTTTGAATGCGAAATACTCAATCAGATCGTGGAAGATCACCACCAGTAAGTGACAAACTGATCCAGTCTTTATACTTCATCCCAAGAATTGGACTCTTAATGTCACCATTTTTTCTTTGCGCTTTGCATTTTTTTTCACACCTGCGTATTTGAGGATAGCTGCATGATCTTTCCTGGAGGCGTGGGTTCAAATCCCACCCCATGACAGCCAAGTGTTTGCTCTTACGCGTCACGGATTGGGATTCCAGCGGGGGTCTGTGTGAGGAGCGGCAAAGTTGCTCTGTTCTGCGCAAGTGCAGACTTGCAGATGTTGACAAGTGCCTCAATTTTATGCTTAACGCTTACCATGATGTCTAGTATCACCACGAAGCGCCAAAGCATACTGCCACATGGGAGTCAGGATGGCCGAGCGGTCTAAGGCGCTGCGTTCAGGTCGCAGTCTCCTCTGGAGGCGTGGGTTCGAATCCCACTTCTGACAGGCTAGCTTTTCCTTAAATATTAAGCAAGGCCATTTTTCTCAGGGCTCGAAGTCCCCCCGAAGTCAACTTTGAAAGCAGTTTGAGGAACAAGAAACCCTCCATCAGAAAGGAGGCTAGCTTTTCCTTAAATATTAAGCAAGGCCATTTTTCTCAGGGCTCCCGAAGTCAACTTTGAAAGCAGTTTGAGGAACAAGAAACGCTCCATCAGAAAGGGGAAAAAAACACCACGCCAATCCCTTTTCTTCCTGCTTCATAGGCCACTGGTCTGGTTAAACCACGGGGTGTGAGTTTCATTCTCACTGGTGCCTAACTTCTAGGCTGATGCTCAAAAGGAACATTGGAACCCCGTTAGCCAGTAGAACATAATATGCTTGTTCTCGGGGAGAGAAGCTAATTAACCTTGCAGATAAGATTCCTTTGAATGGTCAATTGATGTTGCTGCAAGCTTTGGAAACCACTCAGGTTTCTTTTTCAGGGTTCTGATAGGATATATCTGAAGAAACATTTATACACATACTAGGCTGATGTCAAAATCCTGCTTCTAAACCAGCAACTTGAAGAAAGGTAGAAAAAGTCCTTCAAGCTTTCCTCCGTGTTTGCTCTTACGCATCATGGATTGGGATTCCAGCGGGGGTCTGTTTGAGGAGCGGCAAAGTTGCTCTGTTCTGCGCAAGTGCAGACTTGCAGATGTGGACAAGTGCCTCAATTTTATGCTTAACGCTTACCATGATGTCTGGTATCACCACGAAGCGCCAAAGCATACTGCCACATGGGAGTCAGGATGGCCGAGCGGTCTAAGGCGCTGCGCAGTCTCCTCTGGAGGCGTGGGTTCGAATCCCACTTCTGACAGGCTAGCTTTTCCTTAAATATTAAGCTCGGCCATTTTTCTCAGGGCTCGAAGTCCCCCCGAAGTCAACTTTGAAAGCAGTTTGAGGAACAAGAAACCCTCCATCAGAAAGGAGGCTAGCTTTTCCTTAAATATTAAGCAAGGCCATTTTTCTCAGGGCTCCCGAAGTCAACTTTGAAAGCAGTTTGAGGAACAAGAAACCCTCCATCAGAAAGGGGAAAAAAACACCACGCCAATCCCTTTTCTTCCTGCTTCATAGGCCACTGGTCTGGTTAAACCACGGGGTGTGAGTTTCATTCTCACTGGTGCCTAACTTCTAGGCTGATGCTCAAAAGGAACATTGGAACCCCGTTAGCCAGTAGAACATAATATGCTTGTTCTCGGGGAGAGAAGCTAATTAACCTTGCAGATAAGATTCCTTTGAATGGTCAATTGATGTTGCTGCAAGCTTTGGAAACCACTCAGGTTTCTTTTTCAGGGTTCTGATAGGATATATCTGAAGAAACATTTATACACATACTAGGCTGATGTCAAAATCCTGCTTCTAAACCAGCAACTTGAAGAAAGGTAGAAAAAGTCCTTCAAGCTTTCCTCCGTGTTTGCTCTTACGCATCATGGATTGGGATTCCAGCGGGGGTCTGTGTGAGGAGCGGCAAAGTTGCTCTGTTCTGCGCAAGTGCAGACTTGCAGATGTTGACAAGTGCCTCAATTTTATGCTTAACGCTTACCATGATGTCTAGTATCACCACGAAGCGCCAAAGCATACTGCCACATGAGAGTCAGGATGGCCGAGCGGTCTAAGGCGCTGCGTTCAGGTCGCAGTCTCCTCTGGAGGCGTGGTTTCTGACAGGCTAGCTTTTCCTTAAATATTAAGCAAGGCCATTTTTCTCAGGGCTCGAAGTCCCCCCGAAGTCAACTTTGAAAGCAGTTTGAGGAACAAGAAACCCTCCATCAGAAAGGAGGCTAGCTTTTCCTTAAATATTAAGCAAGGCCATTTTTCTCAGGGCTCCCGAAGTCAACTTTGAAAGCAGTTTGAGGAACAAGAAACGCTCCATCAGAAAGGGGAAAAAAACACCACGCCAATCCCTTTTCTTCCTGCTTCATAGGCCACTGGTCTGGTTAAACCACGGGGTGTGAGTTTCATTCTCACTGGTGCCTAACTTCTAGGCTGATGCTCAAAAGGAACATTGGAACCCCGTTAGCCAGTAGAACATAATATGCTTGTTCTCGGGGAGAGAAGCTAATTAACCTTGCAGATAAGATTCCTTTGAATGGTCAATTGATGTTGCTGCAAGCTTTGGAAACCACTCAGGTTTCTTTTTCAGGGTTCTGATAGGATATATCTGAAGAAACATTTATACACATACTAGGCTGATGTCAAAATCCTGCTTCTAAACCAGCAACTTGAAGAAAGGTAGAAAAAGTCCTTCAAGCTTTCCTCCGTTCAACCTTTGAATGCGAAATACTCAATCAGATCGTGGAAGATCACCACCAGTAAGTGACAAACTGATCCAGTCTTTATACTTCATCCCAAGAATTGGACTCTTAATGTCACCATTTTTTCTTTGCGCTTTGCATTTTTTTTCACACCTGCGTATTTGAGGATAGCTGCATGATCTTTCCTGGAGGCGTGGGTTCAAATCCCACCCCATGACAGCCAAGTGTTTGCTCTTACGCGTCACGGATTGGGATTCCAGCGGGGGTCTGTGTGAGGAGCGGCAAAGTTGCTCTGTTCTGCGCAAGTGCAGACTTGCAGATGTTGACAAGTGCCTCAATTTTATGCTTAACGCTTACCATGATGTCTAGTATCACCACAAAGTGCCAAAGCATACTGCCACATGAGAGTCAGGATGGCCGAGCGGTCTAAGGCGCTGCGTTCAGGTCGCAGTCTCCTCTGGAGGCGTGGGTTCGAATCCCACTTCTGACAGGCTGGGTTTTCCTTAAATATTAAGCAAGGCCATTTTTCTCAGGGCTCCCGAAGTCAACTTTGAAAGCAGTTTGAGGAACAAGAAACGCTCCATCAGAAAGGGGAAAAAAACACCACGCCAATCCCTTTTCTTCCTGCTTCATAGGCCACTGGTCTGGTTAAACCACGGGGTGTGAGTTTCATTCTCACTGGTGCCTAACTTCTAGGCTGATGCTCAAAAGGAACATTGGAACCCCGTTAGCCAGTAGAACATAATATGCTTGTTCTCGGGGAGAGAAGCTAATTAACCTTGCAGATAAGATTCCTTTGAATGGTCAATTGATGTTGCTGCAAGCTTTGGAAACCACTCAGGTTTCTTTTTCAGGGTTCTGATAGGATATATCTGAAGAAACATTTATACACATACTAGGCTGATGTCAAAATCCTGCTTCTAAACCAGCAACTTGAAGAAAGGTAGAAAAAGTCCTTCAAGCTTTCCTCCGTTCAACCTTTGAATGCGAAATACTCAATCAGATCGTGGAAGATCACCACCAGTAAGTGACAAACTGATCCAGTCTTTATACTTCATCCCAAGAATTGGACTCTTAATGTCACCATTTTTTCTTTGCGCTTTGCATTTTTTTTTCACACCTGCGTATTTGAGGATAGCTGCATGATCTTTCCTGGAGGCGTGGGTTCAAATCCCACCCCATGACAGCCAAGTGTTTGCTCTTACGCGTCACGGATTGGGATTCCAGCGGGGGTCTGTGTGAGGAGCGGCAAAGTTGCTCTGTTCTGCGCAAGTGCAGACTTGCAGATGTTGACAAGTGCCTCAATTTTATGCTTAACGCTTACCATGATGTCTAGTATCACCACGAAGCGCCAAAGCATACTGCCACATGAGAGTCAGGATTCTGATGGACTGCCGAGCGGTCTAAGGCGCTGCGTTCAGGTCGCAGTCTCCTCTGGAGGCGTGGGTTCGAATCCCACTTCTGACAGGCTAGCTTTTCCTTAAATATTAAGCAAGGCCATTTTTCTCAGGGCTCCCGAAGTCAACTTTGAAAGCAGTTTGAGGAACAAGAAACCCTCCATCAGAAAGGGGAAAAAAACACCACGCCAATCCCTTTTCTTCCTGCTTCATAGGCCACTGGTCTGGTTAAACCACGGGGTGTGAGTTTCATTCTCACTGGTGCCTAACTTCTAGGCTGATGCTCAAAAGGAACATTGGAACCCCGTTAGCCAGTAGAACATAATATGCTTGTTCTCGGGGAGAGAAGCTAATTAACCTTGCAGATAAGATTCCTTTGAATGGTCAATTGATGTTGCTGCAAGCTTTGGAAACCACTCAGGTTTCTTTTTCAGGGTTCTGATAGGATATATCTGAAGAAACATTTATACACATACTAGGCTGATGTCAAAATCCTGCTTCTAAACCAGCAACTTGAAGAAAGGTAGAAAAAGTCCTTCAAGCTTTCCTCCGTTCAACCTTTGAATGCGAAATACTCAATCAGATCGTGGAAGATCACCACCAGTAAGTGACAAACTGATCCAGTCTTTATACTTCATCCCAAGAATTGGACTCTTAATGTCACCATTTTTTCTTTGCGCTTTGCATTTTTTTTTCACACCTGCGTATTTGAGGATAGCTGCATGATCTTTCCTGGAGGCGTGGGTTCAAATCCCACCCCATGACAGCCAAGTGTTTGCTCTTACGCGTCACGGATTGGGATTCCAGCGGGGGTCTGTGTGAGGAGCGGCAAAGTTGCTCTGTTCTGCGCAAGTGCAGACTTGCAGATGTTGACAAGTGCCTCAATTTTATGCTTAACGCTTACCATGATGTCTAGTATCACCACGAAGCGCCAAAGCATACTGCCACATGAGAGTCAGGATGGCCGAGCGGTCTAAGGCGCTGCGTTCAGGTCGCAGTCTCCTCTGGAGGCGTGGGTTCGAATCCCACTTCTGACAGGCTAGCTTTTCCTTAAATATTAAGCAAGGCCATTTTTCTCAGGGCTCCCGAAGTCAACTTTGAAAGCAGTTTGAGGAACAAGAAACCCTCCATCAGAAAGGAGGCTAGCTTTTCCTTAAATATTAAGCAAGGCCATTTTTCTCAGGGCTCCCGAAGTCAACTTTGAAAGCAGTTTGAGGAACAAGAAACCCTCCATCAGAAAGGGGAAAAAAACACCACGCCAATCCCTTTTCTTCCTGCTTCATAGGCCACTGGTCTGGTTAAACCACGGGGTGTGAGTTTCATTCTCACTGGTGCCTAACTTCTAGGCTGATGCTCAAAAGGAACATTGGAACCCCGTTAGCCAGTAGAACATAATATGCTTGTTCTCGGGGAGAGAAGCTAATTAACCTTGCAGATAAGATTCCTTTGAATGGTCAATTGATGTTGCTGCAAGCTTTGGAAACCACTCAGGTTTCTTTTTCAGGGTTCTGATAGGATATATCTGAAGAAACATTTATACACATACTAGGCTGATGTCAAAATCCTGCTTCTAAACCAGCAACTTGAAGAAAGGTAGAAAAAGTCCTTCAAGCTTTCCTCCGTTCAACCTTTGAATGCGAAATACTCAATCAGATCGTGGAAGATCACCACCAGTAAGTGACAAACTGATCCAGTCTTTATACTTCATCCCAAGAATTGGACTCTTAATGTCACCATTTTTTCTTTGCGCTTTGCATTTTTTTTTCACACCTGCGTATTTGAGGATAGCTGCATGATCTTTCCTGGAGGCGTGGGTTCAAATCCCACCCCATGACAGCCAAGTGTTTGCTCTTACGCGTCACGGATTGGGATTCCAGCGGGGGTCTGTGTGAGGAGCGGCAAAGTTGCTCTGTTCTGCGCAAGTGCAGACTTGCAGATGTTGACAAGTGCCTCAATTTTATGCTTAACGCTTACCATGATGTCTAGTATCACCACGAAGCGCCAAAGCATACTGCCACATGAGAGTCAGGATTCTGATGGACTGCCGAGCGGTCTAAGGCGCTGCGTTCAGGTCGCAGTCTCCTCTGGAGGCGTGGGTTCGAATCCCACTTCTGACAGGCTAGCTTTTCCTTAAATATTAAGCAAGGCCATTTTTCTCAGGGCTCCCGAAGTCAACTTTGAAAGCAGTTTGAGGAACAAGAAACCCTCCATCAGAAAGGGGAAAAAAACACCACGCCAATCCCTTTTCTTCCTGCTTCATAGGCCACTGGTCTGGTTAAACCACGGGGTGTGAGTTTCATTCTCACTGGTGCCTAACTTCTAGGCTGATGCTCAAAAGGAACATTGGAACCCCGTTAGCCAGTAGAACATAATATGCTTGTTCTCGGGGAGAGAAGCTAATTAACCTTGCAGATAAGATTCCTTTGAATGGTCAATTGATGTTGCTGCAAGCTTTGGAAACCACTCAGGTTTCTTTTTCAGGGTTCTGATAGGATATATCTGAAGAAACATTTATACACATACTAGGCTGATGTCAAAATCCTGCTTCTAAACCAGCAACTTGAAGAAAGGTAGAAAAAGTCCTTCAAGCTTTCCTCCGTTCAACCTTTGAATGCGAAATACTCAATCAGATCGTGGAAGATCACCACCAGTAAGTGACAAACTGATCCAGTCTTTATACTTCATCCCAAGAATTGGACTCTTAATGTCACCATTTTTTCTTTGCGCTTTGCATTTTTTTTTCACACCTGCGTATTTGAGGATAGCTGCATGATCTTTCCTGGAGGCGTGGGTTCAAATCCCACCCCATGACAGCCAAGTGTTTGCTCTTACGCGTCACGGATTGGGATTCCAGCGGGGGTCTGTGTGAGGAGCGGCAAAGTTGCTCTGTTCTGCGCAAGTGCAGACTTGCAGATGTTGACAAGTGCCTCAATTTTATGCTTAACGCTTACCATGATGTCTAGTATCACCACGAAGCGCCAAAGCATACTGCCACATGAGAGTCAGGATGGCCGAGCGGTCTAAGGCGCTGCGTTCAGGTCGCAGTCTCCTCTGGAGGCGTGGGTTCGAATCCCACTTCTGACAGGCTAGCTTTTCCTTAAATATTAAGCAAGGCCATTTTTCTCAGGGCTCCCGAAGTCAACTTTGAAAGCAGTTTGAGGAACAAGAAACCCTCCATCAGAAAGGAGGCTAGCTTTTCCTTAAATATTAAGCAAGGCCATTTTTCTCAGGGCTCCCGAAGTCAACTTTGAAAGCAGTTTGAGGAACAAGAAACCCTCCATCAGAAAGGGGAAAAAAACACCACGCCAATCCCTTTTCTTCCTGCTTCATAGGCCACTGGTCTGGTTAAACCACGGGGTGTGAGTTTCATTCTCACTGGTGCCTAACTTCTAGGCTGATGCTCAAAAGGAACATTGGAACCCCGTTAGCCAGTAGAACATAATATGCTTGTTCTCGGGGAGAGAAGCTAATTAACCTTGCAGATAAGATTCCTTTGAATGGTCAATTGATGTTGCTGCAAGCTTTGGAAACCACTCAGGTTTCTTTTTCAGGGTTCTGATAGGATATATCTGAAGAAACATTTATACACATACTAGGCTGATGTCAAAATCCTGCTTCTAAACCAGCAACTTGAAGAAAGGTAGAAAAAGTCCTTCAAGCTTTCCTCCGTTCAACCTTTGAATGCGAAATACTCAATCAGATCGTGGAAGATCACCACCAGTAAGTGACAAACTGATCCAGTCTTTATACTTCATCCCAAGAATTGGACTCTTAATGTCACCATTTTTTCTTTGCGCTTTGCATTTTTTTTTCACACCTGCGTATTTGAGGATAGCTGCATGATCTTTCCTGGAGGCGTGGGTTCAAATCCCACCCCATGACAGCCAAGTGTTTGCTCTTACGCGTCACGGATTGGGATTCCAGCGGGGGTCTGTGTGAGGAGCGGCAAAGTTGCTCTGTTCTGCGCAAGTACAGACTTGCAGATGTTGACAAGTGCCTCAATTTTATGCTTAACGCTTACCATGATGTCTAGTATCACCACGAAGCGCCAAAGCATACTGCCACATGAGAGTCAGGATTCTGATGGAGGGCCGAGCGGTCTAAGGCGCTGCGTTCAGGTCGCAGTCTCCTCTGGAGGCGTGGGTTCGAATCCCACTTCTGACAGGCTAGCTTTTCCTTAAATATTAAGCAAGGCCATTTTTCTCAGGGCTCCCGAAGTCAACTTTGAAAGCAGTTTGAGGAACAAGAAACCCTCCATCAGAAAGGAGGCTAGCTTTTCCTTAAATATTAAGCAAGGCCATTTTTCTCAGGGCTCCCGAAGTCAACTTTGAAAGCAGTTTGAGGAACAAGAAACCCTCCATCAGAAAGGGGAAAAAAACACCACGCCAATCCCTTTTCTTCCTGCTTCATAGGCCACTGGTCTGGTTAAACCACGGGGTGTGAGTTTCATTCTCACTGGTGCCTAACTTCTAGGCTGATGCTCAAAAGGAACATTGGAACCCCGTTAGCCAGTAGAACATAATATGCTTGTTCTCGGGGAGAGAAGCTAATTAACCTTGCAGATAAGATTCCTTTGAATGGTCAATTGATGTTGCTGCAAGCTTTGGAAACCACTCAGGTTTCTTTTTCAGGGTTCTGATAGGATATATCTGAAGAAACATTTATACACATACTAGGCTGATGTCAAAATCCTGCTTCTAAACCAGCAACTTGAAGAAAGGTAGAAAAAGTCCTTCAAGCTTTCCTCCGTTCAACCTTTGAATGCGAAATACTCAATCAGATCGTGGAAGATCACCACCAGTAAGTGACAAACTGATCCAGTCTTTATACTTCATCCCAAGAATTGGACTCTTAATGTCACCATTTTTTCTTTGCGCTTTGCATTTTTTTTTCACACCTGCGTATTTGAGGATAGCTGCATGATCTTTCCTGGAGGCGTGGGTTCAAATCCCACCCCATGACAGCCAAGTGTTTGCTCTTACGCGTCACGGATTGGGATTCCAGCGGGGGTCTGTGTGAGGAGCGGCAAAGTTGCTCTGTTCTGCGCAAGTGCAGACTTGCAGATGTTGACAAGTGCCTCAATTTTATGCTTAACGCTTACCATGATGTCTAGTATCACCACGAAGCGCCAAAGCATACTGCCACATGAGAGTCAGGATTCTGATGGAGGGCCGAGCGGTCTAAGGCGCTGCGTTCAGGTCGCAGTCTCCTCTGGAGGCGTGGGTTCGAATCCCACTTCTGACAGGCTAGCTTTTCCTTAAATATTAAGCAAGGCCATTTTTCTCAGGGCTCCCGAAGTCAACTTTGAAAGCAGTTTGAGGAACAAGAAACCCTCCATCAGAAAGGAGGCTAGCTTTTCCTTAAATATTAAGCAAGGCCATTTTTCTCAGGGCTCCCGAAGTCAACTTTGAAAGCAGTTTGAGGAACAAGAAACCCTCCATCAGAAAGGGGAAAAAAACACCACGCCAATCCCTTTTCTTCCTGCTTCATAGGCCACTGGTCTGGTTAAACCACGGGGTGTGAGTTTCATTCTCACTGGTGCCTAACTTCTAGGCTGATGCTCAAAAGGAACATTGGAACCCCGTTAGCCAGTAGAACATAATATGCTTGTTCTCGGGGAGAGAAGCTAATTAACCTTGCAGATAAGATTCCTTTGAATGGTCAATTGATGTTGCTGCAAGCTTTGGAAACCACTCAGGTTTCTTTTTCAGGGTTCTGATAGGATATATCTGAAGAAACATTTATACACATACTAGGCTGATGTCAAAATCCTGCTTCTAAACCAGCAACTTGAAGAAAGGTAGAAAAAGTCCTTCAAGCTTTCCTCCGTTCAACCTTTGAATGCGAAATACTCAATCAGATCGTGGAAGATCACCACCAGTAAGTGACAAACTGATCCAGTCTTTATACTTCATCCCAAGAATTGGACTCTTAATGTCACCATTTTTTCTTTGCGCTTTGCATTTTTTTTTCACACCTGCGTATTTGAGGATAGCTGCATGATCTTTCCTGGAGGCGTGGGTTCAAATCCCACCCCATGACAGCCAAGTGTTTGCTCTTACGCGTCACGGATTGGGATTCCAGCGGGGGTCTGTGTGAGGAGCGGCAAAGTTGCTCTGTTCTGCGCAAGTGCAGACTTGCAGATGTTGACAAGTGCCTCAATTTTATGCTTAACGCTTACCATGATGTCTAGTATCACCACGAAGCACCAAAGCATACTGCCACATGAGAGTCAGGATGGCCGAGCTGTCTAAGGCGCTGCGTTCAGGTCGCAGTCTCCTCTGGAGGCGTGGGTTCGAATCCCACTTCTGACAGGCTAGCTTTTCCTTAAATATTAAGCAAGGCCATTTTTCTCAGGGCTCCCGAAGTCAACTTTGAAAGCAGTTTGAGGAACAAGAAACCCTCCATCAGAAAGGAGGCTAGCTTTTCCTTAAATATTAAGCAAGGCCATTTTTCTCAGGGCTCCCGAAGTCAACTTTGAAAGCAGTTTGAGGAACAAGAAACCCTCCATCAGAAAGGGGAAAAAAACACCACGCCAATCCCTTTTCTTCCTGCTTCATAGGCCACTGGTCTGGTTAAACCACGGGGTGTGAGTTTCATTCTCACTGGTGCCTAACTTCTAGGCTGATGCTCAAAAGGAACATTGGAACCCCGTTAGCCAGTAGAACATAATATGCTTGTTCTCGGGGAGAGAAGCTAATTAACCTTGCAGATAAGATTCCTTTGAATGGTCAATTGATGTTGCTGCAAGCTTTGGAAACCACTCAGGTTTCTTTTTCAGGGTTCTGATAGGATATATCTGAAGAAACATTTATACACATACTAGGCTGATGTCAAAATCCTGCTTCTAAACCAGCAACTTGAAGAAAGGTAGAAAAAGTCCTTCAAGCTTTCCTCCGTGTTTGCTCTTACGCATCATGGATTGGGATTCCAGCGGGGGTCTGTGTGAGGAGCGGCAAAGTTGCTCTGTTCTGCGCAAGTGCAGACTTGCAGATGTTGACAAGTGCCTCAATTTTATGCTTAACGCTTACCATGATGTCTAGTATCACCACGAAGCGCCAAAGCATACTGCCACATGAGAGTCAGGATGGCCGAGCGGTCTAAGGCGCTGCGTTCAGGTCGCAGTCTCCTCTGGAGGCGTGGGTTCTGACAGGCTAGCTTTTCCTTAAATATTAAGCAAGGCCATTTTTCTCAGGGCTCGAAGTCCCCCCGAAGTCAACTTTGAAAGCAGTTTGAGGAACAAGAAACCCTCCATCAGAAAGGAGGCTAGCTTTTCCTTAAATATTAAGCAAGGCCATTTTTCTCAGGGCTCCCGAAGTCAACTTTGAAAGCAGTTTGAGGAACAAGAAACGCTCCATCAGAAAGGGGAAAAAAACACCACGCCAATCCCTTTTCTTCCTGCTTCATAGGCCACTGGTCTGGTTAAACCACGGGGTGTGAGTTTCATTCTCACTGGTGCCTAACTTCTAGGCTGATGCTCAAAAGGAACATTGGAACCCCGTTAGCCAGTAGAACATAATATGCTTGTTCTCGGGGAGAGAAGCTAATTAACCTTGCAGATAAGATTCCTTTGAATGGTCAATTGATGTTGCTGCAAGCTTTGGAAACCACTCAGGTTTCTTTTTCAGGGTTCTGATAGGATATATCTGAAGAAACATTTATACACATACTAGGCTGATGTCAAAATCCTGCTTCTAAACCAGCAACTTGAAGAAAGGTAGAAAAAGTCCTTCAAGCTTTCCTCCGTTCAACCTTTGAATGCGAAATACTCAATCAGATCGTGGAAGATCACCACCAGTAAGTGACAAACTGATCCAGTCTTTATACTTCATCCCAAGAATTGGACTCTTAATGTCACCATTTTTTCTTTGCGCTTTGCATTTTTTTTTCACACCTGCGTATTTGAGGATAGCTGCATGATCTTTCCTGGAGGCGTGGGTTCAAATCCCACCCCATGACAGCCAAGTGTTTGCTCTTACGCGTCACGGATTGGGATTCCAGCGGGGGTCTGTGTGAGGAGCGGCAAAGTTGCTCTGTTCTGCGCAAGTGCAGACTTGCAGATGTTGACAAGTGCCTCAATTTTATGCTTAACGCTTACCATGATGTCTAGTATCACCACGAAGCACCAAAGCATACTGCCACATGAGAGTCAGGATGGCCGAGCTGTCTAAGGCGCTGCGTTCAGGTCGCAGTCTCCTCTGGAGGCGTGGGTTCGAATCCCACTTCTGACAGGCTAGCTTTTCCTTAAATATTAAGCAAGGCCATTTTTCTCAGGGCTCTCGAAGTCAACTTTGAAAGCAGTTTGAGGAACAAGAAACCCTCCATCAGAAAGGAGGCTAGCTTTTCCTTAAATATTAAGCAAGGCCATTTTTCTCAGGGCTCCCGAAGTCAACTTTGAAAGCAGTTTGAGGAACAAGAAACCCTCTATCAGAAAGGGGAAAAAAACACCACGCCAATCCCTTTTCTTCCTGCTTCATAGGCCACTGGTCTGGTTAAACCACGGGGTGTGAGTTTCATTCTCACTGGTGCCTAACTTCTAGGCTGATGCTCAAAAGGAACATTGGAACCCCGTTAGCCAGTAGAACATAATATGCTTGTTCTCGGGGAGAGAAGCTAATTAACCTTGCAGATAAGATTCCTTTGAATGGTCAATTGATGTTGCTGCAAGCTTTGGAAACCACTCAGGTTTCTTTTTCAGGGTTCTGATAGGATATATCTGAAGAAACATTTATACACATACTAGGCTGATGTCAAAATCCTGCTTCTAAACCAGCAACTTGAAGAAAGGTAGAAAAAGTCCTTCAAGCTTTCCTCCGTGTTTGCTCTTACGCATCATGGATTGGGATTCCAGCGGGGGTCTGTGTGAGGAGCGGCAAAGTTGCTCTGTTCTGCGCAAGTGCAGACTTGCAGATGTTGACAAGTGCCTCAATTTTATGCTTAACGCTTACCATGATGTCTAGTATCACCACGAAGCGCCAAAGCATACTGCCACATGAGAGTCAGGATGGCCGAGCGGTCTAAGGCGCTGCGTTCAGGTCGCAGTCTCCTCTGGAGGCGTGGGTTCTGACAGGCTAGCTTTTCCTTAAATATTAAGCAAGGCCATTTTTCTCAGGGCTCGAAGTCCCCCCGAAGTCAACTTTGAAAGCAGTTTGAGGAACAAGAAACCCTCCATCAGAAAGGAGGCTAGCTTTTCCTTAAATATTAAGCAAGGCCATTTTTCTCAGGGCTCCCGAAGTCAACTTTGAAAGCAGTTTGAGGAACAAGAAACGCTCCATCAGAAAGGGGAAAAAAACACCACGCCAATCCCTTTTCTTCCTGCTTCATAGGCCACTGGTCTGGTTAAACCACGGGGTGTGAGTTTCATTCTCACTGGTGCCTAACTTCTAGGCTGATGCTCAAAAGGAACATTGGAACCCCGTTAGCCAGTAGAACATAATATGCTTGTTCTCGGGGAGAGAAGCTAATTAACCTTGCAGATAAGATTCCTTTGAATGGTCAATTGATGTTGCTGCAAGCTTTGGAAACCACTCAGGTTTCTTTTTCAGGGTTCTGATAGGATATATCTGAAGAAACATTTATACACATACTAGGATGATGTCAAAATCCTGCTTCTAAACCAGCAACTCGAAGAAAGGTAGAAAAAGTCCTTCAAGCTTTCCTCCGTTCAACCTTTGAATGCGAAATACTCAATCAGATCGTGGAAGATCACCACCAGTAAGTGACAAACTGATCCAGTCTTTATACTTCATCCCAAGAATTGGACTCTTAATGTCACCATTTTTTCTTTGCGCTTTGCATTTTTTTTTCACACCTGCGTATTTGAGGATAGCTGCATGATCTTTCCTGGAGGCGTGGGTTCAAATCCCACCCCATGACAGCCAAGTGTTTGCTCTTACGCGTCACGGATTGGGATTCCAGCGGGGGTCTGTGTGAGGAGCGGCAAAGTTGCTCTGTTCTGCGCAAGTACAGACTTGCAGATGTTGACAAGTGCCTCAATTTTATGCTTAACGCTTACCATGATGTCTAGTATCACCACGAAGCGCCAAAGCATACTGCCACATGAGAGTCAGGATGGCCGAGCGGTCTAAGGCGCTGCGTTCAGGTCGCAGTCTCCTCTGGAGGCGTGGGTTCGAATCCCACTTCTGACAGGCTAGCTTTTCCTTAAATATTAAGCAAGGCCATTTTTCTCAGGGCTCGAAGTCCCCCCGAAGTCAACTTTGAAAGCAGTTTGAGGAACAAGAAACCCTCCATCAGAAAGGAGGCTAGCTTTTCCTTAAATATTAAGCAAGGCCATTTTTCTCAGGGCTCCCGAAGTCAACTTTGAAAGCAGTTTGAGGAACAAGAAACGCTCCATCAGAAAGGGGAAAAAAACACCACGCCAATCCCTTTTCTTCCTGCTTCATAGGCCACTGGTCTGGTTAAACCACGGGGTGTGAGTTTCATTCTCACTGGTGCCTAACTTCTAGGCTGATGCTCAAAAGGAACATTGGAACCCCGTTAGCCAGTAGAACATAATATGCTTGTTCTCGGGGAGAGAAGCTAATTAACCTTGCAGATAAGATTCCTTTGAATGGTCAATTGATGTTGCTGCAAGCTTTGGAAACCACTCAGGTTTCTTTTTCAGGGTTCTGATAGGATATATCTGAAGAAACATTTATACACATACTAGGATGATGTCAAAATCCTGCTTCTAAACCAGCAACTCGAAGAAAGGTAGAAAAAGTCCTTCAAGCTTTCCTCCGTTCAACCTTTGAATGCGAAATACTCAATCAGATCGTGGAAGATCACCACCAGTAAGTGACAAACTGATCCAGTCTTTATACTTCATCCCAAGAATTGGACTCTTAATGTCACCATTTTTTCTTTGCGCTTTGCATTTTTTTTTCACACCTGCGTATTTGAGGATAGCTGCATGATCTTTCCTGGAGGCGTGGGTTCAAATCCCACCCCATGACAGCCAAGTGTTTGCTCTTACGCGTCACGGATTGGGATTCCAGCGGGGGTCTGTGTGAGGAGCGGCAAAGTTGCTCTGTTCTGCGCAAGTACAGACTTGCAGATGTTGACAAGTGCCTCAATTTTATGCTTAACGCTTACCATGATGTCTAGTATCACCACGAAGCGCCAAAGCATACTGCCACATGAGAGTCAGGATGGCCGAGCGGTCTAAGGCGCTGCGTTCAGGTCGCAGTCTCCTCTGGAGGCGTGGGTTCGAATCCCACTTCTGACAGGCTAGCTTTTCCTTAAATATTAAGCAAGGCCATTTTTCTCAGGGCTCGAAGTCCCCCCGAAGTCAACTTTGAAAGCAGTTTGAGGAACAAGAAACCCTCCATCAGAAAGGAGGCTAGCTTTTCCTTAAATATTAAGCAAGGCCATTTTTCTCAGGGCTCCCGAAGTCAACTTTGAAAGCAGTTTGAGGAACAAGAAACGCTCCATCAGAAAGGGGAAAAAAACACCACGCCAATCCCTTTTCTTCCTGCTTCATAGGCCACTGGTCTGGTTAAACCACGGGGTGTGAGTTTCATTCTCACTGGTGCCTAACTTCTAGGCTGATGCTCAAAAGGAACATTGGAACCCCGTTAGCCAGTAGAACATAATATGCTTGTTCTCGGGGAGAGAAGCTAATTAACCTTGCAGATAAGATTCCTTTGAATGGTCAATTGATGTTGCTGCAAGCTTTGGAAACCACTCAGGTTTCTTTTTCAGGGTTCTGATAGGATATATCTGAAGAAACATTTATACACATACTAGGCTGATGTCAAAATCCTGCTTCTAAACCAGCAACTTGAAGAAAGGTAGAAAAAGTCCTTCAAGCTTTCCTCCGTGTTTGCTCTTACGCATCATGGATTGGGATTCCAGCGGGGGTCTGTGTGAGGAGCGGCAAAGTTGCTCTGTTCTGCGCAAGTGCAGACTTGCAGATGTTGACAAGTGCCTCAATTTTATGCTTAACGCTTACCATGATGTCTAGTATCACCACGAAGCGCCAAAGCATACTGCCACATGAGAGTCAGGATGGCCGAGCGGTCTAAGGCGCTGCGTTCAGGTCGCAGTCGCCTCTGGAGGCGTGGGTTCGAATCCCACTTCTGACAGGCTAGCTTTTCCTTAAATATTAAGCAAGGCCATTTTTCTCAGGGCTCCCGAAGTCAACTTTGAAAGCAGTTTGAGGAACAAGAAACCCTCCATCAGAAAGGGGAAAAAAACACCACGCCAATCCGTTTTCTTCCTGCTTCATAGGCCACTGGTCTGGTTAAACCGCAGGGTGTGAGTTTCATTCTCACTGGTGCCTAACTTCTAGGCTGATGCTCAAAAGGAACATTGGAACCCCGTTAGCCAGTAGAACATAATATGCTTGTTCTCGGGGAGAGAAGCTAATTAACCTTGCAGATAAGATTCCTTTGAATGGTCAATTGATGTTGCTGCAAGCTTTGGAAACCACTCAGGTTTCTTTTTCAGGGTTCTGATAGGATATATCTGAAGAAACATTTATACACATACTAGGCTGATGTCAAAATCCTGCTTCTAAACCAGCAACTTGAAGAAAGGTAGAAAAAGTCCTTCAAGCTTTCCTCCGTTCAACCTTTGAATGCGAAATACTCAATCAGATCGTGGAAGATCACCACCAGTAAGTGACAAACTGATCCAGTCTTTATACTTCATCCCAAGAATTGGACTCTTAATGTCACCATTTTTTCTTTGCGCTTTGCATTTTTTTTTCACACCTGCGTATTTGAGGATAGCCGCATGATCTTTCCTGGAGGCGTGGGTTCAAATCCCACCCCATGACAGCCAAGTGTTTGCTCTTACGCGTCACGGATTGGGATTCCAGCGGGGGTCTGTGTGAGGAGCGGCAAAGTTGCTCTGTTCTGCGCAAGTGCAGACTTGCAGATGTTGATAAGTGCCTCAATTTTATGCTTAACGCTTACCATGATGTCTAGTATCACCACGAAGCGCCAAAGCATACTGCCACATGAGAGTCAGGATGGCCGAGCGGTCTAAGGCGCTGCGTTCAGGTCGCAGTCTCCTCTGGAGGCGTGGGTTCGAATCCCACTTCTGACAGGCTAGCTTTTCCTTAAATATTAAGCAAGGCCATTTTTCTCAGGGCTCCCGAAGTCAACTTTGAAAGCAGTTTGAGGAACAAGAAACCCTCCATCAGAAAGGGGAAAAAAACACCACGCCAATCCCTTTTCTTCCTGCTTCATAGGCCACTGGTCTGGTTAAACCACGGGGTGTGAGTTTCATTCTCACTGGTGCCTAACTTCTAGGCTGATGCTCAAAAGGAACATTGGAACCCCGTTAGCCAGTAGAACATAATATGCTTGTTCTCGGGGAGAGAAGCTAATTAACCTTGCAGATAAGATTCCTTTGAATGGTCAATTGATGTTGCTGCAAGCTTTGGAAACCACTCAGGTTTCTTTTTCAGGGTTCTGATAGGATATATCTGAAGAAACATTTATACACATACTAGGCTGATGTCAAAATCCTGCTTCTAAACCAGCAACTTGAAGAAAGGTAGAAAAAGTCCTTCAAGCTTTCCTCCGTTCAACCTTTGAATGCGAAATACTCAATCAGATCGTGGAAGATCACCACCAGTAAGTGACAAACTGATCCAGTCTTTATACTTCATCCCAAGAATTGGACTCTTAATGTCACCATTTTTTCTTTGCGCTTTGCATTTTTTTTTCACACCTGCGTATTTGAGGATAGCTGCATGATCTTTCCTGGAGGCGTGGGTTCAAATCCCACCCCATGACAGCCAAGTGTTTGCTCTTACGCGTCACGGATTGGGATTCCAGCGGGGGTCTGTGTGAGGAGCGGCAAAGTTGCTCTGTTCTGCGCAAGTACAGACTTGCAGATGTTGACAAGTGCCTCAATTTTATGCTTAACGCTTACCATGATGTCTAGTATCACCACGAAGCGCCAAAGCATACTGCCACATGAGAGTCAGGATGGCCGAGCGGTCTAAGGCGCTGCGTTCAGGTCGCAGTCTCCTCTGGAGGCGTGGGTTCGAATCCCACTTCTGACAGGCTAGCTTTTCCTTAAATATTAAGCAAGGCCATTTTTCTCAGGGCTCGAAGTCCCCCCGAAGTCAACTTTGAAAGCAGTTTGAGGAACAAGAAACCCTCCATCAGAAAGGAGGCTAGCTTTTCCTTAAATATTAAGCAAGGCCATTTTTCTCAGGGCTCCCGAAGTCAACTTTGAAAGCAGTTTGAGGAACAAGAAACGCTCCATCAGAAAGGGGAAAAAAACACCACGCCAATCCCTTTTCTTCCTGCTTCATAGGCCACTGGTCTGGTTAAACCACGGGGTGTGAGTTTCATTCTCACTGGTGCCTAACTTCTAGGCTGATGCTCAAAAGGAACATTGGAACCCCGTTAGCCAGTAGAACATAATATGCTTGTTCTCGGGGAGAGAAGCTAATTAACCTTGCAGATAAGATTCCTTTGAATGGTCAATTGATGTTGCTGCAAGCTTTGGAAACCACTCAGGTTTCTTTTTCAGGGTTCTGATAGGATATATCTGAAGAAACATTTATACACATACTAGGCTGATGTCAAAATCCTGCTTCTAAACCAGCAACTTGAAGAAAGGTAGAAAAAGTCCTTCAAGCTTTCCTCCGTGTTTGCTCTTACGCATCATGGATTGGGATTCCAGCGGGGGTCTGTGTGAGGAGCGGCAAAGTTGCTCTGTTCTGCGCAAGTGCAGACTTGCAGATGTTGACAAGTGCCTCAATTTTATGCTTAACGCTTACCATGATGTCTAGTATCACCACGAAGCGCCAAAGCATACTGCCACATGAGAGTCAGGATGGCCGAGCGGTCTAAGGCGCTGCGTTCAGGTCGCAGTCGCCTCTGGAGGCGTGGGTTCGAATCCCACTTCTGACAGGCTAGCTTTTCCTTAAATATTAAGCAAGGCCATTTTTCTCAGGGCTCCCGAAGTCAACTTTGAAAGCAGTTTGAGGAACAAGAAACCCTCCATCAGAAAGGGGAAAAAAACACCACGCCAATCCCTTTTCTTCCTGCTTCATAGGCCACTGGTCTGGTTAAACCGCAGGGTGTGAGTTTCATTCTCACTGGTGCCTAACTTCTAGGCTGATGCTCAAAAGGAACATTGGAACCCCGTTAGCCAGTAGAACATAATATGCTTGTTCTCGGGGAGAGAAGCTAATTAACCTTGCAGATAAGATTCCTTTGAATGGTCAATTGATGTTGCTGCAAGCTTTGGAAACCACTCAGGTTTCTTTTTCAGGGTTCTGATAGGATATATCTGAAGAAACATTTATACACATACTAGGCTGATGTCAAAATCCTGCTTCTAAACCAGCAACTTGAAGAAAGGTAGAAAAAGTCCTTCAAGCTTTCCTCCGTTCAACCTTTGAATGCGAAATACTCAATCAGATCGTGGAAGATCACCACCAGTAAGTGACAAACTGATCCAGTCTTTATACTTCATCCCAAGAATTGGACTCTTAATGTCACCATTTTTTCTTTGCGCTTTGCATTTTTTTTTCACACCTGCGTATTTGAGGATAGCTGCATGATCTTTCCTGGAGGCGTGGGTTCAAATCCCACCCCATGACAGCCAAGTGTTTGCTCTTACGCGTCACGGATTGGGATTCCAGCGGGGGTCTGTGTGAGGAGCGGCAAAGTTGCTCTGTTCTGCGCAAGTGCAGACTTGCAGATGTTGATAAGTGCCTCAATTTTATGCTTAACGCTTACCATGATGTCTAGTATCACCACGAAGCGCCAAAGCATACTGCCACATGAGAGTCAGGATGGCCGAGCGGTCTAAGGCGCTGCGTTCAGGTCGCAGTCTCCTCTGGAGGCGTGGGTTCGAATCCCACTTCTGACAGGCTAGCTTTTCCTTAAATATTAAGCAAGGCCATTTTTCTCAGGGCTCCCGAAGTCAACTTTGAAAGCAGTTTGAGGAACAAGAAACCCTCCATCAGAAAGGGGAAAAAAACACCACGCCAATCCCTTTTCTTCCTGCTTCATAGGCCACTGGTCTGGTTAAACCACGGGGTGTGAGTTTCATTCTCACTGGTGCCTAACTTCTAGGCTGATGCTCAAAAGGAACATTGGAACCCCGTTAGCCAGTAGAACATAATATGCTTGTTCTCGGGGAGAGAAGCTAATTAACCTTGCAGATAAGATTCCTTTGAATGGTCAATTGATGTTGCTGCAAGCTTTGGAAACCACTCAGGTTTCTTTTTCAGGGTTCTGATAGGATATATCTGAAGAAACATTTATACACATACTAGGCTGATGTCAAAATCCTGCTTCTAAACCAGCAACTTGAAGAAAGGTAGAAAAAGTCCTTCAAGCTTTCCTCCGTTCAACCTTTGAATGCGAAATACTCAATCAGATCGTGGAAGATCACCACCAGTAAGTGACAAACTGATCCAGTCTTTATACTTCATCCCAAGAATTGGACTCTTAATGTCACCATTTTTTCTTTGCGCTTTGCATTTTTTTTTCACACCTGCGTATTTGAGGATAGCTGCATGATCTTTCCTGGAGGCGTGGGTTCAAATCCCACCCCATGACAGCCAAGTGTTTGCTCTTACGCGTCACGGATTGGGATTCCAGCGGGGGTCTGTGTGAGGAGCGGCAAAGTTGCTCTGTTCTGCGCAAGTACAGACTTGCAGATGTTGACAAGTGCCTCAATTTTATGCTTAACGCTTACCATGATGTCTAGTATCACCACGAAGCGCCAAAGCATACTGCCACATGAGAGTCAGGATGGCCGAGCGGTCTAAGGCGCTGCGTTCAGGTCGCAGTCTCCTCTGGAGGCGTGGGTTCGAATCCCACTTCTGACAGGCTAGCTTTTCCTTAAATATTAAGCAAGGCCATTTTTCTCAGGGCTCGAAGTCCCCCCGAAGTCAACTTTGAAAGCAGTTTGAGGAACAAGAAACCCTCCATCAGAAAGGAGGCTAGCTTTTCCTTAAATATTAAGCAAGGCCATTTTTCTCAGGGCTCCCGAAGTCAACTTTGAAAGCAGTTTGAGGAACAAGAAACGCTCCATCAGAAAGGGGAAAAAAACACCACGCCAATCCCTTTTCTTCCTGCTTCATAGGCCACTGGTCTGGTTAAACCACGGGGTGTGAGTTTCATTCTCACTGGTGCCTAACTTCTAGGCTGATGCTCAAAAGGAACATTGGAACCCCGTTAGCCAGTAGAACATAATATGCTTGTTCTCGGGGAGAGAAGCTAATTAACCTTGCAGATAAGATTCCTTTGAATGGTCAATTGATGTTGCTGCAAGCTTTGGAAACCACTCAGGTTTCTTTTTCAGGGTTCTGATAGGATATATCTGAAGAAACATTTATACACATACTAGGCTGATGTCAAAATCCTGCTTCTAAACCAGCAACTTGAAGAAAGGTAGAAAAAGTCCTTCAAGCTTTCCTCCGTGTTTGCTCTTACGCATCATGGATTGGGATTCCAGCGGGGGTCTGTGTGAGGAGCGGCAAAGTTGCTCTGTTCTGCGCAAGTGCAGACTTGCAGATGTTGACAAGTGCCTCAATTTTATGCTTAACGCTTACCATGATGTCTAGTATCACCACGAAGCGCCAAAGCATACTGCCACATGAGAGTCAGGATGGCCGAGCGGTCTAAGGCGCTGCGTTCAGGTCGCAGTCTCCTCTGGAGGCGTGGGTTCGAATCCCACTTCTGACAGGCTAGCTTTTCCTTAAATATTAAGCAAGGCCATTTTTCTCAGGGCTCCCGAAGTCAACTTTGAAAGCAGTTTGAGGAACAAGAAACCCTCCATCAGAAAGGGGAAAAAAACACCACGCCAATCCCTTTTCTTCCTGCTTCATAGGCCACTGGTCTGGTTAAACCGCAGGGTGTGAGTTTCATTCTCACTGGTGCCTAACTTCTAGGCTGATGCTCAAAAGGAACATTGGAACCCCGTTAGCCAGTAGAACATAATATGCTTGTTCTCGGGGAGAGAAGCTAATTAACCTTGCAGATAAGATTCCTTTGAATGGTCAATTGATGTTGCTGCAAGCTTTGGAAACCACTCAGGTTTCTTTTTCAGGGTTCTGATAGGATATATCTGAAGAAACATTTATACACATACTAGGCTGATGTCAAAATCCTGCTTCTAAACCAGCAACTTGAAGAAAGGTAGAAAAAGTCCTTCAAGCTTTCCTCCGTGTTTGCTCTTACGCATCATGGATTGGGATTCCAGCGGGGGTCTGTGTGAGGAGCGGCAAAGTTGCTCTGTTCTGCGCAAGTGCAGACTTGCAGATGTTGACAAGTGCCTCAATTTTATGCTTAACGCTTACCATGATGTCTAGTATCACCACGAAGCGCCAAAGCATACTGCCACATGAGAGTCAGGATGGCCGAGCGGTCTAAGGCGCTGCGTTCAGGTCGCAGTCTCCTCTGGAGGCGTGGGTTCTGACAGGCTAGCTTTTCCTTAAATATTAAGCAAGGCCATTTTTCTCAGGGCTCGAAGTCCCCCCGAAGTCAACTTTGAAAGCAGTTTGAGGAACAAGAAACCCTCCATCAGAAAGGAGGCTAGCTTTTCCTTAAATATTAAGCAAGGCCATTTTTCTCAGGGCTCCCGAAGTCAACTTTGAAAGCAGTTTGAGGAACAAGAAACGCTCCATCAGAAAGGGGAAAAAAACACCACGCCAATCCCTTTTCTTCCTGCTTCATAGGCCACTGGTCTGGTTAAACCACGGGGTGTGAGTTTCATTCTCACTGGTGCCTAACTTCTAGGCTGATGCTCAAAAGGAACATTGGAACCCCGTTAGCCAGTAGAACATAATATGCTTGTTCTCGGGGAGAGAAGCTAATTAACCTTGCAGATAAGATTCCTTTGAATGGTCAATTGATGTTGCTGCAAGCTTTGGAAACCACTCAGGTTTCTTTTTCAGGGTTCTGATAGGATATATCTGAAGAAACATTTATACACATACTAGGCTGATGTCAAAATCCTGCTTCTAAACCAGCAACTTGAAGAAAGGTAGAAAAAGTCCTTCAAGCTTTCCTCCGTTCAACCTTTGAATGCGAAATACTCAATCAGATCGTGGAAGATCACCACCAGTAAGTGACAAACTGATCCAGTCTTTATACTTCATCCCAAGAATTGGACTCTTAATGTCACCATTTTTTCTTTGCGCTTTGCATTTTTTTTTCACACCTGCGTATTTGAGGATAGCTGCATGATCTTTCCTGGAGGCGTGGGTTCAAATCCCACCCCATGACAGCCAAGTGTTTGCTCTTACGCGTCACGGATTGGGATTCCAGCGGGGGTCTGTGTGAGGAGCGGCAAAGTTGCTCTGTTCTGCGCAAGTGCAGACTTGCAGATGTTGACAAGTGCCTCAATTTTATGCTTAACGCTTACCATGATGTCTAGTATCACCACGAAGCACCAAAGCATACTGCCACATGAGAGTCAGGATGGCCGAGCTGTCTAAGGCGCTGCGTTCAGGTCGCAGTCTCCTCTGGAGGCGTGGGTTCGAATCCCACTTCTGACAGGCTAGCTTTTCCTTAAATATTAAGCAAGGCCATTTTTCTCAGGGCTCTCGAAGTCAACTTTGAAAGCAGTTTGAGGAACAAGAAACCCTCCATCAGAAAGGAGGCTAGCTTTTCCTTAAATATTAAGCAAGGCCATTTTTCTCAGGGCTCCCGAAGTCAACTTTGAAAGCAGTTTGAGGAACAAGAAACCCTCTATCAGAAAGGGGAAAAAAACACCACGCCAATCCCTTTTCTTCCTGCTTCATAGGCCACTGGTCTGGTTAAACCACGGGGTGTGAGTTTCATTCTCACTGGTGCCTAACTTCTAGGCTGATGCTCAAAAGGAACATTGGAACCCCGTTAGCCAGTAGAACATAATATGCTTGTTCTCGGGGAGAGAAGCTAATTAACCTTGCAGATAAGATTCCTTTGAATGGTCAATTGATGTTGCTGCAAGCTTTGGAAACCACTCAGGTTTCTTTTTCAGGGTTCTGATAGGATATATCTGAAGAAACATTTATACACATACTAGGCTGATGTCAAAATCCTGCTTCTAAACCAGCAACTTGAAGAAAGGTAGAAAAAGTCCTTCAAGCTTTCCTCCGTGTTTGCTCTTACGCATCATGGATTGGGATTCCAGCGGGGGTCTGTGTGAGGAGCGGCAAAGTTGCTCTGTTCTGCGCAAGTGCAGACTTGCAGATGTTGACAAGTGCCTCAATTTTATGCTTAACGCTTACCATGATGTCTAGTATCACCACGAAGCGCCAAAGCATACTGCCACATGAGAGTCAGGATGGCCGAGCGGTCTAAGGCGCTGCGTTCAGGTCGCAGTCTCCTCTGGAGGCGTGGGTTCTGACAGGCTAGCTTTTCCTTAAATATTAAGCAAGGCCATTTTTCTCAGGGCTCGAAGTCCCCCCGAAGTCAACTTTGAAAGCAGTTTGAGGAACAAGAAACCCTCCATCAGAAAGGAGGCTAGCTTTTCCTTAAATATTAAGCAAGGCCATTTTTCTCAGGGCTCCCGAAGTCAACTTTGAAAGCAGTTTGAGGAACAAGAAACGCTCCATCAGAAAGGGGAAAAAAACACCACGCCAATCCCTTTTCTTCCTGCTTCATAGGCCACTGGTCTGGTTAAACCACGGGGTGTGAGTTTCATTCTCACTGGTGCCTAACTTCTAGGCTGATGCTCAAAAGGAACATTGGAACCCCGTTAGCCAGTAGAACATAATATGCTTGTTCTCGGGGAGAGAAGCTAATTAACCTTGCAGATAAGATTCCTTTGAATGGTCAATTGATGTTGCTGCAAGCTTTGGAAACCACTCAGGTTTCTTTTTCAGGGTTCTGATAGGATATATCTGAAGAAACATTTATACACATACTAGGATGATGTCAAAATCCTGCTTCTAAACCAGCAACTCGAAGAAAGGTAGAAAAAGTCCTTCAAGCTTTCCTCCGTTCAACCTTTGAATGCGAAATACTCAATCAGATCGTGGAAGATCACCACCAGTAAGTGACAAACTGATCCAGTCTTTATACTTCATCCCAAGAATTGGACTCTTAATGTCACCATTTTTTCTTTGCGCTTTGCATTTTTTTTTCACACCTGCGTATTTGAGGATAGCTGCATGATCTTTCCTGGAGGCGTGGGTTCAAATCCCACCCCATGACAGCCAAGTGTTTGCTCTTACGCGTCACGGATTGGGATTCCAGCGGGGGTCTGTGTGAGGAGCGGCAAAGTTGCTCTGTTCTGCGCAAGTACAGACTTGCAGATGTTGACAAGTGCCTCAATTTTATGCTTAACGCTTACCATGATGTCTAGTATCACCACGAAGCGCCAAAGCATACTGCCACATGAGAGTCAGGATGGCCGAGCGGTCTAAGGCGCTGCGTTCAGGTCGCAGTCTCCTCTGGAGGCGTGGGTTCGAATCCCACTTCTGACAGGCTAGCTTTTCCTTAAATATTAAGCAAGGCCATTTTTCTCAGGGCTCGAAGTCCCCCCGAAGTCAACTTTGAAAGCAGTTTGAGGAACAAGAAACCCTCCATCAGAAAGGAGGCTAGCTTTTCCTTAAATATTAAGCAAGGCCATTTTTCTCAGGGCTCCCGAAGTCAACTTTGAAAGCAGTTTGAGGAACAAGAAACGCTCCATCAGAAAGGGGAAAAAAACACCACGCCAATCCCTTTTCTTCCTGCTTCATAGGCCACTGGTCTGGTTAAACCACGGGGTGTGAGTTTCATTCTCACTGGTGCCTAACTTCTAGGCTGATGCTCAAAAGGAACATTGGAACCCCGTTAGCCAGTAGAACATAATATGCTTGTTCTCGGGGAGAGAAGCTAATTAACCTTGCAGATAAGATTCCTTTGAATGGTCAATTGATGTTGCTGCAAGCTTTGGAAACCACTCAGGTTTCTTTTTCAGGGTTCTGATAGGATATATCTGAAGAAACATTTATACACATACTAGGATGATGTCAAAATCCTGCTTCTAAACCAGCAACTCGAAGAAAGGTAGAAAAAGTCCTTCAAGCTTTCCTCCGTTCAACCTTTGAATGCGAAATACTCAATCAGATCGTGGAAGATCACCACCAGTAAGTGACAAACTGATCCAGTCTTTATACTTCATCCCAAGAATTGGACTCTTAATGTCACCATTTTTTCTTTGCGCTTTGCATTTTTTTTTCACACCTGCGTATTTGAGGATAGCTGCATGATCTTTCCTGGAGGCGTGGGTTCAAATCCCACCCCATGACAGCCAAGTGTTTGCTCTTACGCGTCACGGATTGGGATTCCAGCGGGGGTCTGTGTGAGGAGCGGCAAAGTTGCTCTGTTCTGCGCAAGTACAGACTTGCAGATGTTGACAAGTGCCTCAATTTTATGCTTAACGCTTACCATGATGTCTAGTATCACCACGAAGCGCCAAAGCATACTGCCACATGAGAGTCAGGATGGCCGAGCGGTCTAAGGCGCTGCGTTCAGGTCGCAGTCTCCTCTGGAGGCGTGGGTTCGAATCCCACTTCTGACAGGCTAGCTTTTCCTTAAATATTAAGCAAGGCCATTTTTCTCAGGGCTCGAAGTCCCCCCGAAGTCAACTTTGAAAGCAGTTTGAGGAACAAGAAACCCTCCATCAGAAAGGAGGCTAGCTTTTCCTTAAATATTAAGCAAGGCCATTTTTCTCAGGGCTCCCGAAGTCAACTTTGAAAGCAGTTTGAGGAACAAGAAACGCTCCATCAGAAAGGGGAAAAAAACACCACGCCAATCCCTTTTCTTCCTGCTTCATAGGCCACTGGTCTGGTTAAACCACGGGGTGTGAGTTTCATTCTCACTGGTGCCTAACTTCTAGGCTGATGCTCAAAAGGAACATTGGAACCCCGTTAGCCAGTAGAACATAATATGCTTGTTCTCGGGGAGAGAAGCTAATTAACCTTGCAGATAAGATTCCTTTGAATGGTCAATTGATGTTGCTGCAAGCTTTGGAAACCACTCAGGTTTCTTTTTCAGGGTTCTGATAGGATATATCTGAAGAAACATTTATACACATACTAGGCTGATGTCAAAATCCTGCTTCTAAACCAGCAACTTGAAGAAAGGTAGAAAAAGTCCTTCAAGCTTTCCTCCGTGTTTGCTCTTACGCATCATGGATTGGGATTCCAGCGGGGGTCTGTGTGAGGAGCGGCAAAGTTGCTCTGTTCTGCGCAAGTGCAGACTTGCAGATGTTGACAAGTGCCTCAATTTTATGCTTAACGCTTACCATGATGTCTAGTATCACCACGAAGCGCCAAAGCATACTGCCACATGAGAGTCAGGATGGCCGAGCGGTCTAAGGCGCTGCGTTCAGGTCGCAGTCGCCTCTGGAGGCGTGGGTTCGAATCCCACTTCTGACAGGCTAGCTTTTCCTTAAATATTAAGCAAGGCCATTTTTCTCAGGGCTCCCGAAGTCAACTTTGAAAGCAGTTTGAGGAACAAGAAACCCTCCATCAGAAAGGGGAAAAAAACACCACGCCAATCCGTTTTCTTCCTGCTTCATAGGCCACTGGTCTGGTTAAACCGCAGGGTGTGAGTTTCATTCTCACTGGTGCCTAACTTCTAGGCTGATGCTCAAAAGGAACATTGGAACCCCGTTAGCCAGTAGAACATAATATGCTTGTTCTCGGGGAGAGAAGCTAATTAACCTTGCAGATAAGATTCCTTTGAATGGTCAATTGATGTTGCTGCAAGCTTTGGAAACCACTCAGGTTTCTTTTTCAGGGTTCTGATAGGATATATCTGAAGAAACATTTATACACATACTAGGCTGATGTCAAAATCCTGCTTCTAAACCAGCAACTTGAAGAAAGGTAGAAAAAGTCCTTCAAGCTTTCCTCCGTTCAACCTTTGAATGCGAAATACTCAATCAGATCGTGGAAGATCACCACCAGTAAGTGACAAACTGATCCAGTCTTTATACTTCATCCCAAGAATTGGACTCTTAATGTCACCATTTTTTCTTTGCGCTTTGCATTTTTTTTTCACACCTGCGTATTTGAGGATAGCCGCATGATCTTTCCTGGAGGCGTGGGTTCAAATCCCACCCCATGACAGCCAAGTGTTTGCTCTTACGCGTCACGGATTGGGATTCCAGCGGGGGTCTGTGTGAGGAGCGGCAAAGTTGCTCTGTTCTGCGCAAGTGCAGACTTGCAGATGTTGATAAGTGCCTCAATTTTATGCTTAACGCTTACCATGATGTCTAGTATCACCACGAAGCGCCAAAGCATACTGCCACATGAGAGTCAGGATGGCCGAGCGGTCTAAGGCGCTGCGTTCAGGTCGCAGTCTCCTCTGGAGGCGTGGGTTCGAATCCCACTTCTGACAGGCTAGCTTTTCCTTAAATATTAAGCAAGGCCATTTTTCTCAGGGCTCCCGAAGTCAACTTTGAAAGCAGTTTGAGGAACAAGAAACCCTCCATCAGAAAGGGGAAAAAAACACCACGCCAATCCCTTTTCTTCCTGCTTCATAGGCCACTGGTCTGGTTAAACCACGGGGTGTGAGTTTCATTCTCACTGGTGCCTAACTTCTAGGCTGATGCTCAAAAGGAACATTGGAACCCCGTTAGCCAGTAGAACATAATATGCTTGTTCTCGGGGAGAGAAGCTAATTAACCTTGCAGATAAGATTCCTTTGAATGGTCAATTGATGTTGCTGCAAGCTTTGGAAACCACTCAGGTTTCTTTTTCAGGGTTCTGATAGGATATATCTGAAGAAACATTTATACACATACTAGGCTGATGTCAAAATCCTGCTTCTAAACCAGCAACTTGAAGAAAGGTAGAAAAAGTCCTTCAAGCTTTCCTCCGTTCAACCTTTGAATGCGAAATACTCAATCAGATCGTGGAAGATCACCACCAGTAAGTGACAAACTGATCCAGTCTTTATACTTCATCCCAAGAATTGGACTCTTAATGTCACCATTTTTTCTTTGCGCTTTGCATTTTTTTTTCACACCTGCGTATTTGAGGATAGCTGCATGATCTTTCCTGGAGGCGTGGGTTCAAATCCCACCCCATGACAGCCAAGTGTTTGCTCTTACGCGTCACGGATTGGGATTCCAGCGGGGGTCTGTGTGAGGAGCGGCAAAGTTGCTCTGTTCTGCGCAAGTACAGACTTGCAGATGTTGACAAGTGCCTCAATTTTATGCTTAACGCTTACCATGATGTCTAGTATCACCACGAAGCGCCAAAGCATACTGCCACATGAGAGTCAGGATGGCCGAGCGGTCTAAGGCGCTGCGTTCAGGTCGCAGTCTCCTCTGGAGGCGTGGGTTCGAATCCCACTTCTGACAGGCTAGCTTTTCCTTAAATATTAAGCAAGGCCATTTTTCTCAGGGCTCGAAGTCCCCCCGAAGTCAACTTTGAAAGCAGTTTGAGGAACAAGAAACCCTCCATCAGAAAGGAGGCTAGCTTTTCCTTAAATATTAAGCAAGGCCATTTTTCTCAGGGCTCCCGAAGTCAACTTTGAAAGCAGTTTGAGGAACAAGAAACGCTCCATCAGAAAGGGGAAAAAAACACCACGCCAATCCCTTTTCTTCCTGCTTCATAGGCCACTGGTCTGGTTAAACCACGGGGTGTGAGTTTCATTCTCACTGGTGCCTAACTTCTAGGCTGATGCTCAAAAGGAACATTGGAACCCCGTTAGCCAGTAGAACATAATATGCTTGTTCTCGGGGAGAGAAGCTAATTAACCTTGCAGATAAGATTCCTTTGAATGGTCAATTGATGTTGCTGCAAGCTTTGGAAACCACTCAGGTTTCTTTTTCAGGGTTCTGATAGGATATATCTGAAGAAACATTTATACACATACTAGGCTGATGTCAAAATCCTGCTTCTAAACCAGCAACTTGAAGAAAGGTAGAAAAAGTCCTTCAAGCTTTCCTCCGTGTTTGCTCTTACGCATCATGGATTGGGATTCCAGCGGGGGTCTGTGTGAGGAGCGGCAAAGTTGCTCTGTTCTGCGCAAGTGCAGACTTGCAGATGTTGACAAGTGCCTCAATTTTATGCTTAACGCTTACCATGATGTCTAGTATCACCACGAAGCGCCAAAGCATACTGCCACATGAGAGTCAGGATGGCCGAGCGGTCTAAGGCGCTGCGTTCAGGTCGCAGTCGCCTCTGGAGGCGTGGGTTCGAATCCCACTTCTGACAGGCTAGCTTTTCCTTAAATATTAAGCAAGGCCATTTTTCTCAGGGCTCCCGAAGTCAACTTTGAAAGCAGTTTGAGGAACAAGAAACCCTCCATCAGAAAGGGGAAAAAAACACCACGCCAATCCCTTTTCTTCCTGCTTCATAGGCCACTGGTCTGGTTAAACCGCAGGGTGTGAGTTTCATTCTCACTGGTGCCTAACTTCTAGGCTGATGCTCAAAAGGAACATTGGAACCCCGTTAGCCAGTAGAACATAATATGCTTGTTCTCGGGGAGAGAAGCTAATTAACCTTGCAGATAAGATTCCTTTGAATGGTCAATTGATGTTGCTGCAAGCTTTGGAAACCACTCAGGTTTCTTTTTCAGGGTTCTGATAGGATATATCTGAAGAAACATTTATACACATACTAGGCTGATGTCAAAATCCTGCTTCTAAACCAGCAACTTGAAGAAAGGTAGAAAAAGTCCTTCAAGCTTTCCTCCGTTCAACCTTTGAATGCGAAATACTCAATCAGATCGTGGAAGATCACCACCAGTAAGTGACAAACTGATCCAGTCTTTATACTTCATCCCAAGAATTGGACTCTTAATGTCACCATTTTTTCTTTGCGCTTTGCATTTTTTTTTCACACCTGCGTATTTGAGGATAGCTGCATGATCTTTCCTGGAGGCGTGGGTTCAAATCCCACCCCATGACAGCCAAGTGTTTGCTCTTACGCGTCACGGATTGGGATTCCAGCGGGGGTCTGTGTGAGGAGCGGCAAAGTTGCTCTGTTCTGCGCAAGTGCAGACTTGCAGATGTTGATAAGTGCCTCAATTTTATGCTTAACGCTTACCATGATGTCTAGTATCACCACGAAGCGCCAAAGCATACTGCCACATGAGAGTCAGGATGGCCGAGCGGTCTAAGGCGCTGCGTTCAGGTCGCAGTCTCCTCTGGAGGCGTGGGTTCGAATCCCACTTCTGACAGGCTAGCTTTTCCTTAAATATTAAGCAAGGCCATTTTTCTCAGGGCTCCCGAAGTCAACTTTGAAAGCAGTTTGAGGAACAAGAAACCCTCCATCAGAAAGGGGAAAAAAACACCACGCCAATCCCTTTTCTTCCTGCTTCATAGGCCACTGGTCTGGTTAAACCACGGGGTGTGAGTTTCATTCTCACTGGTGCCTAACTTCTAGGCTGATGCTCAAAAGGAACATTGGAACCCCGTTAGCCAGTAGAACATAATATGCTTGTTCTCGGGGAGAGAAGCTAATTAACCTTGCAGATAAGATTCCTTTGAATGGTCAATTGATGTTGCTGCAAGCTTTGGAAACCACTCAGGTTTCTTTTTCAGGGTTCTGATAGGATATATCTGAAGAAACATTTATACACATACTAGGCTGATGTCAAAATCCTGCTTCTAAACCAGCAACTTGAAGAAAGGTAGAAAAAGTCCTTCAAGCTTTCCTCCGTTCAACCTTTGAATGCGAAATACTCAATCAGATCGTGGAAGATCACCACCAGTAAGTGACAAACTGATCCAGTCTTTATACTTCATCCCAAGAATTGGACTCTTAATGTCACCATTTTTTCTTTGCGCTTTGCATTTTTTTTTCACACCTGCGTATTTGAGGATAGCTGCATGATCTTTCCTGGAGGCGTGGGTTCAAATCCCACCCCATGACAGCCAAGTGTTTGCTCTTACGCGTCACGGATTGGGATTCCAGCGGGGGTCTGTGTGAGGAGCGGCAAAGTTGCTCTGTTCTGCGCAAGTACAGACTTGCAGATGTTGACAAGTGCCTCAATTTTATGCTTAACGCTTACCATGATGTCTAGTATCACCACGAAGCGCCAAAGCATACTGCCACATGAGAGTCAGGATGGCCGAGCGGTCTAAGGCGCTGCGTTCAGGTCGCAGTCTCCTCTGGAGGCGTGGGTTCGAATCCCACTTCTGACAGGCTAGCTTTTCCTTAAATATTAAGCAAGGCCATTTTTCTCAGGGCTCGAAGTCCCCCCGAAGTCAACTTTGAAAGCAGTTTGAGGAACAAGAAACCCTCCATCAGAAAGGAGGCTAGCTTTTCCTTAAATATTAAGCAAGGCCATTTTTCTCAGGGCTCCCGAAGTCAACTTTGAAAGCAGTTTGAGGAACAAGAAACGCTCCATCAGAAAGGGGAAAAAAACACCACGCCAATCCCTTTTCTTCCTGCTTCATAGGCCACTGGTCTGGTTAAACCACGGGGTGTGAGTTTCATTCTCACTGGTGCCTAACTTCTAGGCTGATGCTCAAAAGGAACATTGGAACCCCGTTAGCCAGTAGAACATAATATGCTTGTTCTCGGGGAGAGAAGCTAATTAACCTTGCAGATAAGATTCCTTTGAATGGTCAATTGATGTTGCTGCAAGCTTTGGAAACCACTCAGGTTTCTTTTTCAGGGTTCTGATAGGATATATCTGAAGAAACATTTATACACATACTAGGCTGATGTCAAAATCCTGCTTCTAAACCAGCAACTTGAAGAAAGGTAGAAAAAGTCCTTCAAGCTTTCCTCCGTGTTTGCTCTTACGCATCATGGATTGGGATTCCAGCGGGGGTCTGTGTGAGGAGCGGCAAAGTTGCTCTGTTCTGCGCAAGTGCAGACTTGCAGATGTTGACAAGTGCCTCAATTTTATGCTTAACGCTTACCATGATGTCTAGTATCACCACGAAGCGCCAAAGCATACTGCCACATGAGAGTCAGGATGGCCGAGCGGTCTAAGGCGCTGCGTTCAGGTCGCAGTCTCCTCTGGAGGCGTGGGTTCGAATCCCACTTCTGACAGGCTAGCTTTTCCTTAAATATTAAGCAAGGCCATTTTTCTCAGGGCTCCCGAAGTCAACTTTGAAAGCAGTTTGAGGAACAAGAAACCCTCCATCAGAAAGGGGAAAAAAACACCACGCCAATCCCTTTTCTTCCTGCTTCATAGGCCACTGGTCTGGTTAAACCGCAGGGTGTGAGTTTCATTCTCACTGGTGCCTAACTTCTAGGCTGATGCTCAAAAGGAACATTGGAACCCCGTTAGCCAGTAGAACATAATATGCTTGTTCTCGGGGAGAGAAGCTAATTAACCTTGCAGATAAGATTCCTTTGAATGGTCAATTGATGTTGCTGCAAGCTTTGGAAACCACTCAGGTTTCTTTTTCAGGGTTCTGATAGGATATATCTGAAGAAACATTTATACACATACTAGGCTGATGTCAAAATCCTGCTTCTAAACCAGCAACTTGAAGAAAGGTAGAAAAAGTCCTTCAAGCTTTCCTCCGTTCAACCTTTGAATGCGAAATACTCAATCAGATCGTGGAAGATCACCACCAGTAAGTGACAAACTGATCCAGTCTTTATACTTCATCCCAAGAATTGGACTCTTAATGTCACCATTTTTTCTTTGCGCTTTGCATTTTTTTTTCACACCTGCGTATTTGAGGATAGCTGCATGATCTTTCCTGGAGGCGTGGGTTCAAATCCCACCCCATGACAGCCAAGTGTTTGCTCTTACGCGTCACGGATTGGGATTCCAGCGGGGGTCTGTGTGAGGAGCGGCAAAGTTGCTCTGTTCTGCGCAAGTGCAGACTTGCAGATGTTGATAAGTGCCTCAATTTTATGCTTAACGCTTACCATGATGTCTAGTATCACCACGAAGCGCCAAAGCATACTGCCACATGAGAGTCAGGATGGCCGAGCGGTCTAAGGCGCTGCGTTCAGGTCGCAGTCTCCTCTGGAGGCGTGGGTTCGAATCCCACTTCTGACAGGCTAGCTTTTCCTTAAATATTAAGCAAGGCCATTTTTCTCAGGGCTCCCGAAGTCAACTTTGAAAGCAGTTTGAGGAACAAGAAACCCTCCATCAGAAAGGGGAAAAAAACACCACGCCAATCCCTTTTCTTCCTGCTTCATAGGCCACTGGTCTGGTTAAACCACGGGGTGTGAGTTTCATTCTCACTGGTGCCTAACTTCTAGGCTGATGCTCAAAAGGAACATTGGAACCCCGTTAGCCAGTAGAACATAATATGCTTGTTCTCGGGGAGAGAAGCTAATTAACCTTGCAGATAAGATTCCTTTGAATGGTCAATTGATGTTGCTGCAAGCTTTGGAAACCACTCAGGTTTCTTTTTCAGGGTTCTGATAGGATATATCTGAAGAAACATTTATACACATACTAGGCTGATGTCAAAATCCTGCTTCTAAACCAGCAACTTGAAGAAAGGTAGAAAAAGTCCTTCAAGCTTTCCTCCGTTCAACCTTTGAATGCGAAATACTCAATCAGATCGTGGAAGATCACCACCAGTAAGTGACAAACTGATCCAGTCTTTATACTTCATCCCAAGAATTGGACTCTTAATGTCACCATTTTTTCTTTGCGCTTTGCATTTTTTTTTCACACCTGCGTATTTGAGGATAGCTGCATGATCTTTCCTGGAGGCGTGGGTTCAAATCCCACCCCATGACAGCCAAGTGTTTGCTCTTACGCGTCACGGATTGGGATTCCAGCGGGGGTCTGTGTGAGGAGCGGCAAAGTTGCTCTGTTCTGCGCAAGTACAGACTTGCAGATGTTGACAAGTGCCTCAATTTTATGCTTAACGCTTACCATGATGTCTAGTATCACCACGAAGCGCCAAAGCATACTGCCACATGAGAGTCAGGATGGCCGAGCGGTCTAAGGCGCTGCGTTCAGGTCGCAGTCTCCTCTGGAGGCGTGGGTTCGAATCCCACTTCTGACAGGCTAGCTTTTCCTTAAATATTAAGCAAGGCCATTTTTCTCAGGGCTCCCGAAGTCAACTTTGAAAGCAGTTTGAGGAACAAGAAACCCTCCATCAGAAAGGGGAAAAAAACACCACGCCAATCCCTTTTCTTCCTGCTTCATAGGCCACTGGTCTGGTTAAACCACAGGGTGTGAGTTTCATTCTCACTGGTGCCTAACTTCTAGGCTGATGCTCAAAAGGAACATTGGAACCCCGTTAGCCAGTAGAACATAATATGCTTGTTCTCGGGGAGAGAAGCTAATTAACCTTGCAGATAAGATTCCTTTGAATGGTCAATTGATGTTGCTGCAAGCTTTGGAAACCACTCAGGTTTCTTTTTCAGGGTTCTGATAGGATATATCTGAAGAAACATTTATACACATACTAGGCTGATGTCAAAATCCTGCTTCTAAACCAGCAACTTGAAGAAAGGTAGAAAAAGTCCTTCAAGCTTTCCTCCGTTCAACCTTTGAATGCGAAATACTCAATCAGATCGTGGAAGATCACCACCAGTAAGTGACAAACTGATCCAGTCTTTATACTTCATCCCAAGAATTGGACTCTTAATGTCACCATTTTTTCTTTGCGCTTTGCATTTTTTTTTCACACCTGCGTATTTGAGGATAGCTGCATGATCTTTCCTGGAGGCGTGGGTTCAAATCCCACCCCATGACAGCCAAGTGTTTGCTCTTACGCGTCACGGATTGGGATTCCAGCGGGGGTCTGTGTGAGGAGCGGCAAAGTTGCTCTGTTCTGCGCAAGTGCAGACTTGCAGATGTTGACAAGTGCCTCAATTTTATGCTTAACGCTTACCATGATGTCTAGTATCACCACGAAGCGCCAAAGCATACTGCCACATGAGAGTCAGGATGGCCGAGCGGTCTAAGGCGCTGCGTTCAGGTCGCAGTCTCCTCTGGAGGCGTGGGTTCGAATCCCACTTCTGACAGGCTAGCTTTTCCTTAAATATTAAGCAAGGCCATTTTTCTCAGGGCTCCCGAAGTCAACTTTGAAAGCAGTTTGAGGAACAAGAAACCCTCCATCAGAAAGGAGGCTAGCTTTTCCTTAAATATTAAGCAAGGCCATTTTTCTCAGGGCTCCCGAAGTCAACTTTGAAAGCAGTTTGAGGAACAAGAAACCCTCCATCAGAAAGGGGAAAAAAACACCACGCCAATCCCTTTTCTTCCTGCTTCATAGGCCACTGGTCTGGTTAAACCACAGGGTGTGAGTTTCATTCTCACTGGTGCCTAACTTCTAGGCTGATGCTCAAAAGGAACATTGGAACCCCGTTAGCCAGTAGAACATAATATGCTTGTTCTCGGGGAGAGAAGCTAATTAACCTTGCAGATAAGATTCCTTTGAATGGTCAATTGATGTTGCTGCAAGCTTTGGAAACCACTCAGGTTTCTTTTTCAGGGTTCTGATAGGATATATCTGAAGAAACATTTATACACATACTAGGCTGATGTCAAAATCCTGCTTCTAAACCAGCAACTTGAAGAAAGGTAGAAAAAGTCCTTCAAGCTTTCCTCCGTTCAACCTTTGAATGCGAAATACTCAATCAGATCGTGGAAGATCACCACCAGTAAGTGACAAACTGATCCAGTCTTTATACTTCATCCCAAGAATTGGACTCTTAATGTCACCATTTTTTCTTTGCGCTTTGCATTTTTTTTTCACACCTGCGTATTTGAGGATAGCTGCATGATCTTTCCTGGAGGCGTGGGTTCAAATCCCACCCCATGACAGCCAAGTGTTTGCTCTTACGCGTCACGGATTGGGATTCCAGCGGGGGTCTGTGTGAGGAGCGGCAAAGTTGCTCTGTTCTGCGCAAGTGCAGACTTGCAGATGTTGACAAGTGCCTCAATTTTATGCTTAACGCTTACCATGATGTCTAGTATCACCACGAAGCGCCAAAGCATACTGCCACATGAGAGTCAGGATGGCCGAGCGGTCTAAGGCGCTGCGTTCAGGTCGCAGTCTCCTCTGGAGGCGTGGGTTCGAATCCCACTTCTGACAGGCTAGCTTTTCCTTAAATATTAAGCAAGGCCATTTTTCTCAGGGCTCCCGAAGTCAACTTTGAAAGCAGTTTGAGGAACAAGAAACCCTCCATCAGAAAGGGGAAAAAAACACCACGCCAATCCCTTTTCTTCCTGCTTCATAGGCCACTGGTCTGGTTAAACCACAGGGTGTGAGTTTCATTCTCACTGGTGCCTAACTTCTAGGCTGATGCTCAAAAGGAACATTGGAACCCCGTTAGCCAGTAGAACATAATATGCTTGTTCTCGGGGAGAGAAGCTAATTAACCTTGCAGATAAGATTCCTTTGAATGGTCAATTGATGTTGCTGCAAGCTTTGGAAACCACTCAGGTTTCTTTTTCAGGGTTCTGATAGGATATATCTGAAGAAACATTTATACACATACTAGGCTGATGTCAAAATCCTGCTTCTAAACCAGCAACTTGAAGAAAGGTAGAAAAAGTCCTTCAAGCTTTCCTCCGTTCAACCTTTGAATGCGAAATACTCAATCAGATCGTGGAAGATCACCACCAGTAAGTGACAAACTGATCCAGTCTTTATACTTCATCCCAAGAATTGGACTCTTAATGTCACCATTTTTTCTTTGCGCTTTGCATTTTTTTTTCACACCTGCGTATTTGAGGATAGCTGCATGATCTTTCCTGGAGGCGTGGGTTCAAATCCCACCCCATGACAGCCAAGTGTTTGCTCTTACGCGTCACGGATTGGGATTCCAGCGGGGGTCTGTGTGAGGAGCGGCAAAGTTGCTCTGTTCTGCGCAAGTGCAGACTTGCAGATGTTGACAAGTGCCTCAATTTTATGCTTAACGCTTACCATGATGTCTAGTATCACCACGAAGCGCCAAAGCATACTGCCACATGAGAGTCAGGATGGCCGAGCGGTCTAAGGCGCTGCGTTCAGGTCGCAGTCTCCTCTGGAGGCGTGGGTTCGAATCCCACTTCTGACAGGCTAGCTTTTCCTTAAATATTAAGCAAGGCCATTTTTCTCAGGGCTCCCGAAGTCAACTTTGAAAGCAGTTTGAGGAACAAGAAACCCTCCATCAGAAAGGGGAAAAAAACACCACGCCAATCCCTTTTCTTCCTGCTTCATAGGCCACTGGTCTGGTTAAACCACGGGGTGTGAGTTTCATTCTCACTGGTGCCTAACTTCTAGGCTGATGCTCAAAAGGAACATTGGAACCCCGTTAGCCAGTAGAACATAATATGCTTGTTCTCGGGGAGAGAAGCTAATTAACCTTGCAGATAAGATTCCTTTGAATGGTCAATTGATGTTGCTGCAAGCTTTGGAAACCACTCAGGTTTCTTTTTCAGGGTTCTGATAGGATATATCTGAAGAAACATTTATACACATACTAGGCTGATGTCAAAATCCTGCTTCTAAACCAGCAACTTGAAGAAAGGTAGAAAAAGTCCTTCAAGCTTTCCTCCGTTCAACCTTTGAATGCGAAATACTCAATCAGATCGTGGAAGATCACCACCAGTAAGTGACAAACTGATCCAGTCTTTATACTTCATCCCAAGAATTGGACTCTTAATGTCACCATTTTTTCTTTGCGCTTTGCATTTTTTTTTCACACCTGCGTATTTGAGGATAGCTGCATGATCTTTCCTGGAGGCGTGGGTTCAAATCCCACCCCATGACAGCCAAGTGTTTGCTCTTACGCGTCACGGATTGGGATTCCAGCGGGGGTCTGTGTGAGGAGCGGCAAAGTTGCTCTGTTCTGCGCAAGTACAGACTTGCAGATGTTGACAAGTGCCTCAATTTTATGCTTAACGCTTACCATGATGTCTAGTATCACCACGAAGCGCCAAAGCATACTGCCACATGAGAGTCAGGATTCTGATGGAGGGCCGAGCAGTCTAAGGCGCTGCGTTCAGGTCGCAGTCTCCTCTGGAGGCGTGGGTTCGAATCCCACTTCTGACAGGCTAGCTTTTCCTTAAATATTAAGCAAGGCCATTTTTCTCAGGGCTCCCGAAGTCAACTTTGAAAGCAGTTTGAGGAACAAGAAACCCTCCATCAGAAAGGGGAAAAAAACACCACGCCAATCCCTTTTCTTCCTGCTTCATAGGCCACTGGTCTGGTTAAACCACAGGGTGTGAGTTTCATTCTCACTGGTGCCTAACTTCTAGGCTGATGCTCAAAAGGAACATTGGAACCCCGTTAGCCAGTAGAACATAATATGCTTGTTCTCGGGGAGAGAAGCTAATTAACCTTGCAGATAAGATTCCTTTGAATGGTCAATTGATGTTGCTGCAAGCTTTGGAAACCACTCAGGTTTCTTTTTCAGGGTTCTGATAGGATATATCTGAAGAAACATTTATACACATACTAGGCTGATGTCAAAATCCTGCTTCTAAACCAGCAACTTGAAGAAAGGTAGAAAAAGTCCTTCAAGCTTTCCTCCGTTCAACCTTTGAATGCGAAATACTCAATCAGATCGTGGAAGATCACCACCAGTAAGTGACAAACTGATCCAGTCTTTATACTTCATCCCAAGAATTGGACTCTTAATGTCACCATTTTTTCTTTGCGCTTTGCATTTTTTTTTTCACACCTGCGTATTTGAGGATAGCTGCATGATCTTTCCTGGAGGCGTGGGTTCAAATCCCACCCCATGACAGCCAAGTGTTTGCTCTTACGCGTCACGGATTGGGATTCCAGCGGGGGTCTGTGTGAGGAGCGGCAAAGTTGCTCTGTTCTGCGCAAGTGCAGACTTGCAGATGTTGACAAGTGCCTCAATTTTATGCTTAACGCTTACCATGATGTCTAGTATCACCACGAAGCGCCAAAGCATACTGCCACATGAGAGTCAGGATGGCCGAGCGGTCTAAGGCGCTGCGTTCAGGTCGCAGTCTCCTCTGGAGGCGTGGGTTTGAATCCCACTTCTGACAGGCTGGGTTTTCCTTAAATATTAAGCAAGGGCTCCCGAAGTCAACTTTGAAAGCAGTTTGAGGAACAAGAAACCCTCCATCAGAAAGGAGGCTAGCTTTTCCTTAAATATTAAGCAAGGCCATTTTTCTCAGGGCTCCCGAAGTCAACTTTGAAAGCAGTTTGAGGAACAAGAAACGCTCCATCAGAAAGGGGAAAAAAACACCACGCCAATCCCTTTTCTTCCTGCTTCATAGGCCACTGGTCTGGTTAAACCACGGGGTGTGAGTTTCATTCTCACTGGTGCCTAACTTCTAGGCTGATGCTCAAAAGGAACATTGGAACCCCGTTAGCCAGTAGAACATAATATGCTTGTTCTCGGGGAGAGAAGCTAATTAACCTTGCAGATAAGATTCCTTTGAATGGTCAATTGATGTTGCTGCAAGCTTTGGAAACCACTCAGGTTTCTTTTTCAGGGTTCTGATAGGATATATCTGAAGAAACATTTATACACATACTAGGCTGATGTCAAAATCCTGCTTCTAAACCAGCAACTTGAAGAAAGGTAGAAAAAGTCCTTCAAGCTTTCCTCCGTTCAACCTTTGAATGCGAAATACTCAATCAGATCGTGGAAGATCACCACCAGTAAGTGACAAACTGATCCAGTCTTTATACTTCATCCCAAGAATTGGACTCTTAATGTCACCATTTTTTCTTTGCGCTTTGCATTTTTTTTTCACACCTGCGTATTTGAGGAAAGCTGCATGATCTTTCCTGGAGGCGTGGGTTCAAATCCCACCCCATGACAGCCAAGTGTTTGCTCTTAGTGCGCAAGTGCAGACTTGCAGATGTTGACAAGTGCCTCAATTTTATGCTTAACGCTTACCATAATGTCTAGTATCACCACGAAGCGCCAAAGCATACTGCCACATGAGAGTCAGGATGTCCGAGCGGTCTAAGGCGCTGCGTTCAGGTCGCAGTCTCCTCTGGAGGCGTGGGTTCGAATCCCACTTCTGACAGGCTGGGTTTTCCTTAAATATTAAGCAAGGGCTCCCGAAGTCAACTTTGAAAGCAGTTTGAGGAACAAGAAACCCTCCATCAGAAAGGAGGCTAGCTTTTCCTTAAATATTAAGCAAGGCCATTTTTCTCAGGGCTCCCGAAGTCAACTTTGAAAGCAGTTTGAGGAACAAGAAACGCTCCATCAGAAAGGGGAAAAAAACACCACGCCAATCCCTTTTCTTCCTGCTTCATAGGCCACTGGTCTGGTTAAACCACGGGGTGTGAGTTTCATTCTCACTGGTGCCTAACTTCTAGGCTGATGCTCAAAAGGAACATTGGAACCCCGTTAGCCAGTAGAACATAATATGCTTGTTCTCGGGGAGAGAAGCTAATTAACCTTGCAGATAAGATTCCTTTGAATGGTCAATTGATGTTGCTGCAAGCTTTGGAAACCACTCAGGTTTCTTTTTCAGGGTTCTGATAGGATATATCTGAAGAAACATTTATACACATACTAGGCTGATGTCAAAATCCTGCTTCTAAACCAGCAACTTGAAGAAAGGTAGAAAAAGTCCTTCAAGCTTTCCTCCGTTCAACCTTTGAATGCGAAATACTCAATCAGATCGTGGAAGATCACCACCAGTAAGTGACAAACTGATCCAGTCTTTATACTTCATCCCAAGAATTGGACTCTTAATGTCACCATTTTTTCTTTGCGCTTTGCATTTTTTTTTCACACCTGCGTATTTGAGGAAAGCTGCATGATCTTTCCTGGAGGCGTGGGTTCAAATCCCACCCCATGACAGCCAAGTGTTTGCTCTTAGTGCGCAAGTGCAGACTTGCAGATGTTGACAAGTGCCTCAATTTTATGCTTAACGCTTACCATAATGTCTAGTATCACCACGAAGCGCCAAAGCATACTGCCACATGAGAGTCAGGATGTCCGAGCGGTCTAAGGCGCTGCGTTCAGGTCGCAGTCTCCTCTGGAGGCGTGGGTTCGAATCCCACTTCTGACAGGCTAGCTTTTCCTTAAATATTAAGCAAGGCCATTTTTCTCAGGGCTCCCGAAGTCAACTTTGAAAGCAGTTTGAGGAACAAGAAACCCTCCATCAGAAAGGAGGCTAGCTTTTCCTTAAATATTAAGCAAGGCCATTTTTCTCAGGGCTCCCGAAGTCAACTTTGAAAGCAGTTTGAGGAACAAGAAACCCTCCATCAGAAAGGGGAAAAAAACACCACGCCAATCCCTTTTCTTCCTGCTTCATAGGCCACTGGTCTGGTTAAACCACGGGGTGTGAGTTTCATTCTCACTGGTGCCTAACTTCTAGGCTGATGCTCAAAAGGAACATTGGAACCCCGTTAGCCAGTAGAACATAATATGCTTGTTCTCGGGGAGAGAAGCTAATTAACCTTGCAGATAAGATTCCTTTGAATGGTCAATTGATGTTGCTGCAAGCTTTGGAAACCACTCAGGTTTCTTTTTCAGGGTTCTGATAGGATATATCTGAAGAAACATTTATACACATACTAGGCTGATGTCAAAATCCTGCTTCTAAACCAGCAACTTGAAGAAAGGTAGAAAAAGTCCTTCAAGCTTTCCTCCGTTCAACCTTTGAATGCGAAATACTCAATCAGATCGTGGAAGATCACCACCAGTAAGTGACAAACTGATCCAGTCTTTATACTTCATCCCAAGAATTGGACTCTTAATGTCACCATTTTTTCTTTGCGCTTTGCATTTTTTTTTCACACCTGCGTATTTGAGGATAGCTGCATGATCTTTCCTGGAGGCGTGGGTTCAAATCCCACCCCATGACAGCCAAGTGTTTGCTCTTACGCGTCACGGATTGGGATTCCAGCGGGGGTCTGTGTGAGGAGCGGCAAAGTTGCTCTGTTCTGCGCAAGTGCAGACTTGCAGATGTTGACAAGTGCCTCAATTTTATGCTTAACGCTTACCATGATGTCTAGTATCACCACGAAGCGCCAAAGCATACTGCCACATGAGAGTCAGGATGGCCGAGCGGTCTAAGGCGCTGCGTTCAGGTCGCAGTCTCCTCTGGAGGCGTGGGTTCGAATCCCACTTCTGACAGGCTGGGTTTTCCTTAAATATTAAGCAAGGCCATTTTTCTCAGGGCTCCCGAAGTCAACTTTGAAAGCAGTTTGAGGAACAAGAAACCCTCCATCAGAAAGGAGGCTAGCTTTTCCTTAAATATTAAGCAAGGCCATTTTTCTCAGGGCTCCCGAAGTCAACTTTGAAAGCAGTTTGAGGAACAAGAAACGCTCCATCAGAAAGGGGAAAAAAACACCACGCCAATCCCTTTTCTTCCTGCTTCATAGGCCACTGGTCTGGTTAAACCACGGGGTGTGAGTTTCATTCTCACTGGTGCCTAACTTCTAGGCTGATGCTCAAAAGGAACATTGGAACCCCGTTAGCCAGTAGAACATAATATGCTTGTTCTCGGGGAGAGAAGCTAATTAACCTTGCAGATAAGATTCCTTTGAATGGTCAATTGATGTTGCTGCAAGCTTTGGAAACCACTCAGGTTTCTTTTTCAGGGTTCTGATAGGATATATCTGAAGAAACATTTATACACATACTAGGCTGATGTCAAAATCCTGCTTCTAAACCAGCAACTTGAAGAAAGGTAGAAAAAGTCCTTCAAGCTTTCCTCCGTGTTTGCTCTTACGCATCATGGATTGGGATTCCAGCGGGGGTCTGTTTGAGGAGCGGCAAAGTTGCTCTGTTCTGCGCAAGTGCAGACTTGCAGATGTTGACAAGTGCCCTCAGAAAGGGGAAAAAAACACCACGCCAATCCCTTTTCTTCCTGCTTCATAGGCCACTGGTCTGGTTAAACCACGGGGTGTGAGTTTCATTCTCACTGGTGCCTAACTTCTAGGCTGATGCTCAAAAGGAACATTGGAACCCCGTTAGCCAGTAGAACATAATATGCTTGTTCTCGGGGAGAGAAGCTAATTAACCTTGCAGATAAGATTCCTTTGAATGGTCAATTGATGTTGCTGCAAGCTTTGGAAACCACTCAGGTTTCTTTTTCAGGGTTCTGATAGGATATATCTGAAGAAACATTTATACACATACTAGGCTGATGTCAAAATCCTGCTTCTAAACCAGCAACTTGAAGAAAGGTAGAAAAAGTCCTTCAAGCTTTCCTCCGTTCAACCTTTGAATGCGAAATACTCAATCAGATCGTGGAAGATCACCACCAGTAAGTGACAAACTGATCCAGTCTTTATACTTCATCCCAAGAATTGGACTCTTAATGTCACCATTTTTTCTTTGCGCTTTGCATTTTTTTTTCACACCTGCGTATTTGAGGAAAGCTGCATGATCTTTCCTGGAGGCGTGGGTTCAAATCCCACCCCATGACAGCCAAGTGTTTGCTCTTAGTGCGCAAGTGCAGACTTGCAGATGTTGACAAGTGCCTCAATTTTATGCTTAACGCTTACCATAATGTCTAGTATCACCACGAAGCGCCAAAGCATACTGCCACATGAGAGTCAGGATGTCCGAGCGGTCTAAGGCGCTGCGTTCAGGTCGCAGTCTCCTCTGGAGGCGTGGGTTCGAATCCCACTTCTGACAGGCTAGCTTTTCCTTAAATATTAAGCAAGGCCATTTTTCTCAGGGCTCCCGAAGTCAACTTTGAAAGCAGTTTGAGGAACAAGAAACCCTCCATCAGAAAGGAGGCTAGCTTTTCCTTAAATATTAAGCAAGGCCATTTTTCTCAGGGCTCCCGAAGTCAACTTTGAAAGCAGTTTGAGGAACAAGAAACCCTCCATCAGAAAGGGGAAAAAAACACCACGCCAATCCCTTTTCTTCCTGCTTCATAGGCCACTGGTCTGGTTAAACCACGGGGTGTGAGTTTCATTCTCACTGGTGCCTAACTTCTAGGCTGATGCTCAAAAGGAACATTGGAACCCCGTTAGCCAGTAGAACATAATATGCTTGTTCTCGGGGAGAGAAGCTAATTAACCTTGCAGATAAGATTCCTTTGAATGGTCAATTGATGTTGCTGCAAGCTTTGGAAACCACTCAGGTTTCTTTTTCAGGGTTCTGATAGGATATATCTGAAGAAACATTTATACACATACTAGGCTGATGTCAAAATCCTGCTTCTAAACCAGCAACTTGAAGAAAGGTAGAAAAAGTCCTTCAAGCTTTCCTCCGTTCAACCTTTGAATGCGAAATACTCAATCAGATCGTGGAAGATCACCACCAGTAAGTGACAAACTGATCCAGTCTTTATACTTCATCCCAAGAATTGGACTCTTAATGTCACCATTTTTTCTTTGCGCTTTGCATTTTTTTTTCACACCTGCGTATTTGAGGATAGCTGCATGATCTTTCCTGGAGGCGTGGGTTCAAATCCCACCCCATGACAGCCAAGTGTTTGCTCTTACGCGTCACGGATTGGGATTCCAGCGGGGGTCTGTGTGAGGAGCGGCAAAGTTGCTCTGTTCTGCGCAAGTGCAGACTTGCAGATGTTGACAAGTGCCTCAATTTTATGCTTAACGCTTACCATGATGTCTAGTATCACCACGAAGCGCCAAAGCATACTGCCACATGAGAGTCAGGATGGCCGAGCGGTCTAAGGCGCTGCGTTCAGGTCGCAGTCTCCTCTGGAGGCGTGGGTTCGAATCCCACTTCTGACAGGCTGGGTTTTCCTTAAATATTAAGCAAGGCCATTTTTCTCAGGGCTCCCGAAGTCAACTTTGAAAGCAGTTTGAGGAACAAGAAACCCTCCATCAGAAAGGAGGCTAGCTTTTCCTTAAATATTAAGCAAGGCCATTTTTCTCAGGGCTCCCGAAGTCAACTTTGAAAGCAGTTTGAGGAACAAGAAACGCTCCATCAGAAAGGGGAAAAAAACACCACGCCAATCCCTTTTCTTCCTGCTTCATAGGCCACTGGTCTGGTTAAACCACGGGGTGTGAGTTTCATTCTCACTGGTGCCTAACTTCTAGGCTGATGCTCAAAAGGAACATTGGAACCCCGTTAGCCAGTAGAACATAATATGCTTGTTCTCGGGGAGAGAAGCTAATTAACCTTGCAGATAAGATTCCTTTGAATGGTCAATTGATGTTGCTGCAAGCTTTGGAAACCACTCAGGTTTCTTTTTCAGGGTTCTGATAGGATATATCTGAAGAAACATTTATACACATACTAGGCTGATGTCAAAATCCTGCTTCTAAACCAGCAACTTGAAGAAAGGTAGAAAAAGTCCTTCAAGCTTTCCTCCGTGTTTGCTCTTACGCATCATGGATTGGGATTCCAGCGGGGGTCTGTTTGAGGAGCGGCAAAGTTGCTCTGTTCTGCGCAAGTGCAGACTTGCAGATGTTGACAAGTGCCCTCAGAAAGGGGAAAAAAACACCACGCCAATCCCTTTTCTTCCTGCTTCATAGGCCACTGGTCTGGTTAAACCACGGGGTGTGAGTTTCATTCTCACTGGTGCCTAACTTCTAGGCTGATGCTCAAAAGGAACATTGGAACCCCGTTAGCCAGTAGAACATAATATGCTTGTTCTCGGGGAGAGAAGCTAATTAACCTTGCAGATAAGATTCCTTTGAATGGTCAATTGATGTTGCTGCAAGCTTTGGAAACCACTCAGGTTTCTTTTTCAGGGTTCTGATAGGATATATCTGAAGAAACATTTATACACATACTAGGCTGATGTCAAAATCCTGCTTCTAAACCAGCAACTTGAAGAAAGGTAGAAAAAGTCCTTCAAGCTTTCCTCCGTTCAACCTTTGAATGCGAAATACTCAATCAGATCGTGGAAGATCACCACCAGTAAGTGACAAACTGATCCAGTCTTTATACTTCATCCCAAGAATTGGACTCTTAATGTCACCATTTTTTCTTTGCGCTTTGCATTTTTTTTTCACACCTGCGTATTTGAGGAAAGCTGCATGATCTTTCCTGGAGGCGTGGGTTCAAATCCCACCCCATGACAGCCAAGTGTTTGCTCTTAGTGCGCAAGTGCAGACTTGCAGATGTTGACAAGTGCCTCAATTTTATGCTTAACGCTTACCATAATGTCTAGTATCACCACGAAGCGCCAAAGCATACTGCCACATGAGAGTCAGGATGTCCGAGCGGTCTAAGGCGCTGCGTTCAGGTCGCAGTCTCCTCTGGAGGCGTGGGTTCGAATCCCACTTCTGACAGGCTAGCTTTTCCTTAAATATTAAGCAAGGCCATTTTTCTCAGGGCTCCCGAAGTCAACTTTGAAAGCAGTTTGAGGAACAAGAAACCCTCCATCAGAAAGGAGGCTAGCTTTTCCTTAAATATTAAGCAAGGCCATTTTTCTCAGGGCTCCCGAAGTCAACTTTGAAAGCAGTTTGAGGAACAAGAAACCCTCCATCAGAAAGGGGAAAAAAACACCACGCCAATCCCTTTTCTTCCTGCTTCATAGGCCACTGGTCTGGTTAAACCACGGGGTGTGAGTTTCATTCTCACTGGTGCCTAACTTCTAGGCTGATGCTCAAAAGGAACATTGGAACCCCGTTAGCCAGTAGAACATAATATGCTTGTTCTCGGGGAGAGAAGCTAATTAACCTTGCAGATAAGATTCCTTTGAATGGTCAATTGATGTTGCTGCAAGCTTTGGAAACCACTCAGGTTTCTTTTTCAGGGTTCTGATAGGATATATCTGAAGAAACATTTATACACATACTAGGCTGATGTCAAAATCCTGCTTCTAAACCAGCAACTTGAAGAAAGGTAGAAAAAGTCCTTCAAGCTTTCCTCCGTTCAACCTTTGAATGCGAAATACTCAATCAGATCGTGGAAGATCACCACCAGTAAGTGACAAACTGATCCAGTCTTTATACTTCATCCCAAGAATTGGACTCTTAATGTCACCATTTTTTCTTTGCGCTTTGCATTTTTTTTTTCACACCTGCGTATTTGAGGATAGCTGCATGATCTTTCCTGGAGGCGTGGGTTCAAATCCCACCCCATGACAGCCAAGTGTTTGCTCTTACGCGTCACGGATTGGGATTCCAGCGGGGGTCTGTGTGAGGAGCGGCAAAGTTGCTCTGTTCTGCGCAAGTACAGACTTGCAGATGTTGACAAGTGCCTCAATTTTATGCTTAACGCTTACCATGATGTCTAGTATCACCACGAAGCGCCAAAGCATACTGCCACATGAGAGTCAGGATGGCCGAGCGGTCTAAGGCGCTGCGTTCAGGTCGCAGTCTCCTCTGGAGGCGTGGGTTCGAATCCCACTTCTGACAGGCTGGGTTTTCCTTAAATATTAAGCAAGGCCATTTTTCTCAGGGCTCCCGAAGTCAACTTTGAAAGCAGTTTGAGGAACAAGAAACGCTCCATCAGAAAGGGGAAAAAAACACCACGCCAATCCCTTTTCTTCCTGCTTCATAGGCCACTGGTCTGGTTAAACCACGGGGTGTGAGTTTCATTCTCACTGGTGCCTAACTTCTAGGCTGATGCTCAAAAGGAACATTGGAACCCCGTTAGCCAGTAGAACATAATATGCTTGTTCTCGGGGAGAGAAGCTAATTAACCTTGCAGATAAGATTCCTTTGAATGGTCAATTGATGTTGCTGCAAGCTTTGGAAACCACTCAGGTTTCTTTTTCAGGGTTCTGATAGGATATATCTGAAGAAACATTTATACACATACTAGGCTGATGTCAAAATCCTGCTTCTAAACCAGCAACTTGAAGAAAGGTAGAAAAAGTCCTTCAAGCTTTCCTCCGTTCAACCTTTGAATGCGAAATACTCAATCAGATCGTGGAAGATCACCACCAGTAAGTGACAAACTGATCCAGTCTTTATACTTCATCCCAAGAATTGGACTCTTAATGTCACCATTTTTTCTTTGCGCTTTGCATTTTTTTTTCACACCTGCGTATTTGAGGAAAGCTGCATGATCTTTCCTGGAGGCGTGGGTTCAAATCCCACCCCATGACAGCCAAGTGTTTGCTCTTAGTGCGCAAGTGCAGACTTGCAGATGTTGACAAGTGCCTCAATTTTATGCTTAACGCTTACCATAATGTCTAGTATCACCACGAAGCGCCAAAGCATACTGCCACATGAGAGTCAGGATGTCCGAGCGGTCTAAGGCGCTGCGTTCAGGTCGCAGTCTCCTCTGGAGGCGTGGGTTCGAATCCCACTTCTGACAGGCTAGCTCCCGAAGTCAACTTTGAAAGCAGTTTGAGGAACAAGAAACCCTCCATCAGAAAGGGGAAAAAAACACCACGCCAATCCTTTTTCTTCCTGCTTCATAGGCCTCTGGTCTGGTTAAACCACAGGGTGTGAGTTTCATTCTCACTGGTGCCTAACTTCTAGGCTGATGATCAAAAGGAACATTGGAACCCCGTTAGCCAGTAGAACATAATATGCTTGTTCTCGGGGAGAGAAGCTAATTAACCTTGCAGATAAGATTCCTTTGAATGGTCAATTGATGTTGCTGCAAGCTTTGGAAACCACTCAGGTTTCTTTTTCAGGGTTCTGATAGGATATATCTGAAGAAACATTTATACACATACTAGGCTGATGTCAAAATCCTGCTTCTAAACCAGCAACTTGAAGAAAGGTAGAAAAAGTCCTTCAAGCTTTCCTCCGTTCAACCTTTGAATGCGAAATACTCAATCAGATCGTGGAAGATCACCACCAGTAAGTGACAAACTGATCCAGTCTTTATACTTCATCCCAAGAATTGGACTCTTGATGTCACCATTTTTTCTTTGCGCTTTGCATTTTTTTTTCACACCTGCGTATTTGAGGATAGCTGCATGATCTTTCCTGGAGGCGTGGGTTCAAATCCCACCCCATGACAGCCAAGTGTTTGCTCTTACGCGTCACGGATTGGGATTCCAGCGGGGGTCTGTGTGAGGAGCGGCAAAGTTGCTCTGTTCTGCGCAAGTGCAGACTTGCAGATGTTGACAAGTGCCTCAATTTTATGCTTAACGCTTACCATGATGTCTAGTATCACCACGAAGCGCCAAAGCATACTGCCACATGAGAGTCAGGATGGCCGAAGTCAACTTTGAAAGCAGTTTGAGGAACAAGAAACCCTCCATCAGAAAGGAGGCTAGCTTTTCCTTAAATATTAAGCAAGGCCATTTTTCTCAGGGCTCCCGAAGACAACTTTGAAAGCAGTTTGAGGAACAAGAAACCCTCCATCAGAAAGGGGAAAAAAAACACCACGCCAATCCCTTTTCTTCCTGCTTCATAGGCCACTGGTCTGGTTAAACCACGGGGTGTGAGTTTCATTCTCACTGGTGCCTAACTTCTAGGCTGATGCTCAAAAGGAACATTGGAACCCCGTTAGCCAGTAGAACATAATATGCTTGTTCTCGGGGAGAGAAGCTAATTAACCTTGCAGATAAGATTCCTTTGAATGGTCAATTGATGTTGCTGCAAGCTTTGGAAACCACTCAGGTTTCTTTTTCAGGGTTCTGATAGGATATATCTGAAGAAACATTTATACACATACTAGGCTGATGTCAAAATCCTGCTTCTAAACCAGCAACTTGAAGAAAGGTAGAAAAAGTCCTTCAAGCTTTCCTCCGTTCAACCTTTGAATGCGAAATACTCAATCAGATCGTGGAAGATCACCACCAGTAAGTGACAAACTGATCCAGTCTTTATACTTCATCCCAAGAATTGGACTCTTAATGTCACCATTTTTTCTTTGCGCTTTGCATTTTTTTTTTCACACCTGCGTATTTGAGGATAGCTGCATGATCTTTCCTGGAGGCGTGGGTTCAAATCCCACCCCATGACAGCCAAGTGTTTGCTCTTACGCGTCACGGATTGGGATTCCAGCGGGGGTCTGTGTGAGGAGCGGCAAAGTTGCTCTGTTCTGCGCAAGTACAGACTTGCAGATGTTGACAAGTGCCTCAATTTTATGCTTAACGCTTACCATGATGTCTAGTATCACCACGAAGCGCCAAAGCATACTGCCACATGAGAGTCAGGATGGCCGAGCGGTCTAAGGCGCTGCGTTCAGGTCGCAGTCTCCTCTGGAGGCGTGGGTTCGAATCCCACTTCTGACAGGCTGGGTTTTCCTTAAATATTAAGCAAGGCCATTTTTCTCAGGGCTCCCGAAGTCAACTTTGAAAGCAGTTTGAGGAACAAGAAACGCTCCATCAGAAAGGGGAAAAAAACACCACGCCAATCCCTTTTCTTCCTGCTTCATAGGCCACTGGTCTGGTTAAACCACGGGGTGTGAGTTTCATTCTCACTGGTGCCTAACTTCTAGGCTGATGCTCAAAAGGAACATTGGAACCCCGTTAGCCAGTAGAACATAATATGCTTGTTCTCGGGGAGAGAAGCTAATTAACCTTGCAGATAAGATTCCTTTGAATGGTCAATTGATGTTGCTGCAAGCTTTGGAAACCACTCAGGTTTCTTTTTCAGGGTTCTGATAGGATATATCTGAAGAAACATTTATACACATACTAGGCTGATGTCAAAATCCTGCTTCTAAACCAGCAACTTGAAGAAAGGTAGAAAAAGTCCTTCAAGCTTTCCTCCGTTCAACCTTTGAATGCGAAATACTCAATCAGATCGTGGAAGATCACCACCAGTAAGTGACAAACTGATCCAGTCTTTATACTTCATCCCAAGAATTGGACTCTTAATGTCACCATTTTTTCTTTGCGCTTTGCATTTTTTTTTCACACCTGCGTATTTGAGGAAAGCTGCATGATCTTTCCTGGAGGCGTGGGTTCAAATCCCACCCCATGACAGCCAAGTGTTTGCTCTTAGTGCGCAAGTGCAGACTTGCAGATGTTGACAAGTGCCTCAATTTTATGCTTAACGCTTACCATAATGTCTAGTATCACCACGAAGCGCCAAAGCATACTGCCACATGAGAGTCAGGATGTCCGAGCGGTCTAAGGCGCTGCGTTCAGGTCGCAGTCTCCTCTGGAGGCGTGGGTTCGAATCCCACTTCTGACAGGCTAGCTCCCGAAGTCAACTTTGAAAGCAGTTTGAGGAACAAGAAACCCTCCATCAGAAAGGGGAAAAAAACACCACGCCAATCCTTTTTCTTCCTGCTTCATAGGCCTCTGGTCTGGTTAAACCACAGGGTGTGAGTTTCATTCTCACTGGTGCCTAACTTCTAGGCTGATGATCAAAAGGAACATTGGAACCCCGTTAGCCAGTAGAACATAATATGCTTGTTCTCGGGGAGAGAAGCTAATTAACCTTGCAGATAAGATTCCTTTGAATGGTCAATTGATGTTGCTGCAAGCTTTGGAAACCACTCAGGTTTCTTTTTCAGGGTTCTGATAGGATATATCTGAAGAAACATTTATACACATACTAGGCTGATGTCAAAATCCTGCTTCTAAACCAGCAACTTGAAGAAAGGTAGAAAAAGTCCTTCAAGCTTTCCTCCGTTCAACCTTTGAATGCGAAATACTCAATCAGATCGTGGAAGATCACCACCAGTAAGTGACAAACTGATCCAGTCTTTATA